>NW_011494939.1:573647-614173 GCF_000754665.1 Bison bison bison
TCTTTGGGATTGGAATGAAAACTGACCCTTTCCAGTCCTGTGGCCACTGCTGAGTTTTCCAAATTTGCTGGCATATTGAGTGTAACACTTTCACAGCATCATCTTTTAGGATTTGAAATAGCTCAACTGGAATTCCATCACCTCCACTAGCTTTGTTTGTAGTGATGCTTCCTAAGGCCCACTTGACTTCACATTCCAGGATGTCTGGCTCTAGGTGAGTGGTCACACCATCATTGTTATCTGGGTCATGAAGATCTTTTTTGTATAGTTCTTCTGTGTATTCTTGCCATCTCTTAATATCTTATGCTTCTGTTAGGTCCCTACCATTTCTGTCCTTTATTGAGCCCATCTTTGCATGAAATGTTCCCTTGGTATGTCTAATTTTTCTTGAAGAGATCTCTAGTCTTTCCCATTCTATTGTTTTCTTCTATTTCTTTGCACTGATCGCTGAGGAAGGCTTTCTTATCTCTCCTTGCTATTCTTTGGAACTCTGCATTCAAATGGGTGTATCTTTCCTTTTCTCCTTTGTTTTTTGCTTCTCTTCTTTTCACAGCTATTTGTAAGGCCTCCTCAGACAGCCATTCTGCTTATTTGCATTTCTTTTTCTTGGGGAAAAAGACAGGTCTTGATCCCTGTCTCCTGTCCAATGTCACAAACCTCCATCCATAGGTCATCAGGCACTCTCTATCAGATCTTGTCCCTTAAATCTATTACCAACTTCCACTATATAATTGTAAGGGATTTGATTTAGGTCATACCTGAATGGTCTAATGTTTTTCCCTACTTTCTTCAATTAAGTCTGAATTTGGCAATAAGGAGTTCATGATCTGAACCACAGTCAGCTCCTGGTCTTGTTTTTGCTGACTGTATAGAGCTTCTCCATCTTTGTACGATTATACAATTATTTCTGTTTATCATGGTAACTGGGAAGACTGGCAAAGGGAGTCAGAGTATTTATTCCAAAAAACATATCCCAGTAGAGAAGAACTCTACTTATGAAAACGCTAAGTTTATGGCACCCAGCCTCGTTTTAAGCCACATTTAATAAATGTCTCTTTATGATAGATCCTGATTCTCTAGTGTGGAGCTTAAAACATTCAAAAATATGCATGAAATGCTTAGAGTTTCATCTATTAATGGCACCTACCCTTCATTTTTATATACCAAGTATATAACATGTAGACTCTGCCCTTTTCTAAAAATAATTTGAAGAAATATGGAAAGATGTATATGAAGCCAAATAGCTGAAATTGACATAAAGTAATGATCATTAATCATGTTAAAAAGAGAGAAAAGTCAGCTAGGAATTATGAATAAGTGACTTAATTTCTGTAACTGAGTATTAAATTTAGTTCTGAGCTTTATGGCAAACAATAAAAAAATAGAGAAATATTTGCTAATACTAATTTCACTATACAGAAGAAGAGAGAGAGGAAGGGAAAGAAGAAGGGAGAAAGCACATTTGAAAAGACAATATCTTGGAATTAAATTCTGGATAAATTAATAAATTAAATTTATCATCTGTCTGTGATCCTCACTCAGGAGACAGTTTGTCCCATAACAATCGACATGTTTTTCAACTTCAGCTCCAACCTCTTTGGACTGTCGCTCATGGCCTGTGATGAATATGCAAACCATCCTTATCTAAAGCATAGAGAATGATTAATTAGCTAATCATCCTTCCACACTGCCAAACATCAGCAAATATTATGGTTTTCAGTACATTAATATTTATTGTATATGACTATAAATTAATGCAGCCAATTCAATAAAAATTAGTCATATCTCAATGTTCCCAACTAAGAACTAGAAGTATGTTTTCCTGATCTCTTTCTCTCACAATTGTTTACAAAAGAGACATATTTAAAGTACATCAGGGCTCTATGGAATTCCTCAGTTGAAGGAAAAAAAATCCTTAGTTCTAGAATAGTCAGTGAATGAAAATCTTTGACATAATGAATTGAAAGTCAGTTCCAAAGAAATAACGAGTAAAAATCGTTCTCTGTAACAATATGAAACATGATCACTTCAATGTAATGTCTACCTGGCACATAACAGATACTTAATATGTCAGTTCATTTCAGTCGCTCAGTTGTGTCTGACTCTTTGTGACCCCAAGGACTGCAGCACGCCAGGCCTCCCTGTCCATCACCAACTCCCCGAGTTTACCCAACCTCGTGTCCATTGAGTCCGTGATGCCATCCAACCATCTCATCCTCTGTCATCCCCTTCTCCTCCCACTTTCAACCTTTCCCAGCATCAGGGTCTTTTCAAATGAGTCAGTTCTTCACATCAGGTGGCCAAAATATTGGAGTTTCAGCTTCAACATCAGTCCTTTCAATGAATATTCGGGACTGATTTCCTTCAGGATGGACGGGTTGGATATCCTTGTAGTCCAAGGGACTCTCAAGAGTCTTCTCCAACACCACACTTCAAAAGCATCAATTCTTCGGCACTCAGCTTTCTTTATAGTCCAACCATCACATCCATACATGATTACTGGAAAAACCACAGCCTTGACTAGACGGACCTTTGCTGTACTCACTTGAAAATTTTTTTAAAGTCTGATTAAGTTATTCCAGGCTAACCCTAACCCAAATATCTTATGCAGAAGACACCAGGTTGCCAATACTTGTGGCTGGACAGCAGAGCAGCAGCATCACCACAATAGCCAAATTCTAACAAAATAGTATATGTATTATGTATTTGAACCAATCTTTTATCACTTAGTAAATAGAGTAAGCCCCAAACATCTAGCAGTGAAATCAGCATGATTATTAACTTCTTTGTGCAGTTAATATAATAGTAATATTGGCAATGCCTCATATGAAAGATAACGTTTTGGTAAAGTTCTGGAAGGAGTATGCTGTTTAAAACCAGCATGAATGCCCTGTGCTAGGACTCACAGCTAAGGCTTGTAACTTATAATAGTAAAATATATTCTCATGTTAGGCAGCAGGTGCTTCCATCCTTTAACCTGCTCTGTGAAAAACGTTCCATGGTCAATAGGCATATACTATATGCTCCTCGTAGATATTTATGATACTCATTAGCTTTGATGTTTAATATCATTAACACAGCATTTTCTAATTTCATTTACCCTGAAACCTTCCATACACCAACACCAACCCATCAGCATTCCACAGACCTGCAGAACCTACACTGGGGAAAATGTTTGCCTCCTGATATTGTTTTTAACCTACTTATCCTGGCACTATCACTCAGAGCTGCTTATGAAATACGTGAAACCCTCCTCCACTTGATGGACTTTCAAGAAACTGAAGATGGCTCCCACAGTCCTCCAGAACCCTTCAGAGGCTGGCTGTACGTAAGCTGAGCATTCTTTTCTGAAGGAAGGTGGCAATGTGGGTGTAAAGGAAGGAAGAATTAAGTGGAACCCCTAGTGATTTTAGAGGCACAAGTGATGTTTAAATCTTGGATCTCGCTGGCACACCCAGAGAGACTCACAAAAGATGACACCACAAAGAGAAGTCTTCAGAGTCAGTTGGAGGTCCTGTAAGAAGCCCACTGAAATATCCAACAATCCTCTGAAAGAAGGAGGAGTGAGGATACTCCTAACAGTGGTTTTGCAGATTAATTTATTGCCTCTGGAAAAACCAGTTTGGGAGGCAGCACCTGTTACCTTCTATACTCTGAAGACCCAAGCCAAAAGAGAAAGGAAAGGAGATCCTGATTGATATTCAAGTTGGGTTGAACATTTCCAATGGCTGTTTAATGAAGAGGAATGTTTCAAATAAGGGTGAACCGGTCAACTCTAAAAACTTTTATTCAGTATTAATGAAAAGGAATGTTGAATTGCATGGCATGAGCTAAACAGAAATGTGTTTGGGGGGAAAAAAATCTGCCAGGGTTTTCTTCTTTGTAGATTTTTGCCCTAGCTGATCTGAGAAATTTCTAAAACCATGTGTAGCTTTGCTACTTTTCAAGGAGGTGCAAAGCAAGGAGGAAAAAAAATATAAATGAGTTTTATAAATGAAGGGAAGGTTTAGATAGGAAATATAGCTTAGAATTCTAATTGGAGACACTCTCCAGACCTGTGCAAGGCTTTTACAAAGCTCTTGATGGATTAGTTCTATAGGTCACATAATTTAAAACACATAAGGTAGGGTATATGACAGTAAAATTTCTTGAAAAAACTTTGTGTCTGAAGGCAGGATTCTTTCATTTGAGAATAACAAGAAGTGCAGGTGAACTGTAAAAATAAAAGACCATTTGGAGTTCTTTTAGACTTTACCCTGCAGCAAACCAAATAAAATTAAATATTTAATGAAATCTCAGTCTAAGCCCAACCAAGGCAAGCAGAAAAATGCCAAGATGGCTTTTAAACTTAATCCTTAACCCTAGGTCACTTACCCAGGGATATTGCTGATGGTGTGACAAGTGAAGCAGAGGAAAAACTAAATTCTGGGGCCATCCGGCTCATGCATACTTAAGGCTATGGTACTGCATCAAATACATTTTAACCCATCACAGACTACATTGTCCAGGAAAGGCTGACTGATGCAGTGGATGGGTAGAGACAAAGCAGTGTATTGGATTTCTACCGTGAATTATTAGTATGAGAAGTTCTGACTTATTTTCGTGTTGTGCTTTTAAGGCAAATATTAAAGTTGAAATAACAGAAAAGCAAAACAACTTTAAAGAAAAAAAAAAACAAAAACCTCATACCCATTCAAAACCCAATTGACAAAAGGGAGAGGGAGGGAGAGAAGTCATTATTAACGTCCCCCTATAGAAAGCTCTCATGTGATTTTTGCCTTTGGAGTAATGAAAGAGCCTTGTTCACCAGACTCCTTACCAACACTCCAGTCCGAGGTAACCCATCTTTCACATCACAGTTGGTGTGCTCTTATAAACCTCAACATAATCATTTCCTTGTCTAAAGATCCTTGTTGATTTCACTGCCTAGGAGTCAAGTACCAACTTGTTATTTTGGCATTAAAATCCTTCTCAGTGTTCCCTTGTCCCAATTCTCCAGCCTGGACACTTGCCACGTTGCCCTCTCCCACATCCTCACGATTCATCCAATGAATACTCTATGCGTATGAACTTCTTACCTCATGTCTCATACCTGAGCTTTTGTATCCATCTTTCTCTCTTCTTAGATTGCCCTCCCTCCAAGCCCTCCCCTGGAAATTCATTCATTGATCCAAATTCTGTTCAAGTGTCATCATTTCTTTGGAGCTTTTCCTGGCTCTCCTGAGCTAAATTAATTGCTTCCTTCCTGTGCCCCAGGGCACCCTTGTCCTAAATAGGAATAGATGAAAATCATGAAGTACTTACTAGAGGCAAGGCACTGTTCTAATCACTTTTACTCAATTTAACCCTTGTTTAATCTTCACAGTCCTAGGAAGCCAATATTATTATTACTATCTGCATTTTCCAAATGAAAAAAAACTGAGGCACAAGAGGCTGAGGGCTTTGACTAAGATCATGCAGACGTAGAGTAGCACAGGATTCTGACACAGGCACCGAGGCATTCACTCTTGAAAGAACCACCATGTCACCAGCAAGATGAAGGATCCTGGGATCAAGCTGGGAGCAAGTTGAGGTCTCAGGCAAACCAAAGGGGTTCCCTGAGGCGGAGCAAATTAAGATTGTTTCTCATCAAACCTGAGAAAATAATCAGGACCAAGAATTGAGGAGGAAACCAAAGGAGAGCTTTACAAGTTCTCCAAACAAAGGGCTAAGTGCAAAGGGCAGAAACTGAGCTCTAAAATCAGAGCCTGGAAGCAGGCTGATTCAGAAGCAGGAAAATGTTTATTCACCCTTTGTCCCCACAGCTAAGCCCTGTGAACTTCTTTTGTTGGAAAAGGTGAAAATAAATCTAGCTCCAAGTGTGCTTCAAACTTTCTGTGGGAGAACCAGGCTCCTCCTTAGAGTGTTGCTTCATCCCCCAGCTCATATTTTGGAGGTCAGATCTTGAGGTGGTCTTAACTCAGAGGAGCGTGGATCACCCAGCCTCTTAGCAAGACCCCCAAAATAGTGTAACCAGGACTGAAGTCTTTTTGCTTTAGAAAGTACAGACTACTGACGTGTAACTAACACTAGCTTACTCATCGTTTGCTCATAATCTATTTTTCATTTCAGGTCAGAACATAGTGAAATATCCTCAGCACTAATTTTTCTTCCCTCTATTGCTCCAGTCTCTGCAACACTGCTTTTTTCCTCCAGGGGGCTTAAAGCAAACAGAAAAAATTTTTCAGAACCCACCCCAAATACTGTTTTCACATTGAAATCTTCCTTATTCCTTCCTTAGAAATGAGTTCTCTCTCCTCTTATCTCCTAGCATGCATTCTTTGTACAAATTCAAGTCCTGACTTGTAATTACATTCATTTCCCAGGGTAGCTACCACTAATATTAGCAGTTATCATTTTTTTTCTGAAGAACTTGCTAAATGTCTTTACACATATTATCTCATGTAACGCGGTATGAAAGAGGTAGTCTGATCCCCATCATACAAATGAAGAAACTGAGGCATAGAAATGTTTATACACTAGTATGAAACAGAGGGTTTCCCTGGTAGCTCGGCTGGTGAAGAATTTGCTTGCAATGTAGGAGATGCCAATTTGATTCCTGGGTTGGGAAGATCCCCTGGAGGGGCGCATAGCAACCCACTCCAGTATTCTTGCCTGAAGAAGCCCCATGGACAGAGGAGCCTGGTGAGATACAGTCCATGGTGTCGCAAAGAGTTGGACATGGCTGAGCGACTAAGCACAGCACAGCACAGCAAAAACCAGAACTATTTAATACTCAAGCTGGCTGTGTACTAAGTAGTAGTATTACCCTACAATTCCCAGCCTCTATGCAGTTAGCCAGTGAGCTATGAGCAGAAAGTGCTTACCAGGTGGTACTAGTGGTAAAGAATCTGCCTGCCAAGCAAGAGACACGAGTTCAATCCCTGGGTCAGGAAGATCCCCTGGAGAAAGGAATGGCAACCCACTCCAGTATTCCTGCCTGGAGAATCCCATGGACAGAGGAGCCTGGCAGGCTACAGTCCATAGGGTCGCAAAGAGTCAGACACGACTGAAGTGACTTAGCACTCATGCACACATGAGCGGAAAAGATTATGAGCAGATAACAATGATGTGTGTCACTTCTGAGCTGAGTGAGGCATATAAGAGTGGCAACCCTGGCAGCCACAAGTTGAGGGGAGATGACAGAATCTCAAAAGAGAGAAATCCTGGATTCAGATGACACAAAAGAGAGTTACTGTGAGGTGTCCTGAGACAAGCACTAAACTTTCTGAATGCAAAAAACAAACTTTAGTGTGTTAATCCCCCTAAGACTCCAGAGATTTTGTGGGTTTGTTGTTGTTACCATAACCTTGATTAATACAGAGTCCAAATCCTACATTCACAACCCTAAAACTCTATCCCTAACTTCTAAGCCCTAATTACTTCCACCTTACCTTTTCAGAGCACTTATCAATGTGAAGCAAAGGAGAGAGATGAGGAAATAAACACATCTAAAGGCACCCTTTCTTCAGTAGAGGCATGGGAATAAAATGCTTGTGAAGCAGCTAAAAGGAAACCATGAGGAACTTGAGGACAACTTCATAACACAACAACAAAACCAGTGTTATGAAGGATTTCACAGACTGATGTGGAGCAGGAGAAGAAATAGATGGATTGTGAAAGAGTTGTGACATTATTCTGCTCCAATAAAATCTTCCCCCTTCTTGCCACTCACTCTAAATTTACATCTTGGATGCAACTTTAATAAATGTCATGATACATCAAAGATTGCCATACACTGGAATACCAGCCTCCCTAACAAAGATTTTATAGGGCCACAAAACAGCCTTTAGAGGAAGCATGTGTTCGCTCATCTATTTCAGGTAGTTTTGACTTGTTCTTGGTAGACTAGAAAAGTGAATTTCCTTCTCTCAGTCCTTTTGAAATTAGTCATCTTCCTCTCCACATCTTCCCAATGTATTAGCCAAAGTGATCAGTATTCTCTCCTTCTAGCAATATTAAAGTTGAAAATAGCAAATGTGCTTACCTTCCTCCCAGCAATTTCAACCTAGCAATTTACACTGTGGCACTAGTGGTAAAGAACCCACCTGCCAATGCAGGAGACATAAAAGATGCAGGTTCGATCCTTGGGTAGGGAAGAACCCCTGGAGGAGAGCATGGCAACCCACTCCAGTATTCTTGCCTGGAAAATCCCATGGACAGAAGAGTCTGGTGAGCTACAGTCCAGGGGTCACAAAGAGTTGGACGCAACTGAAGCAACTTAGCACATACACACAATTTACACTACTCACACACATCCAAATATATATACATATATGCCCATGGCAGTATTCTTTATAATAGCGAAAAACTGAAAACAACCTGAATGTCTATCAACAGCAGACTGGTTATATTAGAATATTTTCCTGCAAAGGAATTTATAGTCTTTAAAGTGATTTTGTAGCTCTAGATTTATTGACAAGCAGATATCTCTGTCAGCTTTGTGAGTGAAAATTTAGATTATAAAAATACTTGTACTGTGATTGTTTATGCAGAACTGTCTGCCTCTCTCTGTGTGTATATATATTTATTTTGTTTGTGAATAGAGAAGGCTTAAGGGCTTCCCTGATGACTCAGCAGTAAAGAATCTACCTACAATACAGGAGACAAGGAGACCTTTACGTTCGGTTCCTGGGTTGGGAAGATTCCCTGGAGGAGGGCATGGCAACCCACTCCAGTGTTCTTGCCTGTAGAATCACATGGATTGAGGAGCCTGGCAGTCTACAGTCCCTTGGGTCGCAAAGAGTCAGAAACAACTGAAATGACCAAGCACGCGTGCACAGTGAAGGCTTAAAGGATATACTCCAAAATGCCAATAAGTTCTCTCTTCTTAGTAGGTTTTGGAGTATTCTTTTACTCTTTTATGCTTTTCTGCACTGCTTGAATTGTTAAATGTTCACCTAGTATATTTATAACATTAAAAATGATAAAAACTGCTTTTATTTGGAGGAAAATGTTAAGACTATTTATAAGCTATCACCTTCCAACTAACCTTAAAGCACAAAGTGATACTAATTCAGAGCAACAGTTTGCTTTCCAGAGATCAGGTCTGCCTACAGTTTCCATACTAAGAATGGTACCCTATCATTACTCTGACACTGTTATGATTTAAATGTGCATTGGAAGTTAATTTATTCTTTGACAAGTGTTCACATCAGAATCTCACATTCAAATGTGAAAGTGGATTTGACAGAGAAAAGACATATAAATTCATTTCAATAAAAACTTTAGCTTTTTAACTTCTTGTGGCAGATCTGAAATTCCCAAAGTGATAAAGGTATTCAGGCTCTGCACAGATCTCCAGTACATATGGGTAGATGTCTTGGCATCATTAAGTCACTGGCTGTCAGATAAAGAAAAAATAAAAACCCTAAAAACCGTATCTGTCAATACCCCCAAAACTATTTCAGGCAAGATACTGTGAGTTATGGTTTTCTTATTTTAAGCCTCTCTGACCTGGTTAGTAGAAGTTTTGTCAAAAAGGAATTTCACAAAAGGCAGTCAAAATATACTGTCAACTCTCCTGTTTACAAAACTGATACAAGGACCAGAATTTAATAATAAGATTCAAAGAGTGAGAAGGTGACAGTAAATGGTGTAGGGCTTCAAATTTTTAATAAAAATTTTTAATAAAAATTATTTCTAGATAATAAAAATCTGTTGGATCAATGCTGTCATGGGGATATTCCACCAGAGACTCTCTTAAGAAAATTTAATGTTCAAGCCCACCTCTTAAACATATTATATTCTCAATGAAAGTGTGCTGAATGACTGAATGAGTGTTCTGTGTAGGTCAGCTATGCTGCTATAATAAATGCATTGTAAAATTTCAATGGTTAATCCAACACAGATTCATTTCTCTCTCAAGTCATGGTTCAGTGTGGTTGAGGGACAATTCTGAAAAGTTCTTATCCCAATAATGACTCAGTGATCCAGGATTCTTCCATAATGTGGCTCTTCCTATGGGCTACACAGCCTCCAAGATTGCCACAGAAGGAGAGAGAGTGGGAAATCAAAGTCAGGGTTTATGGATAGACGAGAAGTGGTATATACCATTTATATTCATGTTTGTTAGACTAGGACTCAGTGGCTTGTTTTCCCTTTGCTGCAAGGAAGGCTGGGAAATGTAGTCTTTCTGTTTGCCCAGGAAGATAAAGCAAATTTGTGAGCAGGCCATATGCTGACATTTTTTACATTAATTATTTAGATGATAGTCTTTTTAGAATATATTTTGCTAGCTTGTTATCTTAAAGACAATAAACATTACACTTTCATTTTATGCCAAGTTTATAATTGCAAGCATTACTGTTATAAACTAACATACACACCTGGAAGTTGCAGTCTTTCCCTTCTCAGTGCTCCCACAGTTAGTCACGTGTGAACTTGATAATGCCTCACTCATTCAGCCTTTGCTTGGATTCCCTACATCATCAATCACCCAGTCTGAGTCCTCACCCACAGTCTCCTAGGAGATCTCTCTGATTGCACCCAGATCTGACCTAACCAACAACTAAACCATTCCATACACTGCCACCAAATGAATGGTCCTAGAACACGCTTCAACCACCACTAAAGCAATAAGCCTTCCTTATCCTAAGGCATAACACTTTCTTCCTTTACCTTTCCAGTTGCCCCTCGGCAATAAAGTCAGGTCCAAACTCTTAACTTCCATAAGCAGAGGTGGCTATCTAATGCTCTGATCACCTTCTTTAACATTCTATTTCAGCCAATTGTTTTACATTTACTTCCTCATGACATTGCTCATTCCATCCTTCCCATCTGAGGTACCCTCAGCATCTTATATAATTACCTATGTTCTACACATCCATTAACATTCTGTTTTAGTCTCACATTCTGTATTCATTAGGTAACATAAGCAGCCGTGACAGAAAAACACCAAAGTCTCAATGGTTTAACACAATGAATGTTTATTTCTTGCTCTCATTAAGTCCAAATTGGGTGTTGTCAGGTGGCTCCCCTCCAAGCAAGGATTCAGAAACCTAGGAACTCAGGCTCCTTACAGCTGATTTCTCTGCCATCTTTGACACTTGGCTTCCACTGTTTAGCGCTATAGAAAGAGAAAGCACATGGAGTATCATATTTAGAGGTTCTATGGACTAGTTTCACAGCCATGAAATTAAAAGACGCTTACTCCTTGGAAGGAAAGTTATGACCAACCTAAATAGCATATTGAAAAGCAGAGATATTACTTTGCCAACAATGATCTGTCTAGTCAAGGCTATGGTTTTTCCAGTGGTCATGTATGGATGTGAGAGTTGGAATGTGAAGAAAGCTGAGCACCAAAGAATTGATGCTTTTGAACTGTGGTGTTGGAGAAGACTCTTGAGAGTGCCTTGGACTGCAAGGAGATCCAACCAGTCCATCCTAAAGGAGATCAGTCCTGGGTGTTCTTTGGAAGGACTGATACTGAAGCTGAATTCCAATACTTTGGCCACCTGATGCGAAGAGTTGACTCATTGGAAAAGACCCTGATGCTGGGAGGGACTGGGGGCAGGAGGAGAAGGGGATGATAGAGGATGAGATGGTTGGATGGCATCACCGATTCAATGGATGTGAGTTTGAGTGAATTCCGGGAGCTGGTGATGGACAGGGAGGCCTGGTGTGCTGCAATTCATGGGGTCGCAAAGAGTCGGACAGGACTGAGCGACTGAACTGAACTGAATGGACTAGTACTGACAATGGCACCCTTCATGGCTGTTAATTTCCCACTGGCTAAAACTCATTTAAGGGGCTTCCCAGGTGGCTCAGTGGTAAAGAATCCACTTGCCAGTGCAGGAGGTGCAGGTTCCATCCTGAGTCAGGAAGAGCCCCTGGAGACGGAAATGGTAACCCATTCCAGTATTTTTGCCTGGAAAAATCCTACGGACAGAGGAGCCTGGCAGGCTGCAGTCCAAGGGGTCACAAAGAGTAGGACACAGTTGAGCAACTGAGAACACATGCAAAAGCTCATTTACATGGCCACATCTAAAACTGCAAGAGTGTGCGGGCCCAGGAATGAGAGAAGATGGATTTGATAAATAGCCATTAGTATCTGTTTTATTTGCTTAGACTTCTCTCCTGGAAAATCCAATTCTCTTCATAATTCCTCTTTCCTCTTAACTTTTCTATTACTTTCTGGTACCATATGCTGCTGCATAGACTGTGGTAAATTGGGCAGGTTTCCTTCACTTTTGACATATTTCCTTCCACATCAACTAAACTTTAGGGCAGAATCTCTGCTAAGTATTTTTTAGTATCCCGGCTATTAGAACAGTGCCCAGCACACTATCTTAAGACTTCAACAGTGTTGAATGATGATAATGATTCATCAATGACAATGATGACAATAATGCCCTTAGGAGCTTCTAAGATAAGCAAGTCATTTCCCTGTACACTAAATGGCCCAGACTGCTATGCATAGGAAGTCCTGGCCCACTCTTTTGTTTTTTCTTTCCTTTTCCTTGTAGAATCTGTCTGCCAATGCAGGAGACTTAAGAGACATGGATGTGATCCCTAGGTCGGGAAGATCCCCTGGAGGAGGGCATGGCAACCCACTCCAGTATTCTTGCCTGGAGAACCCCTTGGACAGAGGATCCTGGTGGGCTATAGTCCATAAGGTCACAAAGAATCAGACACAACTGAAGCGACTTAGCATGCACACACAGTCAATTTTCAGACCCTGGTTTTCATGGCCTCCAGCATATTTGTTTCTCCTTACTCTACTTCTAACTTACTGTCTCCAATCTGCTATTTGGCGTGTTTTAAATCTTAGCAGTGGGAAACTTTCTACAAATAAAATTATCCATGAAACCACACAAAGGGAAAAATAATAGCTGAATGGTTCAGGTTGTGACAGGCGGGGCACTGGCTCACTTAGCAGCTGCCTGGTTCCAAGGAGATGCTCAGTAAACATAAGCTCCCCTTCTTCTCCTCTCTTTGTCTTAACATGACTATTTGCTCACTGAAAAGCACTCCAATGGACAAACTTCACTAAGATTTCTTATTAATGGCACAAAAACTATTAATTTTCTCAGCAATTCACCTTTACCTCATCCCAACCACCCCCCTCCCCCCAAAAAAGTGAAGAAGACGAATAGGAAAAGAATTTTGAAAGCTCTGTGAATAATAAAACTCATAGTTGTCATAGACTTAGCAGACTTTTCAATAACATCCCTGTTTTCCCCATGGAAATTCTCCATCCACAAGTAGCTCACAAAGCCTCTTCTCTATTAAATGCCACATGAAGACAAAGGCATAAAACTTTCTCAACGTGTCATCTTAGAGAAATATGACTAGTCCTAAATGTTCATTCAAACAGCCTTCAATGTAACTGCAAACATCTCACTCTAAAAGGAATTCAAAATGGTGGAGTCATATATTTTGAAGCAAAAATGATACTATTTTACATGTTAAAAAAAAATACAGTGTATGTGTGTTAGTCGCTCAGTCATGTCTGACTCTTTGTAACTCTACGGACTGTAGCCCACCAAGCTTCTCAGTTCATGGGATTCTCCAGGCAAGAATACTGGAATGGGTTGCCATGCCCTCCTCCAGGGGCTCTTCCCAACCCAGGGATCAAACTCATGTCTCCTGTGTCTCCTGCATTACAAGTGAATTCTTTACTGATGAGCCAACTGGGAAACCCACTAAGGTCTATAGGTTTACTGATAAATTTCATGTGTCAAAATTGATATGACTATACATATTAATGTTTATAGTATATGTAATTCTGAGTTAACTTCTGTTCCCCTGGGCCATCATTTTGTTGTCATCTTTGATTAAAATGCCTTGAATTAAATGTTAACTGAATATAGTTTAAAACAAAGTTTCTTTAAGCCACACTGACCTCTAGAGACATAAAGGGATTTCAAAGATGCTCAAGTGAAACCAAAATCCACCTTCACAAGATCAGTGTGAATATAATAAAAGGATTTATTTTGGGACATAAGGATGGACTATCCTCTGAGCTCTGTGCTACACTCCATTGACTAAGCATACTGCATTGCCTGTTATTAAATTTTACTGCAAAGAGGAAAAGAAAGAGACAAAGAGAAAGACTAGAGCTAAAAGGAACTTGAAAATAATTGAAATTGTTCAAATGTATGTAACGGAAAAGGCAGTGAACTGTGTATCCTGAGTTCTGGTTCTGTTTCATTTTCATAATACCTATGTGACCTTGGGCAAACCACTTTTCTTCTGAGGCTTCATTTTCCCACCAGTTAAATGAGGGTTTGAGCCAAATTCTGTGATACTCTGTGCTAAATGCAAGCTAAGAAATGCTAACAGTTTATTTTCTCATCTTTAAAAAATTACCGATCCACCTTAAAAAAAACACTTTCTATTAATGACTCAATAATTAGATTGATCAGGGTAGTACATTACTGGTGAAGATTAGTTTCCAAGGGCTGCTGTAACAAAGTACCACAAACTGGGCAGCTTAAGAAACAACAGACGTATTTTTTTCTCTCACAGTTCTGGAGGCTAAAAAGTCCAAAATCAGGGTCTCAGCTGGGCTATGCTCCCTCTGAAACTCTGAGTAGAATCCTCCCTTCCATCTTCCTAACTTCTGGTGGTGGCCACCACTGTTGGCATTCCTTGGCTTGTAGCTGCCTCTCTGTTATCTCTTCCCCTCTGGTCATAAGGCATTATCTCTTCATCTCTCTTCACATCATCTTCCCTTACCTCAATAAGATGCCAGTTGTACTGGATTAAGGGTTAATCCACACTAATCTGGTATGACCTCATTTAACTTAACTAATTATACTTATAATGATTCTAGTTCCAAATAAGATCATGTTCTTATTTGGTATTGAGGTCAGTCCTTCAACATATCTTTTGAGGCACATAATTCTTTAACAGTAGTGATAGGGAAAATATATAGTCAGAGAAATGACAGCTTTAAAAAAGAAGCAATGTCACTTGCAGTTTGGGTCACTTAAAGGACAGGATATGTGTAATGAATTGCTTCCTCCCGAATGATGGTATCTTTACAGAAAAATCCCATGGCAAGAAAATATGTATTCAGTGGAGAAACAACACAACCTAAGTCTAGCAGAATGGCTCAGACAAGATCCTGACACGGTATCAGTGAATGTAAGAGTAACACAAGGTGGCTATGCTTCTGTGTAACAGCTCAAACTATAACCAAGGCATCTGAAGAGTTGTCCTGCAAAGGTTAATACCATGAAGAACCACTGAGATCAAACCTTGCCATTCTGAGTCAAGAAAATTGTTAAGAAAAGTCTGTCCTTTCCTCTTAAATTTTGATAAATGAACAGGAAATATAGAAGATAATCCTAGGAAACCTTGTCATGCCAGATAGCAAGCTCACTATCAAACACTAACTGAGGTCATGTCAACAGAACTCAAGAGCCAACATGAAGGAATTTGCCCTGGCCAAAAATGGAAATTGGTGCATCAGTAAGAAAATAGTACAATGGGTTAAAACACATCAAATTCATTTAAATCCTATAAGTCCCAATAATTCTTAAGGGAAAAAAATCTTTATTGGTCCCCTTGGTCAATGACACAAAGCCAACTCATTATTTTTAAAACTTGTAAATAAAGAGAAAGAATCAAATATTGATTCTGCCTTTATTACTCACTGTTTTAACCAGAGTACACAAGAGGGTATTTCTCTTTAGAGAAGTATTCTAGCCAGTAAATGAAAAGGAATGACATAATATCACTACTATGTAACTCCTGATGAACTAAAGAATACTGAGAAGTACAATAAGGACACTGCTTAGAAGTATTTCTAAATAGCAATAAATTGTATATGTTCAACATGCCCCACTACCAAAGGTAAGAAAACACCACAATATTAAGAATGTGAACAGGATGTAAACACTTCAATGCAGCTAAGTGATTGAACATGTTATTTATCTCAGCAGATTGTTCTGAATGAGCAAAAAAAAAGACAACCTGTGAGCCACATACTAGCTACACAATATAATTGTGAAAATGGGTTCCTTATACCCAAATGAAAATAAAAATTCACCAGTACTAGCAATTTAAGACAGAGAAGGCAATGGCACCCCACTCCAGTACTCTTGCCTGGAAAATCCCATGGATGAAGAAACCTGGTAGGCTGCAGTCCATGGGGTCGCTAGAGTTGGACACGACTGAATGACTTTACTTTCACTTTTCACTTTCATGCATTGGAGAAGGAAATGGCAACCCACTCCAGTGTTCTTGCCTGGAGAATCCCAGGGACAGGGGAGCCTGGTGGGCTGCCATCTACGGGGTCGCACAGAGTCGGACACGACTGAAGCGACTTAGCAGCAGCAGCAATTTAAGAAGGGATTCACACACACATACACACACAATTTTTTCTCTCACAGTTCTGGAGGCTAAAACTCCACTAAAGAAAATACTGCAAAAGTAGCCTCAAAATGGGTAGGATGAAGAGGGAAATTAAACAACAGGAAACTATACAAATTACACAAACCTCTGGGAGACATTAAGCAGAGGAAAAAAGGGAATTTGAAGGATATAGTCAGAGCCAAGGATATACCAGAACCCAGCGGGTACAATCATCAAACCAACAAGAAATATTGATGAGGAACAGACAGCCACCACTCCGTGCATTCCCCTGAAGTGAAGCCTGTCAAAGCCAATCTCCTACCTGTTCTCACACAGATGCCAGTCAGGATCCCCACTCCAGGATGACTCATGCCCCAGGAGAGAAGCCTTCTGTAGCTGCATGGTCATCAGTCACTGGTGGAACAAGAAATCTAAGTTTAAGAATATTATTTACAGTGACAAAGGTAGCCAATAAAGAACTAAGCAGTGTAACTGAGGGAGAAGAGAGAAGTGGTAACAGAGAAGAAAAGAGAATATACTAAGCAGAGGGACAAGTGGAAAACAAGAGCGAAGATGGTTCATATTTAGGAACTGCACGGTGTTCAGCAATGTTAGGGTTTATAGTGTAAAGAAGAGATTAATGAGAGATGATGAGTCTAAAGAAGAAAGTAGAGACCAGAGCATTACCTCATACTAAGGAAAGTTTCAGCTTTATTCTGAAAGTTCCAGCTTTCCTGTTGGCTGTGGTAAAAACAACAACAACAAAAAACAACCCTGCCTACCAATGTAGGAGACATAAGAGATGCAGGTTCGACCCTGGGTCGGGAAGATCCCCTGAAGGAGGAAATGGCAACCTACTCGAGTACTCTTGCCTGGAGAATTCCATGGTCAGAGGACCCTGGCAGGCTACAGTCCATAGGATCACAAAGAGTCATACATGATTTAGGGACTAAGCAACAAGTGAAAGTTCTAAGCACTTTTAAACACAACATAACACGGTTCAATGTGCGTTTCAGAAGCATGATTCTGGCTTCTGTAGATTTCTGGGGAACAAACCTGGAGAGAGGGAAACCACTTAGGCAGCTGCTGAAATCATCCAGGAACTAAAGATAATCAATTGCTAAACTGAGGAACTGGCAGTGGGCCTGGAGGAATATTTTTCAACTTCAGAATGCATCCAAATTGCCAGGAGGGCTTGTTAAAACAGTGGGTCCCATGGGGCCTCGGAGTTTCTCACTCAGTGTGTATGAGGTCTGTCTCAAGAATTTGCATTTTTAATAAGTTACCAGGTGATGCCGATGCTGCTGGTCCAGGGACCACACTGAAAACAGTATTTGAGAGTAAGCAGGAATCCCAGACCAGACACCAACGCTGTGTATGTATGGATGCTTCCCCACACCAACAAGCAACTCTCAGGTGCCAGCAGAGTGTCTAAGAATTCAAGTCAGTTCTGACGTGAGTCTCAGTGAACTCCAGGAGTTGGTGATGGACAGGGAGGCCTGGCGTGCTGCGATTCATGGGGTCGCAAAGAGTCGGACACGACTGAGCGACTGATCTGATCTGATCTGATCTGACACTCTACCCAGAGATAGAATCAGATTGCACAGGTAAAGGGCTCAGTCCCACAAGACTGCTGTCTCCTTCGGATGCCAGTCACAAGTCTGTGTTGTTACCTGTACTTCTGACTGACAGGCTATCAATCAGAGGTTCCCATGACCTCAGGTTCAATTAACTTGCTAGAATAACTCACAGAACTCAGGAAATCTGTTTGCTTACTAGATTACCTATTTCATCTTAAAAGGATAGTAAAGAGCAGGAATCAATAGCCAGATGAAGAGATTAATAGGGCAAGGTCTCAAGCAAAGGAGCATCTGTCCTCGTGGAGCCTGGGACCGGGCAGAGTGGCATGCAGAGGCATCCTGGTCCCCTGATGTGGAAGCTCTCCTAAAAAGGGACCAAGACACTTTCCTCTGCAGTTTTTATGGCGGTTTCATTACATAGTCATGATTGACTAAATCCTTGGCCAATGGTGATCGATTCAACCTCCAGCCCCTCTTTCTTCCCTGTAAAGTAAGGGTAGGGCTGAAAATCACAACCCTCTCATTTCTGCTGGTTCTTGCAGCAACCAACCTCACTCCTTAAGTGCTTCTAAAAGTCATGGCATTCACATAACAAAAGACATCTTGTCACTGTTAACACTTAGGAAATTCCCAGGGTTTGGGGAGCTGTAAGCCAGAAACTGTGAACAAAGACCAAACATATATGAGAAATAAACTTTGGTCATCTAAAATGACCAAACAAATATTTCTTACAAATCACAGCATGACAGAGAGCATGTAAGAAGTAGAATCAACAATACTTGGTGACTGACTGGATGAAGACATTGAAGAGAGTAGTCACGATTCTTCCCAACTTTCTAACTTGGGTAACTGGGAGATTGTGGTGTCAGTCATCAAGACAAGAGGAATACTAATGAAGAACATATATTTGGTGAGAGCATGGGGTTATAAATACAAAGAGATCATTTGAACACATATCAAACTTCACATTCACACTGGACATCCCAATGAATTTTAGGACAGGCAATTTATATACAAAAGGACATGAAAAGGAAGATATGAGTTAGAAATACAGATGTAAGAAGCATCAGCATATAAATGATAATTAAAGCCATGAGAATGAATATGATTTGCCATGGTCAATAAATACTGTGAGAAAAGAAGAGGATAAAATCTTGAGGAACCTAAAATTTAAGAAAAAGAGAACTGGCACTACTAAGCCAACTGAGACAAAGAGGTAGAAGATCTGCCATGGCTACATTGTTTGTGATATCAAAAGACTAAAATAATCAAATGCTCATCAATATGGGGCTGGTTAAATAAATCATGACCCTCTCTACAGTAGAATTCTTTGCATCTATAAAAAAATGGAATGAGTAAGTGCTTTTGCTAACAATAGAAAATATGTCTTAAATATACATATATTTTGGTTTTGTGAAAAAAGTAAATTGTAGAATGGTGCATGTAATGTTGCTATCATTTAGCTGAAATGGGGGGAAATGCATACACATGATTATATAGTTGCTGGCGTATTCACAGAGTACCTCTGGAAAGATGTGCAAGAAATTTGTAACCTAGAGGAAACATAGTGGGGAACCTAGTAAGTAGGAGATTGAAGATCCAGGGCAGAATTTCAACCCAAAGGCCCAAATACCCTATAAGCTACCAACTATCGGCCAATTGTAAAGATGGAAGCATCAGAACCTGATGTTATTAAATATTTAAACTATTAATACAAAAATAATTCTCCTTATTTAGATCTCATGATCGTCTAACAACATTCTGAAACTTTTCCCACAGAAAGAGAATTCATTCTATATATTGCTGAAATTGACTTGACAATCATATATTTTTATACAAGTTAATCATTGGCATTCTACTATGGCTTTCAACACCTATCTCTTGTGCGTTTTGTGAACTTGAGGCAATACCCATGGGTTCAGTCAGTTGATCAGAGAGATTCTGAGTCTACAGAGCTAAGAACTAAATCCTAGACTCGGTTAAATTAACCAAGGTGTATTCTACCTTATTAAGTTTCTTGACAGCGATTTGTCTCTCCTGGCCACACTCCAACAGCACTATGATGTAAAATTCAAATTTTCAGAGGAAACAAATTTGTTTGCAATACTCCTCATCTTATCTTTACGGTATATATTCCATTGACTGATACCAAATTTACCAATCTACCCATGAATTCCATATGACTGTGACCTTCAACCTCTCCCAGCAGCATCCACGCCCCTCCCCAATTAAAGTTCACCGGTATCATTCATCAAAATGTTTCTTCCTACCATAAACAAAAATCACATCATTTAAGTAGATTACACTTGGCAGAATCCACTACCAAACCATAAACTTCTGAGGGAAAGATGCTTTATTCCTCTTTGTATTCCTAAAAGATAATACAATACCCTGTACATCACAGACATTCAACACACTCACACTGAATTAGATTGAATTCCCTGCTAATATATTACCTGCCCAGATAAGGTAATTACTTAACCACTTAAATCAAAGGTCCTTACAGAATTCTCTTTCAAGTGTGACCTCTAATTTGTAAGGGAGATATTTTTGCCTGGGGGCCTTTTGACACCCTTCAAATGTAATCATAGGTGAAGCTATTTAACCTATTTATGAAATCTGTTCAGATAATATACTGCTATCTAGCAAGGTCAGAAAGTGGGTTTTCTCTTCCAGTTAATAGAGAATCTCAACATACATGAAAAATAGAATGATATTTTCTAAATTAGAATTTGATTTTTAAAATATGCTACTGTAAGATGATGCCAAGTAAGATGTAAATTTTCTCTGAAACTGTAAGAAGGTGTTTGCAAACACTACATAGAGAAACCAGGCATGGGGAAAGCAGACCCAGGTAACTAAGTAAGCCAGGTTCAGCCCCTCAACCACAGCAATCCACACAAGTAGCAAAGAGCTCTACATTTTTTTTGCCTAAAATGGTGGTTTCAAATATGTATTCATTTTTAAAAGGCTTTCACAAATTATTTTTTAGTTTGAAAACTCATTTGTTTAAAATAAGACAGTAATTTCATGCTTCCTCAGATCATGATTGTCACTGTTTCTCCACTATATCTGCACCAAAGTAATGGAGCAATGAAGTGACTAGCATGTTTGCTGAAAACTCATTACATACATGGAGAAGGCAATGGCACCCCTCTCCAGTACTCATGCCTGGAAAATCCCATGGATGGAGGAGCCTGGTAGGCTGCAGTCCATGGGGTCGCTAAGAGTCAGATATGACTGAGCGACTTCACTTTCACTTTTCACTTTCATGCATTGGAGAAGGAAATGGCAACCCACTCCAGTGTTCTTGCCTGGAGAATCCCAGGGACAGGGGAGCCTGGTGGGCTGCCGTCTCTGGGGTCGCACAGAGTCGGACATGACTGAAGCAACTTAGCAGCAGCAGCATTATATACAATGTGATTCTTTTATGGTAGTTAGTAATCCCACTTTCTTTTACCTCCTTTCATAGTGGTGACTATGATGGAGAAAAAATGGAAACACTGAACAGGCTTTATTTTCTTGAGCTCCCATGTCACTGCAGATGGTGACTGTAGCCATGAAATTAAAAGATGCCTGCTGCTTGGAAGAAAGGTTATGATAAACCTAGACAGCATATTAAAAAGCAAAGTCATTGCTCTGCCTACAAAGGTCCATCTAGTCAAAGCTATGGTTTTTCCAGTAGTCATGTATGGACATGAGTACTGGACCATGAAGAAGGCTGAACACTGAAGAATTCATACTTTTGAACCATGGTATTGGAGAAGACTCTTGAGAGTCCCTTGGACTGCAAGGAGATCAAACCAGTCAATTCTAAAGGAAATCAACCCTGAATATTCATTGAAAGGACTGATGCTGAAGTTGAAGCTTCAATACTTTGGCCACCTGATGGGAAGAGCCAACTTATTGGAAAAGATCCTAATGCTGGGGAAGATTGAGGGCAGAAAGAGAAGGGGGTAAATGGAGGATGGGATAGCTGGATGGCATCATTGACTCAATGGACATGAGTTTGAGCAAACTCTGGAAGATAGTGAAGGACAGAGAAGTCTGGCGTGCTGTAGTCCATGGGGTCGCAGAGAGTAGGACATGACTGAGCAACTGAACAACAACAGCAATAGCAATAGCAGTTACTATGTATTCTGGATCATTTATGTTACTCTTCTGTCTTCTGACATCAAAATATAAATAACATTCACAGTATTCTGTAGAACACAGAACCTGGAAAGATCCCCTCCATAGTCTAAACTTATGAAAGGGTAATCCTCCAGCAAAAAATCTCAGAGCAGAGTAATTTCTAAGTATTCAAAGCCACTTCTCTATTGCCAGAAAAATGGAAACTCCAGGTCTATAAGTATTGAATAATATACATTTTTTTATCTTACTCAAATAGATCTAACTCTGGAGAACTAACTGCAAACATTAGTTCTTCTACAAAGAACTAACTGCAAACCTTAGTTCTTTTACAAAGATTTCAAAGGTTATGTTTTTCTTATTGTGCCCTGCACCATGTGGGATCCTTGTTCCCTGACCAGGGATCAAACCTGGGCTCCCTGCATTGGAAGTGCAGAATCTTACCCACTGGACCACCAGGGAAGTCCGAAGTCTACATTTTATGTATGAAAAGAAATCCAATCACTTCTCACTGGAGACGAACAAAATACCAGCATACTAAAGCAGAGAATGAAAGAAGAGCCATCACTTGGGAAAAGATGACAGTGACCTGTGGAAGGAGGCAGAGGAGATTTAACAAATCAGATCAGTTCTATCTTAACTACCAAGATTCCAAAATTAATCTAGACATATATTTCTGAACTCATCTTCAGTAGGATTTAATCTCTGCTCCCCTATATTTTCACTTGATTGGGACATTATTGTCAGAACATAATAGTCTCATCTGATAAACTATGTTTTAATTATGTCATCATAGACTGTTGGAAAAGATTTGCTACTCTGCTTTAGTCACATTCAAATAACTGCCAGTAGTATTTAATACACTGTAAATATTTCAGATCATAACCTTACCCAAATAATCCTTATGCAGCCAGGGAGAGAAGACCATCACCGAACCATGCTGTGCATATATCAAATGCCTTGATAGAGTAATAATGGCCTATTAATCAGAGCACAGGTTAAATGGGCCCACCACCTGTTCTACATCAACATTAGTATTCTGATAAACTCTTTAAAGAAAGAGAAATGTCACTACCATCCCACACGAACTCGAGCTTCCAGAATGAAAGACACTAGGTCAGTTTTCATCTATTTCCATATAGTAATAACAGTCACAGATTTAAACAACTTGAATCTAAACCTAAGTACTAAAATAAATCATGGGCTCCCAGCATTAAAATATTCAGTCCTGTTTTTTAAAAACTAAATCTTTGAATGTTTACATCAGCTAGACAGTGTACAGTTTACTGACCTGTGCCTTACTGTGAACATACAGTCAACTATGACCAGTTTTAATCTTTAAAATTTCTCCTGAGAGAAGATTTTTGGGTCCTTGAATGCTAATGGGAAAGACATTATACTTAACACACACAGTATTAACAACATTTAAGAACTTTCTTTATAGCTATAATAAAGAAACTAATATTTTATTGTTGTAAAAGACTAATTCATGTCTTCAGCTGTGAACATGAACACATAGCATCCCTCCATCCATACAAATGATTCTATCTGGATATCCGTGCGGCAAGTAATTCATCCAAAGGTTAAATGGGTTTAAACTTTCAAAAGAAGGATATAGATTTACTCCCTGCATACCTCCTTGATGTTTTAATTATTATTTATACTTATTGAGCAGTATATATTTAGTGGGACTGAGAATTCAGAATTAGGAGCTATGATCTGAAATCTAAAGTTTCTGGATCTGCTTAAAAGTCATAGAATTCCAAATTTGGAGGAAATTCAAGTCTAACTACCTCACTTTAAAGGCACACACACACACACACACACACACACACACACACACGTGTGTGTGTGTGCATGCTCACTCAGTCATGTCTGACTCTTCACAACCCCATAGGCTATAGCCCTCCAGGCTCCTCTATCCTTGGCATTTCCCAAGCAAGAATACTGGAGTGGGTTGTCATTTCCTTCTCCAGGGGATCTTCCCAATCTAGGGATTGAACTCACATCTCTTGCATCTCCTGAATTGCCACCTGGGATGCCTAAATCAGGGAATTAACTGATTTTCCCAATATCCTACAGCTAGCAAGTTCAGTGAGGAACTGAACCCAGGCCTTCTGGCTTTTTCCACTAAGGGAAATAAATTCCTCAATATATGCAGATAACAAAACTATCTCCAAAATTCTTTCTAGTCTAACTTCCTAGGCTCTCTGGATAGGTTAAAATCTAGATGGTTCACCACCCTACTAAACACAATTAGGCCTTCCACTTTCTGAGTGGAACTGACAGCAACACTCTATCAATCTGAGTTCTTGGTTGAAAACAACAAAAGACTTCAGCTAATTTAAGAAGGAAAACAATTTTTTAAGGATTTCTGGGTAGTTTCTAGAATCACCAGTAAAACGTGGAGAAACAGGTTAGGAAAACAGACAGAAACAAGGGAAGTCTGATAGCAGCCAAGACCAAAACAAAAGTGAGGTCTTAGACCAGACTGGTGGGGACCACAGCAGAGCAACGCCTACACTCTGGACCTGTGTGTTTCTGCCCCTGCTGCACTGGATTACCTACTGGCTTTGGTTATTTGCTTCAAGAACCCAAAAATAGTGAAAGTGAGGCCCTAGCTATGTGACTGGTTGAAGAACACACATCTGGTCTTTTCAGTTTCTCCCATGAAGATTTGCCACAGGAATTCCCTATATACTGGAAGGGGATCAGGCTTCCCAGGTGGCGCTAGTGGTAAAGAACCAGCCTGCCAATGCAGGAGACCTAACACAAGCAGGTTTGATTCCTGGGTCGGGAAGATCCCCTGGAGGAGGGCATGGCAACCCACTCCAGTATTCTTGCCTGGAGAATCCCATGTTCAGAGAAACCTAATGGGCAACAGTCCCTAGAGTCACATACAGTCAGACACGACTGAAGCGACTTAGTACAAACAGCACGTACAGGAAGGGGTCAGGGAAGCTAACCAGCTAGCTAGACGACAGACTGATAGACACCAATAAACTCTTGTTCACAACAAGTGATGTATTTGAGAAACTTAGAGAAACACATCCAAGTCTACAAAAATTAAGGCACTCTAAAAGTTACTGAAAATGATCACTACACAATATTCCAACTAATCTCAAGAATTTAATAATAGTGTAGAGCCAACTTTAGCATTGCTTTCATATCCTTCTCTTTGTGACCCCATGGACTGCAGCACACTTCACTGTCTCCTGGAGTCTGCTCAAACTCACGTCCATTGAGTCAGTGATGCTATTCAACCATCTCGTCCTTTGTCATCCCCTTCTTCTCTTGTCCTCAATCTTTCCCAGCATCAGGGTCATCCCCACTAGTCAGCTCTTCCCATCAGGTAGACAAAGTGTTGGAGCTTCAGCTTCAACATCAGTCCTTCCAGTGAATATTCAGGGGTGATTTCCTATAGAATTGACTGGTTTGATCTCCTTGTAGTCCACGGGACTCTCAAGAATCATCTCCAGCACCACTTTAGCATGGTACATATAATATATCTAGGAGGATCCACATTATAACATTATCTTTGGTAAGAAATGAGTAATTTTTACAAATTTACTCTTAACTAGAGCTTTAAAATTTTTCTGCCACTTGTATGCACTTATGTACATTATGTGTATAACAATTTCTTACCAAAATAATAATTCTAATTCTACTGGTAATTTTAAATGATTCCAGAGACTTAAACAACATATGACGCTTTCTAAGAAAACACATATAGCTTTTTATGACATAAACAAACAAAAAACACTTTTAAATGCTAATTTTATTTTTGCAGTTGATTTAGAAACAAAGATTCACATTTTTCCACAAATAATTTCTTTAAAGAGTGGAATCTTTTAAATTACTTTTAAAGGAAGGGGACATGGTTCTGGTTAAGAGGGGATTTTGCCTGTCAAAACACCCTATATTCTTCTCTTTACTTCATACATTTCCTTTCCGGGCAAGCTTTATGGCCCTCAATTGCAGTTGTTTATAACTTTCTACTGCTCTTACTCTTGGAGGGTTAATATATAACATTTGGATTTTTTGGCACTCTTTCTTTCCCTTCCTCAAATACCCAAGCCTCTACTCCTTAATTTTGGTAGTCAATTTTGTGCCCAGTCACTATTTATAGCTGGAAACAATCCCAGATTTGGGCAGCTGGTCTGGTTTGGAGATCTATAATCTCATTTAGTTTTACTACTTATGACTCTAGGCCATAAACACTAAGGGAATGTATGTGAACTAAGATGTTTAATAAGCATGAAGTATATATGTACAAGGGGCTTTCCTGCAGCTCAGACAGTAAAGAATCTGCCCGCCATGCAGAAGACCCAGGTTTGATCCCTGGGTTGGGAAGATCCCCTGGAAAAGGGAATGGAAACCCACTCCAGTATTCTTGCCTGGAGAATCCTATGGACAGAGAAGCCTGGCAGGCTACAGTCCATGGGGTTGCAAAGAGTTGGACACAACTGAGCAACTGACACCTTTACTTTCACTTTTCATACATGGACAAACAGGGGTCCTCTACTGTAAAGTTTGTACATCATACTTCAAGGAAGAAAGGACTTGTAGTACAGCTAAGGATATCTCCAGCACTTTTTTCTGCAGAGGCAAAGCTTCCATTCCATGCAGGTAGGCTCCTAGCATCCAATGAGCAGTCCACGCTATTTCCTATTGTTTCTTTCACTTGGATCATCCTCTTTCTAAACCTCTCCACCAGCCGAAGGCTAACACATTGTTCAACGATCAGTTCAAATTCTGCCTTTTCCCTGAGGGATATACAGATGTGTAGCTAAAAATGAAAAGGGGCATTACAAACCTTAAAGACAGAAATAAATAATAATCATAGGTACCACTGTTATCAAGTACCAGATATACTCTTCACATCACACCAGTCTTATTAGCATGGATTAATTACAGCTGCTATGTTACAGACACTGTGACCATTTTCTGCCCTTAGAGAATTTTTAGCCTGATGAAACCAACTTTGTGCAAAATATAATTCAACACAAGGGGCTAAGAAAGAATTTGCCTAGAGAATAAAAGTTTATTATTGACTGGGTTTATTATAGTTTATTATAGACTTGGAAGCAAGATGGTGGAGTAGAAGGACATGTGCTCATCTTCTCCTGCAAGAACTCCAAAATTACAACTCACTGCTGAACAACCATCAACAGAAGAATGTTGGATCCCACCAAAAAAAATATATCCCACATCCAAGGGCAAAAGAGAAGCAAGATGGTAGGAGGGGAAAAATCATGTTTAGAATCAAACCCCATACCCGCCAGAGATGCTCAGAGGACACAAACAAAACCTTGTGTGCACCAGGAGACTCCACAGAGACTGAGCAAGACCTGCCTTTGAGTGTATGAACGTCTCCTACAGAGGTACAAGTCAACAGTGGCCAGCCGCAGGGGCCCTGGGTGCAGCAGAGGTATGGCATAAGCCCTCTTGGAGAAGGTCACCATTAACCCCACTATAGAGCCACCAGAACTTACAGGACTGGGAAAACAGACTCTTGCAGGGCACAAACAAAACCTTGTGTGCACTGACCCCACAAGAGACTGACCCAGACTTGCCTGTGAGTGTCCAGGAGTCTCCAGCAGAGTCATGGGTCAGCAGTGGCCTGGTGCAGGGTCGGGGGCACTGAGTGCGGCAGTGCATGCATGGGACCTTTTGAAGGAGGTCACCATTATCTTCATTACCTCCACCATAGTTTGACCTCAGGTCAAACAACAGGGAGGGAACACAGCCCTGCCCATCAACAGAAAATTGGACTAAAGATTTACTGAGCATGGCCCTGCCCATCAGAACAAGACCCTTTCCCCCTCAGAAAGTCTTCTCATCAGGAAGCTTCCATAAGCCTCGTAACCTTGTCCATCAGAGGGCGAATAGAATGAAAACCACTATCACAGAAAACTAGCCAAACTGATCATATGGACCACAGCCTTGTCTAACTCAATGAAACCACGAGCCATGCCGTGTAGGGCCACGCAAGATGGACAGGTCATGGTGGAGAGTTCTGACAAAACGTGGTCCACTGGAGAAGGGAATGGCAAACCACTTCAGTATTCTTGCCTTGAGAACCCCATGAACAGTATGAAAAGGCAAAAAGATAGGACACTGAAAGATGAACTCCCCAGGTCAGTAGGTGCCCAATGTGCTACTGGAGAAGAGTGGAGAAATAACTCCAGAAAAAATGAAGAGACAGAGCCAAAGCAAAACAACACCCAGTTGTGGATGTGACTGGTGATGGAAGTAAAGTCCAATGCTGTAAAGAACAATATTGGATAGGAACCTGGAATGTTAGGTCCATGAATCAAAGTAAATTGGAAGCAGTCAAACAGGAGATGGCAAGAGTGAACAGCGACATTTAAGGAATCAGTGAACTAAAATGGACTGGAATGAGTGAATTTAACTCAGATAACCATTATATCTACTACTGTGGGCAAGAATCCCTTAGAAGAAAGGGAGTAGCCCTCATAGTTAACAAAAGAGTCCAAAATGCAGGAGTTGGATGCAATCTCAAAAATGACAGAATGATCTCTGTTAGTTTCCAAGGCAAACCATTCAATATCACAGTAATCCAAGTTGATGCCCCAACCAATAATGCTGAAGAAGTTGAAGTTGAACGTTTCTATGATGACCTACAAGGCCTTCTAGAACTAACACCAAAAAAAGATGTCCTTTTCATTATAGGGGACTGGAATGCAAAAGTAGGAAGTCAAGAGATACCTGAAGTAAAAGGCAAACTTAGCCATTGAAGCAGGGCAAACTTAGCCTTTGAAGCAGGGCAAAGGCTAATAGAGTTTTGCAAAGAGAATGCACTGGTCATAGCAAACATCCTCTTCCAACAACACAAGAGAAGACACTACACATGGATGTCACCAGATGGTCAATACTAAAATCAGATTGATTATATTCTTTGCAGCCAAAGATGGAGAAGCTCTATACAGTCAGCAAAAAGACCAGGAGCTGACTGTGGCTCAGATCATGAACTCCTTATTGCCAAATTCAGACTTACACTGAAGAAAGTAGTGAAAACCACTAGACCATTCAGATATGACCTAAATCAAATCCCTTATGACCACACAGTGGAAGTGACAAATAGATTCAAGGGATTAGATCTGATAGAGTGCCTGAAGAACTATGGATGGAGGTTCGTAGCATTGTACAGGAGGCAGTGATCAAGATTATCCCCAAGAAAAAGAAATGCAAAAAGGCCAAATGGTTTTCTGAGGAGGCCTTACAAATAGCTGTGAAAAGAAGAGAAGCAAAAGGCAAAGGAGAAAAGGAAAGATATACCCATTTGAATGCAGAGTTGCAAATAATAACAAGGAGAGATAAGAAAGCCTTCCTCGGTGATCAATGCAAGGAAATAGAAGAAAACAACAGAATGGGAAAGACTAGAGATCTCTTCAAGAAAATTAGAGATACCAAGGGAACATTTCATGCAAAGATGGGCTCGATAAAGGACAGAAGTGGTATGGACCTAACAGAAGCAGAAGATATTAAGAAGAGGTGGCAAGAATACACAGGAGAACTGTACAAAAAAGATCTTCATGACCAAGATAATCACGATGGTGTGATCACTGACCTAGAGCCAGACATCCTGGAATGTGAAGTCAAGTGGGCCTTAGAAAGCATCACTACGAATGAAGCTAGTGGAGGTGATAGAATTCCAGTTGAGCTATTTCAAATCCTGAAAGATGGTGCTGTGAAAATGCTGCACTCAATATGCCAGCAAATTTGGAAAACTCAGCAGTTGCCACAGGACTGGAAAAGGTCAGTTTTCATTCCAATCCCAAAGAAAGGCAATAGCAAAGAATCCTCAAACTACCGCACAATTGCATTCCTTTCACACACTAGCAAAGTAGCTCAAAATTATCCAAGCCAGGCTTCAACAGTACATGAACCGAGAACTTCCAGATGTTCAAGGTGGATTCAAAAGACAAAAGAGCCAGAGATCAAATTGCCAACATCCGTTGGATCATCGAAAAGGCAAGAAAGTTCCAGAAAAACATCTATTTCTGCTTTATTGACCATGCCAAAGTCTTTAACTGTGTGTGGATCACCACAAACTGTGGAAAATTCTTCAAGAGATGAGAATACCAGACCACCTTACCTGCCTCCTGAGAAATCTGTATGCAGGTCAAGAACCAACAGTTAGAAGTGGACATGGAACAAATCAGGTTGGAACAAAGACTGGTTCCAAATCGGGAAAGGAGTATGTCAAGGCTGTATATTGTCACCCTGCTTATTTAACTTTTATGCAGAGTACATCACAAGAAATGCCAGGCTGGGTGAAGCACAAGTTGGAATCAAGATTTCCGGGAGAAATATCAATAACCTCAGATAAGTAGATGACACCACTCTTATGGCAGAAAGTGAAGAAGAACTAAAGAACCTCTTGATGAAAGTGAAAGAAGAGAGTGAAAAAGTTGGTTTAAAGCTCAACATTCAGAAAACTAAGATCATGGCATCTGGTCCCATCACTTCATGGAAAATAGATGGGGAAACAATGAAAACAGTGAAAGACTTTATTTTCTTGGACTCCAAAATCCCTGCAGATGGTGACTGCAGCCATGAAATTAAAAAACCCTTGCTCCTTGGAAGATAAGCTATGACCAACCTAGACAGCATATTAAAAAGCAGAGACATTACTTTGCCAACAAAGGTCTGTCTAGTCAAAGCTATGATTTTTCCAGTAGTCATGTATGGATGTGTGAGCTGGACTATAAAGAAAGCTGAGTGCTGAAAAATTGATGCTTTTGAATTGTGGTATTGGAGAAGACTTTTGAGAGTCCCTTGAACTGCAAGGAGATCCAACGAGTCCATCCTAAAGGGAATCAGTCCTGAATATTCATTGGAATGACTGATGCTGAAGCTGAAGCTCCAATACTTTGGCCACCTGTTGGAAGGAACTGACTCATTGGAAAAGACCCTGATGCTGGGAAAGACTGAAGGTAGGAGGAGAAGGGGACAACAAAGGATGAGATGGTTGTATGGCATCACTGACTCGATGGACATGATTTTGAGTAACCTCTGGGAGTTGCTGATGGACTGGGAAGCCTTGTGTGCTACAGTCCATGGGGTCACAAAGAGTCGGACATAACTGAGTGACTAAACTAACGGATAAACTGGATTGGGGGGGAAACTCCTGCAGGGAAGCCCATTTTACAAATAAGAAAACTGAGGTCCTCAGAGGTCAAATATCACAACCACAAATTAATAATTGGTGGAGCCAGAAATCAGACACAACAGGTCTCTCTGCACCCAACATTTCTCCTCTTTCCATGGTTGGAAGTTAACATATATTCATTGTACAGTTCCAACATCAAGTGTGTTAGTTACCTAGGGTTGCTATAACAAATTACCACAAACTGGTGGCCTTATAACCTGGAAATTTATTCTCTCATAGTTCTGAAAACCAGGTATCTAAAATCAAGATGTCAGAAGGACTGATTCCTTAGAGGGAGAATTTATCCATGCTTCTTTCCTAGGTAGTGGGAGCTGCAGGCAATTCTTGGTGCTCCTTGACTTGTAGGGGCATCATTCCTATATCTGCTTCCATCTTCACATGGGCTTCATGTTTCTCCTTTGTGTCTGTGTATCTTAAATCCCCCTTCCCTTCTCTTATAAGAAAACTAGTCATCGATTTAGGACCCACTCTATCTATCCAAGGCTTCCCTGATAACTCAGTTAGCAAAGAATCCGCCTACTATGCAGAGGACCCCAGTTGAATTCCTGGGTCAAGAATAACAGCTGGAGAAGGGAAAGGCTACCCACTCCAGTATTCTTGGGCTTCCCTAGTGACTCAGTTGGTAAAGAATCCGCCTGCAATGCAGGAGACGTGGGTTCAATCCCTGGGTTGGGAAGATCCCCTGGAGAAGGGAAAGGCTACCCATTCCAATATTTTGGCCTAGAGAATTCCATGGACTATATATAGTCCACACCAAGAGTGGGACACGACTCATCGACTTTCACTTCACTTCTATCAATCCAGGATTATCTCATCTCAAGAACCTTAACTTGGACTTCCCTGGTGGTCCAGTGGTTAAGAATCTGCCTACCAATGCAGAGGATATGGGTTCAACTGGCCTGAGAGGATTCCACATGCCACAGAGCAACTAAACCTGTTTGCCACAACTACTGGGCCTGTGCTGTAAAGCCTGTGAGCTGCAAGGACTAGAGCCTGTGCTGTGCAACAAAAGAAGCCACCATGGTAAGAAGACCACACAACACAATTAGAGCGTAGCCCCACCTCACCACAACTACAGAAAATCCATGCGCAGCACATAAGACCCCATGCAGCCAAAAATAAATAAATAAATTTTAAAAGAACATTTTAAAAAAGAACCTTAATTACATTGGAAGAGATCGTATTTGAAATAAGGTTACATTGACAGGTAGGGCTTCCCTGGTGGCTCAGAGGTTAAAGCCTCTGCCTGCAATGTGGGAGACCTGGGTTCAATCCCTGGGTCAGGAAGATCCCCTGGAGAAGGAAATGTCAACCCACTTCAGTATTCTTGGGCTTCCCTAGTGACTCAGTTGGTAAAGAATCCGCCTGCAATGCAGGAGACGTGGGTTCAATCCCTGGGTTGGGAAGATCCCCTGGAGAAGGAAATGTCAACCCACTTCAGTATTCTTGCCTGGAGAATCCCATGGACAGAGGAGCCTGGTGGGCTACAGTCCATGGGGTCGCAAAGAGTCAGACATGACTAAGCGACTTCACTTTCACTTTCACTTTTCACTTTGACAGGTACCTGAGGTTACAACTTGGACTTATCCTTTGTGGGGACATTATTCAGAACATTATACAAAGCACATTGTATACAAGCCTGTTCTAGCTTTTGTTTGTCGGCTGGAGATCTCAAGTTATTCCAGGGGTTTGTGAAGAATTTTTGAGCATGTGCACAGCCTTTGGCATGCAGGCCATCTTCCAGACTACCAGGAATAAGTAGAAGTTTACCAAGACCCATTGTGACTGTCTCATTCCCTTTATCTCCCTGGTAAATTTCTCACCAGCCTGTTGGTTTCTTGTTTATTCCAGCTAGGAGTACGACATCAGGCTAGCTGCACTGTTAGCCTTCCCTGTTTATTTGCCATTTCTAACAATAATTGAGGGCATGCGGTTTCCCACTCTCCTCCCCAAATCAATCTGGCCTCCTGTAGTAGCTAAGCTTCTCTTTTTCTTGGCTTGTTCACCCTGGCCAAACTATCACATGATAGAACTGAGGGAGATAGAATGGAAGTGCACGCACATGCCTACTAAGTCGCTTCAGTTCCCTGTGTTACAAGTCAGCCAGGCTCCTCTGTCCATGGGAGTCTCCAGGTAAGAATAATAGAATGGGTTGGCATGCTCTCCTCCAAGGGATCTTCCTGATGTAGGGCAGTTTCCTGGATTGGCAGGTGGGTTCTCTACCATTAGCATCACCTGGGAAGCCCAGAATGGAAGTTCAGTTCAGTTCAGTTCAGTTCAGTCACTCAGTCGTGTCCGACTCTTTGCAACCCCATGAACTGCAGCACACCAGGCCTCCCTGTCCATCACCAACTCCCGGAGTTCACTCAAACTCACATCCACCGAGTCGGTGATGCCATCCAGCCATCTCACCCTCCATCGTCCCCTTCTCCTCCTGCCCCCAATACCTCCCAGCATCAGAGTCTTTTCCAGTGAGTCAACTCTTCGCATGAGGTGGCCAAAGGACTGGAGTTTCAGCTTTAGCATCATTCCTTCCAAAGAACACCCAGGACTGATCTCCTTTAGAATGGACTGGTTGGATCTCCTTGCAGTCCAAGGGACTCTCAAGAGTCTTCTCCAACACTCACAGTTCAAAAGCATCAATTCTTCGGCACTCAGCTTTCTTCACAGTCCAACTCTCACATCCATACATGACTACTGGAAAAACCATAGCCTTGACTAGAATGGAAGTAGCCCAGGTTAATACAGCATGGACTCATTGCTTGTACCTGAGGTTCATAGTTCTTGTAAAATAAACTGTTCAATTTGTTGTATGCCCTAAGTCAATTTCCAGACCTCTGAATTGGTTGTTTTGGGTACTGTTATCCAGTTTATCATTGCTTTCTTGGAAGAAGATTTGCTATGCTCCTCACTGTCATTCAAATCTCTCTCTTTTTTCACTCCAATCTCTTGCTATTAACTACAAAAAAAGAACCATTGCCACATTGCTACTGTACCCTCAGTAGTAAAAGGAGAGAAGCAGAGAAGTCTTCAGAAATATACTTTCTGCACAGTAGGGATGGGCTTGGATGGAGTGGAAATTGACAACGATTTAGTTTCTTTTTCCCTGCAAGTATATTTATTGTTTACATTTCTCAATATCTCAATAGTAAAAGAAAGGGTATTATTGCCTAAGCTTACATTTTACAGAATATAAATATGAAAGGAAGAGTTCAAGATCTAGATAAAATAATCCATCCATCAAGATTCAAATTGCTACAGCAATTACAGATTACTCTGTATACACACTCAAAATATTCTCATCTATTATCATTGTCCAGGGAACATATCAAGTCATTTTAAATATTTATGAAGGTTTTTTTACTTTATAAATCTATAAACCTATTATTACGAAGTTTCCATAGCTCTTCTTTCTCTGACTAGGAAGCCAAATCATTGAAAACCACTCCTTTTTATAATACAGTTCAGTTAAAAGGTGGTATCTGTAATCATTCATTGTTGACTTTGGAGCTATCAAGATACAAAGTAACTCTATTGTTCCAAAGTAACTATCTATTCTATTCTTTCACCTGTGCATGCCCAGAAACACAACTGCAAGGCTGGTAATTTCTGGCTGAGGTTTTATTTAGCTCTTATTATATGTTTTTAAATATTGAGCTGATCATTTAAAACATCATATTTCACATAAAAATATGACTACCTGCTTTAAAAAAAAAAAGGTCTAGTTACCAAACCTAATACTGTCTGCCCTTTTTATAAAGGGCAAGAAATCTCCAATATGTTGCTATCCCACTTGTCCCTGTAGTTTTCTAACACTGAGGACCAGTCAGCTCCAATCAGTCATTTCACTTGCATTATTCTTCTTGTTGTGGTACAGAAATATTTTTGTAAATGTCTTTATTTAAAATGGGAAGAAAAAATAGAAACTAAGAAGGCTAAAAGATATTTCACCCAGTTCTCATCTCTTTATGCCTTCTGTCTAGCCCCATAAGCATTTGAGTTTGTGATCTTCCCTTTTTGTTCCTAGATTAAAACCAAATAATCCCTTATAAAAAAATAATTCAAAATTGTGGGGTTCTTGATTATCAGGTTGGCCTATGCCAGAAGGTAGTACAGAAGCTATCCAAAAATCAAAATTGATTGCATAATATAGCGGTTACAGGCCTAGATCCTAGAATCAGATTACTTGAGTTCAAATCCTGGCTTTGCCACTACGGATTTTGCGATCGCAGGCAAATTATTTAATACCTCTGAGATTCAGTTGCCTATAAAATGGAGATAATAAAAGCATCCACCTTGTAAGGTCGTCTGAGAGTGAAATTAAGTGCTGAGAACTATGCCTGGTAAGTAGTAAATGTTACATACATGTTTGCTATTATTATTATAGAAAAACCACCACCCCTATAAACACTCCCATGCTGTTCAGTGTCAATGTGAACAGTCATGTTCTATAAAACTAAACCATCTCTAGGATACGTGTAAACATTTTTATGAAATTATATCTACACAATTAAAATTAAATAGAGAACAAAGCAATTATCTAATACATTGAACTAATGGAGACAGTTAATTTGCCTCGATAATTAAGGTCCTAATTTTTTTTAACCTTCCAAAGCAGCTAGTAGAGCTTGGGTCCTGAAATGTCTAAATAGCTATAAAATCTCCAATTACTCACTTTTCCTATATATTCATAGATTTTTTTAAGTAGCTTGTTTAAAAACAAGAATTATGTCTTCAACAAAAAGTTCCCCTTATAGTTCTATGAATATTGATGCCCCATCTAACTACAAGTTCCCTGAGCTCTCTACTCTACCTCTGACTTCTTCCTTTCTGAAAGGAGATATTTACACCTCAACTTCCTTCCCATTGTCTCCAAAAACCTCTGCTTGGATGGCTGGAAATGAATTGTAATCCAAAACAAGGCAATGAAAGAAAATTAAAATGTACCTAATTCAAAGGAATATACAAAGCATCATTAAAATTTTTACAAAAATAGACCAAAGACAGCTATTAGATTCAATGCATAATGAAATACACATTCCATTAAGGTGGTAAAGAGGAAATACATGGCATGAATACCATTGATCAACACTCAGTGAGTCTTAATTATCTATCCTGGAAGCAACCTATTCACTGAAACACTGCCCAGCAAGACAGGGAGTTCCCTGCACTTCAGCCCTACATGGAATGTGAAAACTGTAGTCCCAGGGAGGACTCATCCTAGGCCATTCTGGTTTCCAAAGGCTCTACTTTCAACGCCAGGGTAGTTTATGATGTCTGCTGGAGACTCCCAGGGCAAAATTAGACATTATGTTGGTGGATTTGATCAACCCACTCAAAATAGCTACATCAAAATGTCAAGTTTTGTTTTTTTTTAATTACCAAGTAATGTATGCTACAAAGATTCCTCATCTTTACTTCAATCCTGGAGCTCAGGGATAGAGAGTCAGCCTCAAGAATGATACATCTCACATGACAAGGAATTTTTTTTCCTTGCAAGGATAATAGTTCTTAGAAAATTCCCAGTTTGAATATCAAGGTTCCATAGAAATAGAGAGGATGCTACAAAAAGCCAGTTTCAAATGGGGCCACTGAAGAAGACATTAATAAAACAGTGAACATCAGGTTCTGGCTACACAGTAAGTATTTTAAAAGTCCAGGGGTCAAATCTGGAGCTAACTTTTCCTACCCCATCTGGTCTAGCAGCGAATTCCTGCTTTCAAACTCATTTTGTCTTCATTAAATTTATTATTTCATAAAACTGAATTAAAGCACTGACAGGTGAAGCAATTTGGATACCTGGAAAAGAGACAAAATATATTTGTTTGCAAAGTGTTCACTTAGAGAATCAAACTACTCAAAACACTATAAACACAAACAAACTATATATATATGTATATATATATATATATATACACACACACACACACACACACATACATGAGCAGAGCAACTTAAAACTCAAAACACTATAAACACAAACAAACTATATATATATATACACACATATATATACATACATATATATGTACATATATATATATATATATACGTACATATATATATATACACATACATGAGCAGAGCAACTTAAGAGCCCTTTGTATTTTGGGACTAATGTAAGCTTTGGACCAAGCAAGACTGAGGGCAAAGAATAGTGGACGACAAATTTGAAGATTGGGTTACAGTCCAGAACATTTACACAACACACTACAAATCTTCCTCAGAAAATAATACACAAATCTGCATTTTTGCATACAATTTTAGAAGACTCACTGACCCTTAGAACGTTCTGGGGAAAACTGGAATCTGAACATGAGAACTTTTGGGGGGTGTGGAGCAAGGTGACCCACCTGCTATCCCTGGGTTGGGAAGATGCCCTGAATCAGAAAGGAAAGCCTACCCACTACAGTATTCTGGCCTGGAGAATTCCATGGACTGTTATAGTCCTTGGGGTTACAAAGAGTCAGACATGACTGAGCGACTTTCACTTTCACAAAACAATGTGGGAGAAGGGTATTTATGTGCTACTTTGCTTAAAATCTAAATGTAATGTAATTGGAGCTACGTCAGTGGCTCAGACGGTAAAGAATTTGCCTGCAATGAAGGAGACCCTGGTTCAATCCAGTTTCAATCCTGGGTCAGGAAGATTCCTCGAGAAAGGAATGGCTACCCCCTCCAGTATTCTTGCCTGGAGAACCTCATGGACAGAGGAGCCTAGCGGGCTATAGTCCGGGGGGTCACAAAGAGATACGACTGAGCGACTAACACTTTCACATTTTCACTACCATATAAAAAGCTTATTATTACTAGTCTTCAGCTAGAAGCCAAATGCAGCGTTTTTAGTCACATTAAAGCTTTTGAAAACATTAACAGAATATTTTCATTCATCCATTCTGAAGAGGAAATGCTGTTCATTTTCAAAGACAGGTTTTCTTTTCATTCTGAAGAAAAAATAAATTCGACAAAAGGCATGATGAGATGCCCTCTTCTGTTTCTAAGCAGTTAGTGCAGGGTTAGTGAATGCTATAAACGTGGAGGATTTCATATTAAACTGTGAACACAGCAGGATTTTAAAATCCTAAAGTACTCTATTGACCTCCAGCCATTGGAATATCTCCTTATGCAGCAGAAGTTCCTCTTCGCCAATTAAAAAGTCCTCATTCCTCTCTGTGTGTCATAGCACACCCTGTTCCTGGCTGAGAAGAAAATAAAATTAACCTTGGGCGGGCGGACTTGTGCCTGATTTCCCTGGGTGAGTGAATGAGCTCACCAAATGTATAAATAATGTGCCCAGGTCCCCTGGTTGCTCGGTTTTTTGATATTTATTGCCTAGAGCCTTGAGCACAATTCTAAACTGTTAATGTGTTAAATATTTTCACCAGGGCTTGATTCCGGTTGCTGAAAAACCTATAAGATAACAGTAAACCCAGGAGGACAGCCCAAACTTCCTGTTCTTTCTTGGCAGAGCTTTGCTGCGCAACTTGCAAAGTTTGACAAATCATGCAAAGAACCAAATGTAAAAGGACAGTTCCGAGATCCACACTGAGGTGCTTGGAGCATAGTTGTTGCAGTGCAACTACTTCTGGGCCGCTGCCAGTCGCATCTGGGCAGGAAGGAAATGCAAATTAAAAGGAAACATTAGGGCATTTTAGAGCAAAGCCATTTTCCAGCAAAAGCTCAGTGCTAACACCAAAGAATAAAGACGGTATTATGTAGTTTTAAACTGAAGTGATTGATTCTTTTCCTGGGTTCTTCTAAACTGCTTCCTTCCCTCTTCGCTGGAGGCCCTGAGGGGTTTTGGTGAGGGTAGTGGCTGTTCTCATCCTTGGTACTTCACACAACTTCTTTTCATCTCCTTCCACTACAGAAAGGGAGTCTGTCCTTATAAAAGAGGTGTAACCAAGCCAGAAAGAAAAACACCAGTACAGTATACTAACGCATATATATGGAATTTAGAAAGATGGTAACAATAACCCGGTGTACGAGACAGCAAAAGAGACACTGATGTATAGATCAGTCTTATGGACTCTATGGGAGAGGGAGAGGGTGGGGAGATTTGGGAGAATGGCATTGAAACATGTAAAATATCATGTATGAAACGAGATGCCGGTCCAGGTTCAATGCACGATGCTGGATGCTTGGGGCTGGTGCACTGGGACGACCCAGAGGGATGGTATGGGGAGGGAGGAGGGAGGAGGGTTCAGGATGGGGAACACAGGTATACCTGTGGTGGATTCATTTTGATATTTGGCAAAACTAATACAATATTGTAAAGTTTAAAAATAAAAAAAAAAAAAAGAGGTGTAACCTTTGCTGAAATCAAAGTTATTTGCCTTTTTTGTTGTTTTTTAATCATTTTCAAAACTGAACAAATAATTCTAATCTAGAAAATTAGACTTTGGAATCAGAAGTGAATTTTAGACCAATCTTTACTATTTACCGGCCCTTTGAACTTGAGATTCTTCCACCATAAGATTCAGAAATAGATCTGTTTCCTGTTACACTATCAAATGTCTGTTAAGATGAAATGAGATTATATATTGGAAATGCACTTAACACTATTCTTCGCCCTTTATATTTATTACCTCATTTAACCCTCATAGCAGCTTTACAAGGTAAAGACTATTTTATCCCTATATTACAGATAAGAAAACTAACAAAGAGAAATTAAGTGATTTGTCTAAGACCTCCCAGCTACTAACATCAGAATTTCAGACCCTCAGACCCAGGTAGTCTGATTCTAGAGCTCAGACTTCTTTCAACCACGCATACTACCCTCCAGGATGGATGTCAATTGTCATTCATTCATTTATTCATCAGGTATTTACTGATTGTCTACTATGTGCCACACACACTCTTTGTTTATAACTGAAAAAAATTTTATCAAATCAATGAGGTTTGTTTTGTTTTGTTTTGTTTTTAGGGCTTCCCTGATGGATCAGATGGTAAAGAGTCTGCAGGAGACCCAAGTTTGATCCCTGAGTCAGGAATACTCCTGGAGAAGGAAATGGCAACCCATTCCAGTATTCTCGCCTGGAGAATCCCATGGACAGAGGAGCCTTGGGGGCTATGTCCATGGGGTCACAAAAGTTGGACACAGCTGAGCAACTAACACACATTCACACACACTTGCACACACAATGAGATTTTTATTACTTTTCATTTTTACTTTCTTCATCCTACAGGAAATGAATAAAACACAGTGCAAGAAGAAGAAATGACCTCCTCACTGAGACCTTTATTCAAAATAGCCTCATACCTGGAGAATC
>NW_011494939.1:614273-653921 GCF_000754665.1 Bison bison bison
TACAGCAGGTGCGGGGCGGGGGGAGGGGGCGGTGGGGAAGGCCACAAAAGATCAGGCAAGCTAAATCAGAATCAGGATTTTCTGCTCACTGAACAGCAGAATCACTAAACAGCAAACCCCCAAGCTTGAAACATCTGATCTTGAGCCTACTTCACCTGGCTGCTGTAAGATCCAGGGAGAAAATTCGAGCTGTGAACACACTGCTGCTGCTACTGCTGCTAAGTCACTTCAGTCGTGTCTGACTCTGTGCGATCCCATAGATGGCAGCCCACGAGGCTCCCCCGTCCCTGGGATTCTCCAGGTAAGAACACTGGAGTGGGTTGCCATTTCCTTCTCTAATGCATGAAAGTGAAAAAATAAAGTGAAGTCAGTCACTCAGTCATGTCCGACTCCTAGCGACCCCATGGATCACAGCCTACCAGGCCCCTCCATCCATGGGATTTGCCAGGCAAGAGTACTGGACTGGGTTGCCATTGCCTTCTCTGGTGAACACACTAGCTGGATGCAAAGTGCTCTACAGTGTTAGATGTAATGACCAGGCATTTTGTAATGAGTGACCTCCACCTCAGCAAGAACTCCAAAATTTGTAGCTCTATAGAGGAGACATAGTATTTAATTTTTTAAATTATGGAAAGGAGATTAAAATCCCAGAATTCATTGATACCTACAATCATCTAGAAAAAAATTATCATTAGGAAAAGCATAACTATTAGTTTCAACACCAATAAGTCTTTCTCTTCCAACATAATTGAGAACTTCAAATAAGTTTAACTTCATTAGTCAATCACCTGCCCCTGTAGCAAGTTATTCCTATTATTTACTCTGCTTTTAAGAAAGTGAAAATTTTAATGAAACAAGATTATATAGGATTTTGATATTCTGTGAGTGCTAAGTAGCGTCAGTCGTGTCAGTCTCTTTGCAACACTATGGACTGTAGCAGCCCACCAGGTTCCTCTGTCCAAGGGATTCTCCAGGCAAGAATACTGGAGTGGGTTGCCATTTTCTTCTCCAGGGGATCTTCATGACCCAGGGATCGAACCCGCATCTCTTTATGTCTTCTGCAGTGGCAGGAGATAAGAAATATATGTATCTGGATTTCATCTCTGATACTAGACTAGCACAGAGCTCCTAAAACCCTTGTATTATAATTTCCTAAGTGGTTGGGGTGAGAGGAGTCTTTTGCTATACACTGTAAGTCACTGTCAACCCCACCTGAATTTATGAGGTGACTCTCAGTGGACTATTAGATAGTTTCAGGTGGGGTGGTTTCTAGAGTAACCAATCTGGTTACTGGTTAGAAGGTTGGAACTTTCAGCTCCACCCTGACCTCCAAGACAAAGAGAGGGGTTGGAAATTGAGTTAATCACCAAATGGCCAATGATTTAATCAATCATGCCCACATAATGGAACCTCCATAGAAACCCTAAATGACAGCATTTAGAGAGCTTTTGGTTTGGTGCATGCATTCCTGTGCCAGAAAGGTGGCATACCCTAATTCTGTGGGGACAGAAGCTCCTGCATCCTTTCCAGACTCATGCTATGGTACCTCTTCATCCAGCTATTCATTTGCACCCTTTATAATATCCTTTACAGAAAAACCAGTAATAGTAGTAAGGTGTTTTCCTTAGTCCTGTGAGCTATTATAGCAAATCATCAAACCTGAGGAGGGGTTCAGGGAAGCCTCAGATATGTAGCCAAGTCATAGAGAAGAATGGTTTACCTGCAGACCCACTACCTGCTTTTCAAGTAAAGGGCTGTTTTATGGGACTGAGTCCTTAACCTCAGGGGTCTCTAACTCTGGGTAGTTATTGTCAAATTGAATTAAACTGTAGGACAGTCCCCATTGGAGTCCACAGAGAATTGGAGAATTGCTTGATGTAGAAAACCTAAATATTTGGTATCAGAACCGTTGGCAGTAAAAACAATAGCCAAGACATTTAGGCATTTCTATAGGAAACCACAAGTCACCTGCCAGGAAAAAGATTTCTCTACCAAGGTACATGTACACTTTCTTCACTTAGAAATGCCAATTCCTTTTTGAAAATGCTGGCTAAGTACGGGCTCTGTTCTCTCCCATAATCTGCCCTTCTGATAAATATTAAAAGTATTCACTTTTACAGTGCAACTTCCCTCTCACTATACTCTTTGCCCCATCTTCTAGGACACTTGGAAAGAGGAGGATCCTAGAGCCCATTGTTGTCAGTCAGTTCTCTATCACACCACACACACACACACACACACGAGTGTGGGTGCACATACATCATCCTGAAAGAGTTGGTAATCTTCATAGACACAGTGGAATGGATAAGTGAAATGTGAAGTGAAGTGAAAGTCGCTCAGTCGTGTCCAGCTCTTTGCAACCCCATGGATTATACAGTTCGTGGAGTTCTCCAGGCCAGAATACTGGAATGGGTAACCTTTTACTTCTCCGAGGATCTTCCCAACCCAGGGATTGAACCCAGGTCTCCTGAATTGCGGGTGGATTCTTTACCAGCTGAGCCACAAGGGAAGCCCATAGAATGAATGGATAAGAGGTTCACTAAGTTCACAGAAGCCAGTCAAGTAGCATAAGGGTAATCCTGAGCCACCGAGTTCAGACATTTACTCAAAACAACACATTCAAAATCACCTCAGAAAACTGAAGGAGTAGGCAGAAATAACTACAGCTATTTTTCAAAAGTATGACGAGAAATAAAAGGTGAGGGTGATTATAAAATGGAGAAGAGCGAGGCTTCGTGTCAGTGGCGCTCTTCTGCTGAGTGGGGCTGTCATTTAAGAAGCAGAAGAATTCCAAAAAAAAATCCATGACACTGTGATGCCTGGTAACTTTTCAAATTCAGCTTTGGATATATCTTAGGGGTCCAGGAGGATCAGCATATCAAGAGGGATTTAGGTCTCATCCAAAAAAGCACCTCAAAAGAGAAAGCACAGACTCCCCTGGTGGTCCCATGGTTGAGACTCCATGCTTCCAATGAATGCGAGTTGCATCTCTGGTCAGGGAAGTAGGATCGTACATGCCACACAGCATGGGCAACAGATTTTTTTAAAAAGAGAGTGAGAAAGCAGTTAACACACTGGTGACCAAGGGCTAACAAGGGAAGATGTGAATTCTGTAGATTTTTGGAACATACATTCTTCTGAAGGCAGAAGAACCAATTAAATGACATAGGATCACAGATTCTTGGGAAATGTTTTAGAGACGTAGACCTTTGGTCCATTCCCCATGATTCTGTAGCCTTCGACTGAATTTTTTTCTTTGTCCACTGGGATGAAAAGTGAAAGTCACTCAGTTTTATTTGACTCTTTGCAACCCCATGGACTATACAGTCCATGGAATTCTCCAGGACAGAATACTGGAGTGGGTAACCTTTCCCTTCTCCAGGGGATCCTCCCAAGCCAGGGATCGAACCCAGGTCTCCCATATTGCAAGCGGATTCTTTACCAGTTGAACCACAAGGGAAGCCCATTGAGATGAAACTTGTCTCCATATAACTCACAGTTACTAGGTTTTCCATGTGGCGCTAGTGGTGAAAAGACAACAACAACAACAAACCTGCCTGCCAATGCAGGAGACATAAGAGATGCAGGTTCAATTCCTGGGTCGGGAAGATCCCTTGAAGGAGGGCATGGCAACTCACTCCAGTATTCTTGCCTGGAGAATCCCATGGGCAGTCCATAGGGTTGCAAAGAGTCGGAAATGACTGAAGCAACTGAGCATGCACGCAACTCACGTTTACTGGTCCTCAGAGTGGTGAGAATGTCTCTGTGACAGTTCTTGAAAAATGAAGGCAGTTACCAATCCCTCCCCAAGCCTACTCTGGTCCAAACTAAATAGCTACAGTTCCCTTTGAAATTCTGATTACATGGTTTCTAGGGTATCTTAAAACCCTAAGAACTGTGCTTTGACATCAAACTTCAGCTATGCCTCAGAATCACCTGGAATGCTTGTTAAGATGAGCAGCCTGCCAGGCCCACTCTGATCCTATGTTCTGATGTAGCCAGAATATCTAGGATGGTACTTGAATCAGAATCTTTATGTCTCTCTTCCTGATGCAGGTGGCCTGAGACCCAAACTAGAGAAACTATGCTATTATATTCTTGCCACATTAAACTGTGATGTCACAAACTGGACGTGGCATTCCAAATTCCAACCTACTAATTCAAGGTCCAATGAAACCATCACCTTCTCTGATCTGTTAACACAAGCCTATTGCTAAAGCCCGATCTCTTCTGGATAAAATATTTTGTCAATTCTCTCCTTTGGGAATATAACTACAAGGCACATTAACTTTGATGTCTAAGTGAGTATGTTTTATATGACCCAAATCATAACTGTGAAAGTTGTATTTTGATTTTTATTATGATGGTAGCAGATATAATTCAAAAACAATCTTTTAAGTCCTGACCCTGGTCCCGCCTAACAGGGAAAATCCTGACAGCCTAGGAATACTCTTACACACTGATCTCTTTTTAGCAGCAACTCCTTTTACCATTATTATAGTCTTTAGAGAATTATTTACTATTTTAAAACATTCATCTTATGTACCTATTCTTACTTTTGATTGGAGACCACCCTGTTAATACTCTTCATAAGTCCCCAAAGTCATAGGGTCTGTGGATAATTAGAAGATCCCCTTCTGGGAAAAACAAAGGACAGAACAGACTTCATTTTCAGCTAGAGTGAAATGACTGGAGACACAATGTCCTACCCAGTAGAAAAGTGAAGTGGAAACTAGCAACTCCTGGTTTCATGCAGCAATGCCCTCACCAGACATCTGATATGCCCAATAGAAATGAGGCCTCCTCCTGACCAAGGACAAGTCTCCAAATTAGATTCAGGTGTGACAAGAATAGAGGCTTCTTTTGTCCCTGATCTAAACAGAAAAACTTTGAAAGAAACTAGTTTAAGAGACAGACTGATTCAGACACTCCAAAAGAATGTTTATGAAAATAAAACACAAGATACTGATTATCAATACTTACAAATAGTTCAGAGAGGTCCCAAGTACCCATCAACCAGTTTTCTCCAGTGGTAACAATTTATAGAACCACAGTACAGTATCAAAATCAAGAAATTAACATTGGTACAAACCACAGACCTTATTCAGATTTTACCTATTTTACACGTGCTCATTTGTATACGTTTCTATGTGAGTATGCAGTTCTATGTAATTTTATCACATATGTAGATTCATGTAATATCTTATTATGATATATTAGCATGATATTAAGAAAAGGAAATGGCAACTCACTCCAATGTTCTTGCCTGGAGAATCCCAGGGACAGAGGAGCCTGGTGGGCTGCCATCTATGAGGTCACACAGAGTCAGACACAACTGAAGCGACTTAGCAGCTGCAGCAGCAGCAGCAATAATGTGCTGCTAAGTCGCTTCAGTCATGTCCGACTCTGTGTGACCCCAGAGACGGCAGCCCACCAGGCTCCCCCGTCCCTGGGATTCTTCAGGCAAGAACACTGGAGTGGGTTGCCATTTCCTTCTCCAACGCATGAAAGTGAAAAGTGAAAGTGAAGTCGCTCAGTCGTGTCCGACCCTCAGCGACTCCATGGACTGCAGCCTTCCAGGCTCCTCCATCCATGGGATTTTCCAGGCAAGAGTACTGGAGTGGGGTGGGACTTAGCAGCAGCAGCATCATATTATGATATTATATAATACCATAATATATTATCAAGCTTTAAATCTTCTGAATATGGTGATTTTTTTAATTTTTTACTTATTTTTGGTAATACTGGATCTTCGTTGCTGCATGCAGAACAGCAGCTGTTGAGGCAAGCAGGGGCTACTCTCTAATTGCATTGCACAGGTTTCTCATTTCAGTAGCTTCTCTCGTTGCAGAGCATGGGCTCTAGGGCACTTGGGTTTCAGTAGTTGAAGCGCATGGGCTCAGTAGCTGTGTTGCATGGGCTTAGTTGCCCTGTGGCATGTGGGGTCTTCCAGCAAGTCCATTGGCAGGTGGACTCTTAACCACTGAACCACCAGGAAAGTCCCCAGGATGATTTATTTATTTTTTAAGCTTCCTTGGTGGTGGTGAAGTTATTGAATTAGTATTGTAATCAAGTTCAACCTCACTATTAATCAAAGAAATCTTGTTTAAAATTTCTAAATACTTTTTTCCTTTTAAATCAGCACATTTTCTAACCGATAAAATTCAAACTTAGAGTACAGTAGGTCTAGCATTCTTACTCTGCTTCTAGGAGCTAAAATCAGTACGACTGTTCTGGCAACAAATGTGTATCAAGGGCTTTTTAACATTTTTTTTTCCTTCTGATCTAGCAAATTCCTTTCTAGAAATAATATACTAAGAAAATAATCAAATAATTGGACAATTATCATGAGAAAGTATATTTACTTCGTGTTATCTACACTGATTAAAACTGAAAAGAGTCCAAATGTCCAAAAAAGGGATTAGTTGAACAAATTAAAGCCCACTGAAGCAATGCTATATAATACGACAATTAAAAGTGGTGCTTTTCAGGGGCTTATAGCCTAAAGAGAATCCTTATAATAAAATATGAAAGAAAGTGAAAGTGAAGTCACTCAGTCGTCTCTTTGCGACCCCATGGACTGTAGCCTGCCAGGCTCCTCCATCCATGGGATTTTCCAGGCAAGAGTACTGGAGTGGGTTGCCATTTCCTTCTCCAGGGATCGTCCCAACCCAGGGATCGAACCTGGGTCTTCGTCATTGTAGGCGGATGCTTTTACCATCTGACCACCAGCGAAGCCCATAATAAAATATAATAGAAAGAGTATCTAGTTCACATTAGTTTTGTGGAAATGTATTTTTAAAGTCCTGGACTTCTACTCCTAAGAAGAGGAGGGAGATACTTTTCTCTACTCCTCTTGCTAAGTAATACATTATATGTAAAACATATGAATAATCAGAAAGGTGAAGAAAAGAAGGAAGAATGGCTAGGGGCCTCCAGATCCAAGGAATGATATGGTCAAGAGTACCCTGGGCTTTCTGTTTGCCTCATATATCCCAGACTTACAGCTAAGTAAGCCAGCTATTCAGTAAACAAGTGAAGATTTTTTAAAAGCCCTAACAAAAGTCTGCTGTGTCTAGCCAAAGGTCTACAAGAAGGGGAGCCAAGCAAGATAGTCAACTTTTACACAAAAACAGCTAGACCCTAGCCAAACACCACAGAAAAACCTGTGGTTCCCAACCCCACCCATGCTAGCAAATGCTGAGTGGAAGCTAGACTTCCACCCTCACCAGCTGTCCCAACACCCCTGCCAGGGCTGTATCTGAGAAGGCTGAGTAGAGAGCCTGGTCTTGAATTCCCATCAGCCAGTAATGTGGACCCCACTCCAGCAGTGTCAGTGGAGATCACATAGGAGCCTAGACTTCCAACCCCACCTAGTACACCCTGACATTCCCCTGGTGTGAATCAGAGGAAGCCTGCTGATGAGTCAGGATTCCCACCACTGCCCAGCAGTGATGGGGCCACTCTCCCCTCAGGGTGTCAGTTGAAGCTAACTGGAGAGCAGCAGCAAGGCACTCCAAATCCTCCTAGCCAGGTGTCACTGGAGGCCACATGGGAGTCAGAATTCCCATCCCTGAATAGCAGTAATAAAGAGCCCCCTCCTGAATATCAGTTGATGCCAAGTGAGAAACCGGAACTTCCAGTGTCAGCAGTCACGAGGCTCTGCCCCTCCTTTTCCTTCAGGAAGTCAGTTAATACAGAAGGTTTAATTAAGATCCAAGGTCTCATATCAGAATACAATCTAAATAATCAGAGTTTGATAGAATATCATCTGTCATACTAAAACAGAAAACTCTCAAATGAAATAAAGACAATAAATAGATGCCATCATTGAGATGACAGAATTATCTGACAGTTTTAATTATCTATCACAAAATAGCTCAATGGGCAATAATTTGTTGTTGTTGTTCAGCTGCTTAGTCATGTCTGACTCTTTGCAACCCCATGGATTGCAGCACACCAGGTTCTCCTGTCCTTCAGCATCTCCCAGAGTTTCCTCAAACTCATATCCAATGAGTCAGTGATGCCATCCAACCATCTCATCCTCTGTGGTGCCCTTCTTTTCCTGTCTTCAATCTTTCCCAGCATCAGGGTCTTTTCCAATGAGTCAACTCTTTGCATCAGGTGGCCAAAGTATTAGAGTTTCGGCTTCAGCATCAGTCCTTCCAATGAATATTCAGGACTGATTTCCTTTAGGATTGACTGGTTTGATCTTCTTGAACTCCAAGGGACTCTCCAGAGTCTTCAACACTACAGTTCAAAAGCATCAATTCCTTTGGCATTCAGACGTCTTTATGGTCCAACTTTCACATCCACACATCACTACTAGAAAAACCATAGCTTTAACTATATAGATCTTTGTCAGCCAAGTAATGTCTCTGCTTTTTAATATGCTGTCTAGGTTTGTCGTAACTTTCTTCCAGGGAGCAAGCATCTTTTAATTTCATGGCTGTGGGCACCATCCACAGTGACTTTGGAGCCCAAGAAAATAAATTCTGTCACTGTTTCCATTGTTTCCCCATCTATTTGCCATGAATTGATGGGACCAGATGCCATGATTTTAGCTTTTTGAATGTTGACTTCTAAGTCAGCTTTTTCACTCTCTTCTTTCACTTTCATCAAGAGCCTCTTTAGTTCCTCCTCACTTTCTGCCACAAGGATGATATCATCTGCATATCTGAGGTTATTGATATTTCTCCCTGCAATCTTGATTCCAACTTGTGATTCATCCAGCCTGGCATTTCACATGATGTACTCTACATAGAAGTTATATAAGCCAGGTGACAATATACAGCCTTGACGTACTCCTTTCCCAATTTGGAACCAGTCCATTGTTCCATGTTCTGGTTCTAACTGTTGCTTCATGACCTGCATACAGATTTCTCAGGAGGCAGGTAAGGTGGTCTGGTATTCCCATCTCTTGAAGAATTTTCCACAGTTTGTTGTGATCCACACAGTCAAAAACTTTAGCATAGTCAATGAAGCAGAAGTAGATGCTTATCTGGAATTCTCTTGCTTTTCTATAAACCAATGGATGTTGGCAATAATTAACAGACTTGAAACAAATGAAAAAAATTGAGAACCTCAACAAAGAAATAGAAGATATAAAGAGGAGTGAAATGAAAATTTTAGAAATGAAAAATACAATAACCAAAATAAAAAACTCAATGAATGGGCTTAAGAGCAGAATGAAAGGAACAGGGAAAAGAATCAGTGAAATAGAAGCTAGAACAATAGAAACTATGCAACCTGAACAACCAGAAAGAAATAAATATTTTTTAAGAAATGAACATAGCCTCAGGGATATTGTGGGATGATAACAGTAGAAAACAATAGATTGAACATTTATGTCATCAGAATTCTAAAACGAGAGGAGAGACAGGGAGGGACTGAAAAATGACTTAAAGAATTAATGGTGAAAACTTTTCAAATTTGGCAGAAAACATAAACCCACAGGTTCAGTTTGGGAGAAAATTCCAAATAAGATTATCCAAAGAAATCCATGTCAAAACATATTAAACTTCTGAAAATGAAAGCAGTAAGAGAGAAATGACATCATATCTATAGGAACAAGCTATTCAAAGGAAAGTGTACTGCTCATTAGAAACCATAGATGCCAGAAGGAAGTGGCACTTAATTTTTCAAGTGCTGAAAGAAAGAACTGTCAACTCAGAATCCTACATCAAGCAAAAATAACCTTTAGGAAGGAAGAGAAAACCAATATATCCCCAGATGAAAAAAAACTATGAGAATCTGTCACCAACATACCTACTCTAAAAGAATATCTAAAGAAACTTCTCTAACAAAAAGGAAATGATAAAAGTAAGAACCTTGGAAATACAAGAACCAAAATATGCATAAATATAATAGATTTTTCTTCTGCTCTTCAGTATTCTAAATTATATTAGTGAGTTGAAGCAAAAACTATTAGACTGTCTGACATGATTCTAAATGTATGTGAAGGAAACAGTTAAGACAGAGTTCATGCTAAGTTGCCTCAGTTGTATCCAACTCTTTGCTTTTCTATGGACTGTGGCCCACCAGGTTCCTCTGTCCAAGGGGTTCTCCAGCATGAACACTGGAGTGGGCTGCCATGCTCTCCTCTAGGTGATCTTCCTGACTCCAGGATTGAACTCAAGTCTCCTGTGTCTCCTGCATTGCAGGTGGATCCTTTACCATTGAGCCACTGGGGAAGCCCCTGGAGCAGTAAAAACAACATTAGTAAACTATAGTTAGATATGCATAACATTTAAAATGTTAAACAAAGAGATACCACCAAAACTATAATTATATAAAAATGAAGTCTAAATAATGTTCAAGTAACCCACAGGAGGGCAAGAAAAAGAAAACAGAAACAAAAAGCAGAGAGAAAAGAAAATAAAAGATAAAATAAAATGGCAGATTTAAATCCTAACATTTCAATAATTAAATGGAAATGGTTTAAATACAATGATTAAAAGGCACAGGTTGGCAGAGTGGATTAAAAATCATGACCTAACTAATGTGCTGTCTACAAGAAACTCATATAGCAAAATGTAAACATGTTGAAAGTAAAAGTTCAGAAAAAAATGTGCTATGAAAACATTAAAAACAATAGTGCCTATATGAGTATCAGATAAAGAAGTTTTTAGAGCAAAGAAAATAACTAGATAGAAAGACACATTATATAATAATAAAAGGGTCAATCCATCAGAAACGTATAACAAATTATAAACATATAAGCACCTATTGACAGAGCACCAAAATAAATAAAGTAAAAACTGAGAGAACTGCAAGAAGAAATAGACAAATTCACAATTACAGTTGGAGAATTCAACACTCTTTTCTCAACAATTACTAGAAGAGCTAGATAGAAAATCAGCAAGGATATAGAACTCAAAAACTTATCAACTGAACTTCCTTGGTGTTCCAGTCATTGAGAGTCCGCCTGCCATAGCGGGGGACACTGGTTTGATCCCTGTTCTAGAAAGATTCCACTCGCCACTGGGCAACTAAGCCTGTGTGCCTCAACTATTAAGACCTTGCTCCACAACAAGAGAAGCCAAAGCAATGAGAAGCCCACACACTGCAATGAAGAGTAACCACGGCTTGCTACAACTAAAGAAAATCCTGCGCACAGCAACAAGGACTCAGCACAGCCAAAAATACACAAACAAAAAATCTGCCTAACAAAAATAAAATTTATTGATCACCATGATCTACTCATTCATAGAATTTTCCATGCAACAGTAGAATACATATTTTTTTTCAAGTTCTTCCAAAATAGACCATTTTCTGGACTATAAAACAAACCTCACCAAGTTTAAAAGAATTTAAATCAGGCAGCATTCTTAGACCACAATGGAATCAACTAGAAATCAAAAAATAGAAGTATAGGAAAATTTCCAAATACTTGGAAGCTAAGCAACACACTCCTCTTAAATAATCCATGAGTCAAAAAGGAAGTCTCAGGTGAAATTTTAAAAAATATATTAAACTGAACAAAAGTGGAAACAGTATCTTAGCACTAGAGCTGTGCTGAGAGTGAAGTTTATAGCACTAAATGCATACATCAGATACAAGAAAAGAATCTCAAATTGATATTCCAAGCTCTGGCCTCAGCCATCTAGGAAAAGAAAAATAAAACCAAAGTTTACTTTGGGTTCAGGAAGGAAATAATAAAGAGAAGAAATCAATGAAGCTGAAAACAGAAAAACAATAGAGAAAAATCAAACACAGAACTAGTTTTCTGAAAAGATCAATAAGATCATTGAGCCTCTAGCAAGACTGACAAAGATTAAAAAGAGAGAAGACACAATTACAGGTAAAATGGACCTAGAACTACAGATTCTGCAGCCAACAAAAGGATAATAAAGGGACACTATCTATTAGGAATGATGCTGGGAAAGATTGAAGGCGAAAGGAGAAGAGGGAGATAGACAATGAGAGTTGGATGGCATCACCGATTCAATGGAACTTAACTTGGACAAACTCCAGGAGAGAGTGAGGGACAGGGAGGCCTGATGTGCTTGCAGTCCGTGGTGTCACAAAGAGTCAGGCAGGACTTGGCGACGGAACAACATGTATTAGGAATAGTGTACATAAGAAACCTTGATAACTTAGACAAACTCATCCAAAGTACAGAGATTTTGCCAGGTTACTCATCTTAATAATCCCAGCAATAAGTTAACTAAAGCTTTAAAATGATATCTTCTGTTCATTTTCTTATGTTTTAAAACAAAAACCTTCCCTCTAAAACACTGTGGGCATCATGAACATCCCCGTCAGCTTCATCTTAGGTACATGTTTAAAAATGCAGATATCTGGACTCAAGCCCAGGTTAACCTACTCCAGACCCCTGAAGGGAGTCCACTGGACACTACTCATCTCAAGAAGCTTTAAGGCTAAAAGAGCCTGACTGTTTTCAGAATGTTATTCTTCATTCTTGTTCTAACTTTCACTGCCATCCCATGAGTGAAAGGTAATTGCCACAACTAAAGGGCTTTTAGCCTTGGTCCATAAGACAAAGAGGATGATGCAAACATGATTTTCACAAAACTAAACATGGGAAAAACCAGCCTCAGTGGAAAAAATGCAAATTCCCTTTCTGACATTTTTTCCCATTATCTTCCCCATATGTGCATCCACACTTCTGGTTGTTTTGTTTGTTTCGATTTAGGCTCCTGACTAAATGTGTTAATGTAGTAAGTTGAGTGCTACATTCCTGAATCAGGCACACTCCATCACTCCATTCAGCTATATTCCTTCTCATGTTGTGATGAATTGGTTGTGTATGTCCCCATGGGGTGGTTTATGAGATAAAAGACTCCCACAGACATCAAGAATATAATGTTTCTTTAATGTCAAGGATGTGAAAACTTTGAAGATAGCTATATAAAGCAGACAATAGCACAAATAGAAGCAAAACTTCCCAGGTCCCCCCACATTCCACAGAGAGATGCACAGCTGTGGATAAACCCTCCTGGGCATGAGAATTTGCTGAGCTGGAGACATCTTTTCCATTCTCATGGAAACCGGTGCCCCTCTGTTCTGGAAACCACCCAGACTATGCCAAACCACAAAGTACTCCCAAATCCTTCCTAGGTGTTTATAGCAATGCTGTGGAAAACAAAGATCCTTTCTCCAGAAGCATAATCCCCATGTTCTGGACAGTCCGAGGTCCATTCCTATTTCACTCTCAAAATATCTCAGCGTCTCAAATGCTGTGTTTTTTGGAAGTGCCACAAGGAACACCAACCGTTTGGCAAAAGTAGAAGCTTAGTTGCCAAGTCTAGACAATGTGCAACAGGCAGGCATAGTGTTATTGATATTTTAGGAGCTTTTGAAAAACAAGACCAAGACCAATTTGCTCTTCCTTCTTTTTCTCACTTTCTAGTCCAAATCAAACAGGGTCACCACCTCTGATAATCACACTGGCTGTCTCTGTGTCCTGCTCCATCGAGAAGATTAAGGTCTTCTCAATTAACATCACCCATCTCGGCTTCCTTTTCCATACGTATGCTTTTCCTACATTACCTTCCCTTAAGAAGCAATAGAGCTTCCCAGGTGGTGCTAGTGGGAAGAGACCTGAGTTCGATCCCTGCATTGGGATCCCCTGGAGACGGGCATGGCAATCCACTCTAGTATTCTTGCCTGGAGAATCCCATGGACAAAGGAACCTAGTGGGCTACAGTCCATAGGGTTGCAAAGTCAGATACAACTGAGGCAACTTAGCAAGGCAAACAGCAATAAGACATAATGGTCAAGGGCATGAACTCTGAAACTAGACTACCTGGCGACCTGACTACATACCAGCTGAGTGATCTTGGGCAGTTACATAACCTTTCTGTGCCTCAATTTTCTAATCTGTAAAATGGGGGTCATAATAACACATACTTCACAGGATACAAGGATCCCTGTGAGGAAGAAAGGCTTATGCTTGTTAAATATTTTGGAAACACTTAGAACGTGCCTGGCACATGTTTGCTCTCATGACTCCTATCTCCAAGAATGAAGAATCCTCCTTTTGGCAGTAAGCACCTGCATCTGCACCCCAATGCCCTTCCCATCATCTCCAAGAGTGGGCTCCATCAGTATCTTCTTCCTCTGTCTGCAATTTCTTCCTCTCTCCTAGCTCTCTCTCCTTAGGCTTTAAAGATGCTCGAGTATGGAGGAGTTAAGGAAGGGTCCACAGAGACATCTAAACTGAATCCGGCCTTGCAGGCCAAGTAGGAATTTGCTGATGGAAGGAGGAGTGCAGGGAATCAGCACAGGGCTGCATGAGTGAGGTTTCAAGCAAAGAAAACAGCACTACAGAGGGCTTTACTGCTGCATGGGGTATCTGAGGACTTGCTCAGGGTGGTCATCATGTAGAATACCTGGAAAGCGTTAGTCACTCAGTTGAGCCCACCCCTTATGCAACCTCATGGACTGTGGCCCGCCAGGTGCCTCTATCCATGGGATTTCCCAGGCAAGAATATTGGAGCAGGTTGCCATTTCCTTATCCAAGAGATCTTCCTAACCCAGGGATCAAACCAGGTCTCCTGCATTGCAGGAAGATTCTTTACCATCTGAGCCACCAGGGAAGCCCAGAATACATGGAGTGAGTCCCTAAAGGTGAGTCTCTAAGGCAGCATCACAGTTGCAAAGGCCTGAAGAACCAGGAAGGGAAGCTGAATGAATCAAGAGGGCTGGCTGGTTAAAAAAATCAGGAATGGCAGGAGGTCTTAGCCTTGGTGCCCACCTAAAAAACAGAGCCTGTGACAGGGGTTTAAGCACAAGCAGTTTATTTTAAGGAGATGTTCCCAAGGAATGAGAGTGAGGAACTGGAAAAAAAGTAAAAACAAGAGTGGGGAAAGCCAATCCAAGGTGCAGGAGGATCTGGTCCCTGTGGTGGAAAACTGCAGTTCTATTCCACTGGGGCCTCTCCAGGAGCTGTAGAGAATTACTATATAGAATTCAACTTGGAATTATCCCCTCTGAGACATAAAAACAGGGAGTATTTATCAACTGGCTCTTGATCCTCATTATTAATGGACTGCCGCATAGAGTATTAACACCTTGACACTCACAGGTTTGCACCTGTAACAGAAAGGTTAGAGAATTCCTTCCTGCACCAGCAGAGGAGCTGGGAGTTAGAGAGCAGGCTTATAGAACCAGAACCCCAGAGGAGTCCAATACGGTGGGGTTGGGGGTGGGGATAGGTGGTTGTTGCAAAGTGGAGAGCTCATGCTCCATCCAGTGGCTCAGCTGGTAAAGAATCCGCCTGCAATGTTGGAGACCTGGGTTCGACCCCTGGGTTGGGAAGATCCCCTGGAGACAGGAAAGGCTACCTGCTCCAGTACTCTTGCACGGAGAATTCCATGGACTGTATAGTCCATGGGGTCGCAAAGAGTCAGACACAACTGAGTGACTTTCAGATCACATGCTCCATCCAAAAAGGATAGCCACGATTCACAAAACATCATCTGATTTCTACAGAAATGCTGACCAATATAGCCAGAAATCCAGCTTCCTGGTCGCTCAGACAGTAAAGAATCCACCTGCAATGTAGGAGACGAGGGTTCAATCCCTGGGTTGGGAAGATCCTCTGGAGAAGGTAATGGCAACCCACTCCAGTGCTCTTGCCTGGAGAATTAGATGGAGAGAAGAGCCTGGTGGGCTACAGTCCATGGGGTCACAAAAGAGTTAGACACAACTAAGAGACTAAACAACAACAACAACAAAATGTCCACAAATCCAAATTTTATGTTAAATCTCTTGATCTTGGTCTCTTGAGAACTAATTCTAATTTTTCTAAAATACTGTGGGGCCAGACAAAACATATCTGCAAGACAAATTCAGTCATAGGCTGCTGGTTTGTGAGCTCTGCTTTAAGGCTTTGATTTAATTCTATGATAGTAGAACTTAAGTTTTAGGCATTGGGGAACCAGTGAAAGTTTTAAAGGAAAAGAATATCATGGCCAGGTTTTACTTAGGCCCCATCCTCAGATGTTTCACTTTTACTCTTCAGCGCATGAATCCATGATTCCAAAAGTGGCAAGCACTTGTGATAGGGCAATTATAAAGTAACATATAAATGTCTCTTGAAATCCAGCACAGACCACAGTTTTTCCTAACTAGCAGTGACTTTGCAGAATCCTTGAGCCCAAAGATGAATTCCTGTTTTCCTCACCAGCTACCAAGTGATAAAATGATGATCATGTGCGAAGAAACATGAAGCTGCTCATTCTCTTTCCTCGGTCCACTAAGATGGACTTGGCAGAGGAACATGTGGATGAAATATGGAACGGCATCAGGCAACAGCCGTTCTGAGAGCTCCCACCTTCAGGACACAATGAGCATTTCGTAAGGCCCCTGACGATGAACCCACTGGCTAGATACTGTCCTGCTAGCAATCAAAGAGAATTCCTACGAAACAAAATTCATCCTCCTCCTGCACAAGTGGACAAAGGGAACAGAAAAGTAGGGCAAATGAAAATCCCCCAAGCTATTGACTGTGACCCATTGCACTGCTGCTGCTGCTGCTAAGTCACTCAGTCATGTCCAACTCTGCGACCCCATAGACGGCAGCCCACCAGGCTCCCCCATCCCTGGGATTCTCCAGGCAAGAACACTGGAGTGGGTTGCCATTTCCTTCTCCGAGTCATGAAAGTGAAAAGTGAAAGTGAAGTCACTCAGTCGTGTCCGACTCTTATCGACCCCATGGATTACAGCCCACCAGGCTCTTCCGTCCATGGGATTTTCCAGGCAAGAGTACTGGAGTGGGGTGCCATTGCCTTCTCCGACCCACTGCAGTAGACAAAAGGAAAAGGGAGACCTTGTGAGAAAGTAGAGGCATGTTTCTCATCCCCAGGAAAGGCTTTGCCTCATAGTTCTATCATCCTAAACAAGACACATATAACTAAAGTATCACTGCTTGCCTTTTAAAATACAATTCTGCTATACCAGTGAACTCTTCAACTTTGGTACTTTGTTTTCATTCTCTAAAATATATTTTTAAGCTGGAGTGAATTCATATCTAGTGAAACACCTGAGAGAATTTAGCAAATCTGGAATAGAGATGAGAATACATAGTTGAATAAGAAGCACTATAATAGATACTGAAAGTAAAGGACTTAAAAATTTTCTCCAGCAACACATAAAAGCTACATATTTAGAGACACAGAGAAATTGGTTTGGAAGAATGCACAGTATGTTAATAGTACCAGGTACCTCTGGGAAGGAAAAAGTGGGGTGCGGAAATGGGGATTTTAAGGAGCATTTTCCCTTTCCGAAAGTGTTGGAATATTTGACAGTAAAAATGTATGTTATGTCTACTTGTGCGATAAGTCAGGTGAAAAACCACCTAACCATCCATCGACAGAAGGATGAATTCAGACAGTGGGACACTATATACTATTTAACATGAATAAATTATAGCTACATGTATTATCATTCCCTGGTACCTCAGCTGGTAAAGAATCCGCCTGCAATGCAGGAGACCTAGGTTTGATCCCTGGGTTGAGAAGATCCCCTGGAGAACGGAACAGCTACCCACTCCAATATTCTGGCCTGGAGAATTCCATGGACTGTAGTCTATAGGGTCACAAAGAATTGGACACGACTGAGCAACTTTCTCATGTATCATCATAGATAAATCTCAAAAACAATAATGAGAAAAAAAGAAAACGACAGAGATATCTGTCTATTATGATGACATTTATATTGATTTTGAAATCATGAATAATACTATATATTATTTATGAATACATATGGTATTAATATAATTATGTACAAGAAATAGTAAATTCAAGATGTGGATTTATCTGGGGAGGCATGAAACTAAAATTGGGAAAAGGTACAGTGGGTTTCAGCTGAATCTGTACTTTAAAATATCAGAATAAAATGTGGCAAAATGCTAGGATTTGATAGTGCTGGTGAACTGGTTGATGAGTATATGTATGTCTGTTTAGTAATCTGCTCTACTTTGTATATGTGAAATAATTTTTAAAGTTTTTAATTTTTGTACATAGCAGCATTATTCACAATAGCCAAGAGGTAGAAACAGCCCAATGTCCATCAACAGATAAATGACAAACAAAATGTAGTATATACATACACTGAATACTATTCAGCCTATAAAGGAAAGAAATTCTGACATATACTACAACATGGATAAACACTGAGGACATTATGCTAAATGAAATAAGACAGTCACTAGAAGACAAAGACTGTATGACTTCGCCTACAAACGGAACCTAGTCAAATTCATAAAGACAGAGTAGAATGATGGTTGTCATGCTCAGAGGGAAGAGCATATTTTTAATGAGCTAAGGAGTTTCAGTTTGGGAAGATGAAAACAGTTCTGGAGTTGGGGGATGATGATAATTGCACAACAATATGAATGTACTTAATGATGCCACTGAATTGTAGACTTTGAAATGGTTAAAATGATATACTTTGTTATGTATATTTTACTACAGTTTTAAAGTTCTTTTAATTTAAACAAATCACAACTATATATATATATATATATATCTCCATCAACAAGTGAAAAGTGTTAGTCGCTCAGTCATGTCCAACTCTTTGCAACCCCATGGACAATAGCCTCCAGGCTCCACTGTCTCCTCCAGGCAAGAATACTTGAGTGGGTTACCATTCCCTTCTCCAGGGGATCTTCCCAACCAAGGAATTGAACCCAGGTCTTCTTCACTGTATAAGTATTCTTTACCATCTGAGCTACCAGGAATGTCCATCAATGGAAGACCAAAACAAAAAGAAACTTTGGAAATCATACAAGGGAATACCACATAGTCAAAAAGAATGAGATCCACACTTGCTGGTCCAGATGGCTGCCAAGGCAAATGGGTCACTGGAAAAAGTGTACGGAATACCACCATTCATACTACATTGCATATCTCTAGGAAAAAATATCTAAGAAATTGGTAACTGCGATCACCTCTGGGGAAGAAACAGGGGAGCATGAGTTTAGGGGTGAGATTAGGACTTACCTATTCAAAAACTCAACTGATTTTCCTTTTTTAAAAACCAGTTTTTCAATGATCAATTCTCTAAATTATCCATATGACCAAGAGGGATGAAATTAAATAATTGGAATTCACACCTAATACCCCAACTCTGAGTAGATGAATTTTAGAGAAGTTAGGTGGCATGCCCAAGAGCACGCAGGTGACAGAACTGGCTAGTTATCTTAGCATGCACTTATTCTAAGGATGCAAAATATTTAATAAAAGACTTTAAAGTATGTCTCTGTACTGCTAGTTTATTGAGGCAGAAAACAATATGTTCTCCAAAGCAAATTATGTTTGCTTAGTACCATGGAGTTTAGTTTGTATACTGTCAGCATGATTTACACATCTGGTAACATTTGCCCCTGTACCTAATTTTTTAAATTTTTCAACAATCTTCTTTAATGAGAGGTTTTTCTAGTCCTTTCCTTCTAGACTTTTGTTGATTATCATTTTAACAGTTTCCATGCTTGTTTTTCACAAACCCAAAAATGTGTGAATGATGGATTCTTTAAAGCAAAATAGACATTTTTAAAAACATCATAAATCCATACACATATATGCATACAGGAGCTTCCCTGGTGGCTCAGACGGTAAAGAATCTGCCTGCAATGCAGGAGACCCAGCTTCAGTCCCTGGGTTGGGAAGATGCCCTGGAGGAGGTATGGCAACTCACTCCAGCATTCTTGCCTGGAGAATCCCATGGACAGAGGAGCCTGACAGGCTCCATGGAGTCACAAAGAGTCAGACACAACTAAGAAACTAACACTTTCACTTTTCACATATGCAAATATATACAAACATATATATCCTGAATGCAGATCTGCTACGTTCCTCACTCTGCACACTTTGGCAGCTAAAGCTGTAAAAGAATACACTCAGTATCTCCCAAAGACATACCTGCCTTTGCTTTGTGTACGGATAAAAACTCCTTCCCACCACTAGGTGGTTTTTAAGCCAAAGATCCTTCTTCAAAGATAGTGTACCAACCACATTCAAACAGTTAACTGTAAGATTTAGAGAGTCCACAGGGTGGCACTAGATACCTTTGGTCAAAGTCCATAACCTAGTAAGCTACTTCTAGAAAACAGGGATAGAAAAGGGCCTCCGGCATCAGCAAAGATTAAAAACTGAAGCTAATATGAAAGACATCTTGTTCCTGTCTGGAGGGATGGCTGCCAGCCAAAACACATTTGAAACTCTAATTATGTACTTAAAGACTTATCCAAAATGCCAAGCAGAAGTTACAGAGTGCCCGTGGAGGAGCATATTTCTTCCAGTGGCAAATTTCCATCTGTTCCTTTGGACATACTTCATTATAAGTATTTGATCATCTTAATACATATTTCCATCTACTCCTCCCTAATACACATCTCTCTCTCTCTCTCTCTCACTCTCTCTCTCTCTCTCACACACACACACACACACACAATAGAGTATATTTTTAGGTAAATTTTTTTCCTTGTAGAGGGTAAGAACTCATAATCATATCTCTATTAAATAATATTTATACTTCAAAATAGTTACTTGCCTTTATCTTGTTTGCAGTTCCCAATTTTCAACAGTTTATGAATATCTCACAAGAGGAACAAAACTCAGTGGGTTCATCCTCACCTCAGATGATAAAAATCTTAAAACTTATCACAAAAAGACCTATTTCTGATCTTAACACTCTTATATCAATTCATAAGAGACTGCGAACATTTAGTGTCAGTCCTCTCCACACAGGCAAGTTGAAAAGATAACACCCAGTGCTTGACCTTGAATAGATTTTCAGCAAACAAATAAGCCTTAGAAATGCCTGAAGAAAGAAAATCTGACAAGCTCAAGTGGTTAAAAACTATTTTCATGTTCATTATCATGACTTTAAGCTAAAAATCTCTTGGACATGATTTCATAAAATGTGCTGATGCCTTGAGTATTTTACAACACAGATAGATTCAATGAGCTCTGTTCTCTTCATTCAGAAACATTTTTTTGTGCAGACACAAGAATTTTTCCCACGACAGTAAGTGTATGTGTCTTGCATCCCGATTAAACAAAGCACAACAGCATCTTCCAGGGCTCTAACCTTTTTAAAATGAGCATTTAAGCTGAAAAGCACATTGCATGCTGTCAACCAGAGTGCTTCAAAGACCATTCCTCAATAATACATTGTGTATGTAAGCTGATTATATTTGCAAAAGTATTTTATATATGAACACCCAAAAGATTATTGGGCATATTTGCCTCTTAATATGTGTTTACTTCCAGAAGCAACAGTTACAGTCCTGCTAAGCAACTTTTCTCAGAATTTGAAGGAAAGATTAAACTTAAATCTAAAAATTAAATCTATCAATAAAATTGAGAACTTGCTCCAACTGAGTGAGGAGAACTCCAGCAATGGTAGAATGGGGTAGTGGTCAAATCTACCATTTTGGCAGGGTCAACTCTACTGCATGCCCAAGTAGGTGACAATATACTCTGAGTTCAAGAAAAAAGCTGTGGACTGTGGCTCAGTCATGTCTGCTGACTTTTTGCGACCCCATAGACCGTAGCCCACCAGACTCCTGTCCATGGGATTTCTCAGGCAAGAATACTGGAGTGGACTGACACTTCCTTCTCCAGGGAATCTTCCCAACCCAGGGATCAAACAGCGTCTCCTGCAAGTCTCTTGCATTGGAGGCATACCCTTTACCACAGAGCCACTGCGGAAGCCCCATGAGTTCTAGAAGCAGGTGGCAAATTACATGCAGATGGATAAAAGGTGAATCCTCAGCCATCAACCATCTGCATCAAAAATAACACCTCAGCACCTCAGTGCTGACGATGCACCTTCTTTCTTTGATCCCCAACTCACAACCAAATGATTTGCAGACAAGACTCAGAAACTCTTTTATTAAGTTGAACACAAAATGACTGCTATAATAACGTCAAGCCTTTATCAGAAATCAGTACATAAATGAGGATACACAGCCAAAATGAGCCATCAACAGAAGCAGTGTAAATTTTAAATAACTTTCAGGATTCTCTATGCAATATGCTTAAGAAAATAAAACCAAAAGAGCAATTTCAATTTCACAGTTCACAGTTGATTGGCTTCAATCCCAAGACATTTTTGTCATTTATGTAGCCTCAGAACACAGATTTCCAAAGTGATGACTGGCACAAAGCCCCAACAGCATACACAGATGTTAAATCCCTGTATGACATTTAGGGGAAATTGTAGGAAACAAACCCAATTTCATACAGTTCTGGCAGGCATTTTTCAGCTATATCCTTTATCAGAAACATCATTCTAGGGAAACAGTAAAAGCAATTTTAAAAGTTTGCCATGCCATTAAATGAAGGGTTATAAAGTTTCCCTTGGCTCCACGATTTTATTCTCTAATTTAAAACAATGAGCTAAAATGCAACATTAACAGTGAAAGCAAAATTAGTTTTGCTTCTGGATCTAGAGCATACATCAGAGAGAGGCAACTTATTGTCTTAGCAGACACACGGAATGCTTTAGAGCAGAGTCTGCCACACTCTAGTAAGGCATTTCAAAGCAGACACCCCATACCCAGACTAAATTACTATGGTCAGCTGAGGATATCACAAGGTGGACACCAATTAACACAGAATCAACAAGAAATTCTTACAAAATGACACACATTTACAAAACCACAGAAAGATGCTCAAGTACCAAAAGAAGGTAAAACAATGACCAGCCACTCTAAAAGTTTTGTTCCTGTAAATGCCAGATTTTCAGAATAGAACAAGCCACTTTATATGTGCTTTGCACTAGGATAATATTGTTCATCCGGACATATGGGGTTTCTTTTCCTTAAAAAAATATATCATATAGAGAATATACATATAATCAGTGATATAGAACATTTATTTTCACTAGTGAGGGGGTCACTTAAGCACTTACACAGAAAGAGTTATGAGTAAATCATGAAGGTTATGTAAATGTGAAAGGAAATCTGATAAAACCTGTATTATTAGTATTTAACAGCAAAGTGAGATTTTTAGCAGTTGCATTGACTTAATGAGAAACTATGACCATGGAAAAATCTTTTAAGTTCAAAGAACTGTAAAATGTCCAAAAAAATGAAAGTCTAATTAGTAAAAATACATAGTTTCATTTTAAGCGCCCTAAAGGGAGTGTTTATTTTGAAAGCCATGAATTTTATCAAAGAGCACAAGAATATGAATCCAGGATATCAAAATTTCAGTTCTGACTTACCCACTGAATCTTCATAATCTGCAACAAGTCACTTAAATTCTTCTGATTTTGTCCACAAAATAATTGGCATAAAAATAAAGGCATATGTCAATAATTTTTTCCTAAACAGTACTAGAGTAAAGCTAAAGATGGTTACTAAGGCTTACAATTTCAACAACTCATTGTACAGTACAATCATTTTTAATCCTGCTAATTATGGCTAAGAGAAAGCATGGGCAGTTACAATTCTCAGGGAATTCAAAGGCTTTAGATAAACGAATGGTTTCAACTTTCTAAACTACTCCATCTGTTCTTCTAGAGTTGTTTTAAACAGCTAATCGTCTGTGGGGCTGACCCTTTATGCCGCTCTATTCTCTGGTAGAACAGGTGAAAGTAGTAAAGCGAGAAATGATACCAGGAGAAAAACGCAGCCGCAGATTGAAATGAGGTATAAGCTGATTTAATAAACCCCAACCAGTAATTTACAGTTTTCTAAAGAAGCTGCATAGTTGAGCAAACATACATCAAAAAAGAGGGATAAAGAAAAAATTCTTAACACGAAGCTTTAAAATGAATGACAATTAAGCATTAAAATGACCAACACCAAAAAAACTTCAGTTTGAAAAGGAGTTGTCTTCCCTCACTCTAAGCATATACAAAAACAGAAACAAGAAGGCTAAAGTCCACAGGAGAAAAAGACATATGTTAACTGGCTCAGGTTATCAACTTCATACACTGCTTGTTAAAAGATGTTAATATGTAAACAGATATTAAACTATAACTAATTATGCCTATGCTGAATTGTTTAGGCAAGTATCTGAAATTTACACTAAAATGTATATATTTTTAAAACTCCATTGTTCAACGGATAAACAGAGGGACAGACAAATATATGGTAATATAAGTACTCGAAAATGTTAATAGTAGAATCTAGTGCTAATATACTGTAAAATTCATTAAGTTTAAGGTACATTTAAAATTTCTCATAATAAACTGTCAAGAAAAATGTTAGTATTTCTGCAGTAAAATTAATTTAGCAGTGCATTTTAGAGACTCAAAGAGTACAGGCAATTTAGAATTTTAAATTCATTGAAGTAAGGAAAATTTTACTTTAAAACATCTTGAACCTGATTTGTGAAGATACCTGTTTTAAATGTAGAGATGAACCATAACAGCACAATGAATAAGTATTATGCATGACAGTCTTCAGTTCATGTGCAAATACATAATTCTATCCTCTCTACAGTATTAGATAAGACAGTATTTGAAAATGACACTGAAATAAAGTTTTTCCAAACATCAATATCAAGCTCTTCCCAATCCATCACACTATCGATCACTACATATAAATACAATGCAGATCAAAGTGGAAAAAAAAAAATCAATGACCGTTGCCAGCCTTGGACAACTGGATTCATTTTCAGGATGTATGGTTCCTGATTAATTATCACATAGTTTTACTCAATATCAAATTGAGATTGCATGAATAAAAAAAAAAGATGTAAAACATAGAATTCACACAAAGCTTTGTTATTCCAAGCTCCTATTTTATGCATTGTGACTAATGGCAATAATTCTATCATCTTTTCTTTCTGTGAAATGCTAAAACTTGCTAAAGGCACTCATAATCTGGGCTTAACAAAGACAGGGTCACATGGGACCATAAGCCAGTATTTTTTTGGTAGCTACCCAGAAGGGGAGTTGATAAATGATCCTCCCATTCATAGCGGCAAGACAAAGTCAAACAGCTATGAGTAGAAATGTCGTATGAGAAGCTATTTACACAGCTATTTGTCCATTTAGTAAGACTGACAGTGATAGCTCACAATGACAGGGGTCCACCACCAAAAAAATTAAAGCAACAAGACATCCTTTATGATGCATGAAACATCTAAATGGTGATTTGGCTGGTTGAAAAAAGAAAAGCCAGCAAGATGGAATCTTTTTAAAGTATCTGTTCAAAAGCCTGCATTAAACTTTTACCTATACTGACAAAACATTTCTCTACTTCTAAAGTAGCTCTGTTGTCTTTCGTATATGCCCTACCAAGTTTTTAAAAGGTCCTTCCAGCCTGTGTTCTGACACTGAGGAAACAAAACAGATTAGGTTCCAAATCCATCACTCTTAGGCCTCTCTGTAGAGGGCATTATGCAGAACAGTTACATGTCTCCCCTGACACAAGCGAGACTCGTTTTACATGGGTCACTGAACAGTCCTCCAACTGTCGTTGTTCATAGTCCCTGCTGATTCAGGAGTGAGGGAATCATTAAAACCACCATTAATCCTTCGAGTCTATCTACATATGAAGATTTAATCAGATACACAATATATATGTATATACACATACACGTGTATATATATGTATCTTTAATCCTAGTTCAAAGTATAGATACAAGCAAGCACACCAGTATTGTAGAACAGCTCTATAAAATAAGGTGGAAGATCTCATGCTTTCCTTTCAGCTGTTTAAGTTAGAGGGACATGGAGATGATCTCAGACAGCCATGATTGATTTTTCATTCAATCTCAGGGTTTCAAAAAATTCTAAATGGTTTTCTAAGTTTATCAACTAAGGAGAAGGGGCAACAGTGAGGAAGAGTTGGAGGAAGTTTTTGCAAATGGTATAGGACAGTTATTCACCTTGCAGATTTCAGTGCAATAAGAGACAAATAGACACACGTCATAAACAACATGCACATATTTACAAGTTATAATACAGGACATACAAAGACAAAACCAACAAAACATTTTCTGTTCAATGTGGAGTTGGAAGGATCACATGGCACACTCAGCTCTGTAACTGAGTATTTTTGAAAAAACACTTCGAAGACATAAGCAATCTAATCTTTTAATCGGAACACCAAAATTTTTCCTTTACATCTTCTTGCCCTCGATATTTTAGAAGAGTTTCTAATTGTTATCTTCAACATTGATTTCTGAATGACAAAGTACATGAAGATATTCACAGAGAAGAGACTTTGATGCTCTGCGTTCTTCTTGTAGATCTAGAACTAGAATCTACTTATTTGACTAAAGGTTTTCCATCGGTTAGGCCTCTGTCCATCCTTGTATACAGTACGTAAAAAGATATTAATGTGATTCCTGGGGAGCACAGGGTGCAAATTCTAAAGGATATTACAGAGCAGGACCTGATTTTACTAAACGAAACTGACAGAGATCACATACCACTGAGTGCAGTACTAACAGCCTTCTTTGACAGGAAAACAACAACACTGTCCATAAGGAATGCATGAGCATGAGAAACTGTAGCATGCAGAGGTGTATTTACCTATGCATTTCCTTTCTGACACCTCTGTCACCATCTGTTTCACCTATGGAACAAGGAGAATGTTGCAAGGTAACAAGCCCAAAACACAACCCACTGTCATAGAGATTTGTGATTCTTTTTTTGGATGTGTATGTAACCTTTATAAACATGGAAGTTATTTATCAACTGCTAGAGTTTGGAAAGTAAGGAGCAAACCCAGCTATTGTAGGCAATATGGTTTCTAAGGTGTCATATAAAGCAAACATCAGTCTTGTTTAGTGCAAAGAAATAGAACAAGTAAGAAATAACACTATAAATCTAACTTTTTTCTTTAAAAGAAAATGCGTTTATGCATTCATAACATCCATTAAGAGCACTGAGAGACTAGAAACCTGAATATGCAAGGCCAGGAAAAACACCAAGGCCTTAAGTCCACTGCTATTACATATATAAAACGAAATTGTTAAGTGGGGACAGTAGAGAAGATCATTCCATTAATTTTATCTGCAAAGAAAAAACTGAAAGTGGATGAATGCCACTTGTATAAAATGTAAATTCTTATCCACAATCTTTTACTGTTATCTAAGGATTCAATGAAATCTTCTCTATGGAATCACATAAAACTATACATACATAGATTTATATATGTGTGTGTACTTATACAACTACATACATACATACACACACATACATATACATGTGTATACATATATGTAGTCACACACAGAGAGGGGAAAAAAGAATTTTTAAATAATCGTAGAACCATGTGGCCAGCACTGTCATATTAAAATCTACCAAAAAATTACACTTAGCAGCAAAATGAGTAACCTACTAATCAGTAAGAGAAGCTCTAAATTGCTCTAAAATAATCAATTATACTTCATAGCTTACTGCAAAAAGTGTTATTATACTGATTCACAGGTCTCGATAGAACTTCAACAGAACATTATTTCATTCTTCTGCTCCTGGGAGAAAATAAAACTTCTAAGTAATTCTACTTTTAGAATTAAAAAACCATGACAGAAGGGTAACTTGAGAGTGTACCAGAGAGTGTACCAGTATCACAAAACTTAATTTTAAATATGGGTCTAGATAATTCAAAAATTGTTCAGCAGTACTAAAGGAATGGAATGATGATTATAATTTTCCTTCTCCTTATCTTTTTGCCGATAGAATTTTTAAGGAAAAATAGGAGTTTTATTTTTAATTAGTAATATAAGCAATCAAAAGTGAATTTACCATAGTGCAAAGATATTGCTCAATATAAACTTCTATGAACATGGCCTTTCAAAAGGAGTATGGATGAGCACCCATCTTATCCATGTAAATATAGTAAATAAGTAAAATACAGTTAGTGAAAGTTCATAGAATCCTCCATTGGTTAATCTAGACAAAATACTAGAGCTTCTCATTTTAAAAACAAAAAGCAAAAATAATAATACTGTTCTAATTATCAGATATGAAAGTAATCTATATTTTTATTAATCTATATTTTCAAAGAAGCTGAATGATAAAGAATAATGCCAAAGTTCAGGTATTTTTCTATTGGAAATGCTACTAAAATTTGATTAACTGTTTTAAAAAAATTCTTTTCTTTCTTGGAAATAGTAAAGTAGTGATATTTTTCAGGACAGTCTACAAATTAGCAAGACAAAGAAGAATGTGAGTAAAATTTAAGGATCTGTCTATCTAAAAAGTCTATCAAAACAAATATCAAGGGTTCTGAACTTACGGTTGAGACCATCACATAAGTGCATGTTATCATCATGAAGTAACTCTAAGTTGAAAAATCAAACACATTTCATTTCCCATTCCAGCTGAAAAAAATATATTTAAAAAAATCACATCTATCCTAAACTTATTGGATATTCAAATATGGGGCTTGGAAAACCTACAACACCGTTCTGGGACATGAAAATGAGCTAATTGGATAAGCTAATTCAACTGGAGGAGAAAAAAAGAGGAGAAAAGAAGGTGAATTTAAATGTGCGAAATTCACAACTGAAAATCAAGTTTCGCTATCTGGAAGTACACAAACACATTAGAAGTGTCTGAATCCAAGAAAACCTGCATTTCAATAAGGAAGGGACATGATAAACAGAAAACACTGTTCTGGGCAAGATTCTAATGCAGTTTCCATAGTATTTCCTACTGACAATTCATTGAGTTGAGATGGTAGTTCCAAAGAAACCTTAGGAAACTAAAATCTTTGCTTACCTGCTTTTACTGTGATCTGAAGCAAAAACTCGATAAAATTATTTAACAATACATAACACTAACACTGTAAAAGAATATGAAGTTTTTAAATAGTTAAAGCTCTATGTGGTCAGGCTACTAGTTGACCAGAACTTGGTCAAGATAAAAAGGTATGTCTCATGGGGTAGGTAGGTCACAGGCTTAAAGCAGCTCAACACAACTGACCTGAAAAAGCATCATGACTTAAGCACATTCTCTTCCTTCCCCAATTCTGACACCTTATGGTACCACTGCAGGTTATATGTATAAACATTAAGCAGAGGAATGTACTCATATCAAAAGAACCACAAAGCAGGGCATGTTGACATAAGGCGAGCAACAGGCAGGACAAGCTGCTCTATCTGAATATGACAATCCCTATACGTAGCCCAGATTCTCCATCTCATTCCTGTACCGCTGTTCAGACACCTTGCTTTTATGTTGCTTGCTCTCTAAATGCTGCCGGAATTCCACCTCTTCGCCAGCCCCGACATTACACATGGAGCAGTAAAACTGGCCGCTTGGAGTAACACACATGGCCAGATCACGTGGAATTCTCTGCCGAGAGCGGGGATTGAAGTAAGGACCTGCTGAAACAAAGAGACAAAAGTAATATATTCACTTCAAAATACTCACTAAGCGAATGATGGTCTGACCAATTACCACTGTAATTTGTAATTCTAACCTCAAAGTATAAAATTCACAGATTCCTAGTTTGAAAAAAATGGTAAGTTAACAGGTTTTTTTAAATTACAATTTTATACAGGTTCAGTCTAAAAAGCTAAAATGACTCTTCCAACTATTGTCAGAAATGTTACTGTGGAGCAAACCCAAACTCTAAATGGCAATGTCTTTAAAAAGTGAATATAATTTTAGAAATACTTTCATTTATAAGCATTATATCAAAAGTTATATCATTATGCTAATACTTTAATTCAAAAATTCTACTTCTAAGAATTTCACTAAGAAAATGTTGATAATTTTTGCATAGAGATTTATCAATGAGGACATTTATTTAACTAGAGTTTATAAAAGTTTTTTGGGGGAGGGTAAGGATAAAGGAAAGATCCAAACATACAACTCATGTATAATATGTATAATATCATATAAGAAACGAACCGCCAGTCCAGGTTCGATGCATGATACTGGATGCTTGGGGCTGGTGCACTGGGATGACCCAGAGGGATGGTATGGGGAGGGAGGTGGGAGGGGGTTCAGGATGGGGAACACGTGTACACCCGTGGAAGATTCATGTTGATGTATGGCAAAACCAATACAATATTGTAAAGTAATTAGCCTCCAATTAAAATAAATAAATTTAAATTCAAAAAAATCATAGTAATGAATGTAATGAAAAACTAAACAGTCACTAAAAACAATGCTATAGAAAACTCTATAATTACAATATTTGATTATAATATGCCATTACACTGAACAAGAATATCACAAAATATGATCACATGTCCATTTTAACAGAAGTAATATACACAAAAATGTTGATGGAATTATTGATAATTTTATTTTCTTTTTTATATAACTGACTTAAGTTGGACCATTAGCTCAATACTTTTCTGCTTTCCTACTATAATAATAAACATTTAAGGCTTTTCTCAAAATGTTACTTAGACTACATGCTACAAATTTTGATACATTTTTATTACAATTTGATTCTAAGAATGTTCAATCACCAGTATGATTTTTTCTTTGGTGAGAGAGTTATTTAGAAATGTTTAAAAACGTCCAAACACATAAAAATGTTGTGTTTTTAATATTATTGACATCTCATTTACTTGTACTCTGATCCAAGAACATAAATCTAAATGGTCTTCTGTCCTAAAGGTTTTTGTTTTCTTTTTTTTTTTTAATCTAATGCTAAGACAGCTATTCTGGCTTCCTTCATTTCAACTTAATATGTTCTATCTAATCTTACAATTTTCTTTTCACTGGGACTTTAAGTTTACATTTATTGCAACAATGATAAATGTTTCAGACTTTCATGAGACTTATTACATTGTGTTCTATATGTCCCCTTTTTCTATGCTTCTTTTGCCTTTCCAATCAATTTGTTGTTTGTTTTACTGTTTACATGATTGACCTCTGCTCATATGTATGTGCACTGGAGGCTGGGGTAGGGAAAGGATGAAGGACTACTCTCCCTACTGAAGATGATCAGAAAATGCAGAAAATATTCCTATCAACTAGTAATTGTGAACTAAAAGTATGTATCAATCACTGAGGAAGCATTTGCAAAACACACACACGTCTGAGTCCCACTCTAAATTTACTGACTGAAAATCTCTAAGTCATGGTTCAACTATGTGTATTTTATAAAAAATTCCCCAGATAATCTGAGTCACTCCCCTGGTTAAACACCACTGCTACCATTTTTATTTTCCCTAATAACTGAAGATTTAATGTGGTGCAGCCTGAAACCAAATATTTCGTTTTTATACTACATTTAAATATTTCAGCTGGCAAATACCATAAGTAACATAAAGGCACTACGATAAGACACTTTAAAACACAGACTCGGTTATGTGAAATTCTTGTAAATCAAGTATACTTCAACTTTTTTAAAAGTTGCATTTTGGGTCTTAGAACCCAAGGATGTATCACCTTTCCATTTAACTCATTTCTTATTCTTGGTTCTTTGAAATAAAGTCATGTTCTTGATGTAAAAAAAATTAAATAAAATCAAAATAAATAATACACTAAATAGGAAATAAATAAATAAGACCTGAAATAAACAGCTTGAAAAGCCACTAGACCTATTCCACAAAACGAAAGCTAATCCCAAATTCTCAGGGCTATCTATTACCACTAAAGGAAATAAAAATAGTGGACACCATTTGCAAACCATAGCCAAGGCATGTGAAAAGCCACAGAATACCTGAATTATTCTGTACTGCATACATATTTCTCCTATTAGGCATCATCTTATATTCATTCCCTTCTTTTCGGGTCCGCCGTTGACCGACCTCTGAGGAGTCTCTGGAGAAGAGACATTTTAAAAGAGTGAGACTTCTAAACAAGGCTCCCTTTCAACTCTTTTTCTCTAGAGACAGTGAGTCTCACATAACACTCTGGCCTAAGAGAAAACGGCAATACCTACGAGAATGAGTTACTCTGAGCTTCCGCCAGCCGCAGCCTCTTGGCATGATTCTTGCCTTGATAGTGAGCCTGGGCCACAGCCGGAGAACTGAAGGAGGCATCACAGAGCTTACAGTAATCGTTTTCTGTGGCCAGGATCACTCTGCCTCCAGGCTTAAAGGAGCCCATCTGACAGCAAAGACACAACAAACAAGGTTTTAAAGTGTGGACTCTGTTCTCTTCTCAAAGTTCCTTCCTTCTAAGAGCTGAAAAATAACCCGTTATGGCATGACCATAAGCACTCAGCTTTATAAGGACAGGAAATTGTTCGTTTCAGAAAGAAAGAGGAAAAGACTGGGAGACACTTAATTGTGGTTTTGCATTACAATCACCTGTGTACCAAGCTGATGAATGACTCATTGCTATTTTCATTGAAGAAATTTCAGAAAAGAAGTTTAAAAACCCAGCAAGGAAGATTTAGGTAGCACAGGTAAGGTCTAAACTCACATTACCAGAGAGAAAAAGTCTTCCCAGAATCCATTAACAAGCATGTACTAAATGCCTACTATTTATAGGGCTTGCAACTTAATACAAAAGTGACACACAGATATGTATAAAAACTAAACCTCTATCCTCAGAGTCTATAAATTAGCTACAGATATAGTATGTGTAGGAGCAGGAACTGGCAACCCACTCCAGTATTCTTGCCTGGAGAATTTCATGGACAGAGGAGCCTGGCGGGCTACAGTCCCTGGGGTTGCAAAGAGTCAGACCCGACTGAGCAGCTAACATATACAGAGAGAGAGAGAGAGAGAGACAGACAGAGAGAGAGAGAGACAGAGAGACAGAGAAAGAGAGTGTGTGTGTGTTGCTCAGTTGTGTCCAATTCTTTGGGACTCTACGGACTGTAGTTTGCCAGGCTCCTCTGTTGATGGAATTCTCCAGGCAAGAATACTGGAGTGGGTACCGTTCCCTTTTCCAGGGGATCTTCCTGACCCAGGGATCAAACCCTGGTCTCCTGCTTTGCAGGCAGATTCTTTACCATCTGAGTCATCAGGGAAACCCACAGATACAGTATAATTTGGGGGAAATAACCAGCAGGTCCAGACAACTGTATTCAGGCTGGGAAACAGTTAAGGGAAACCTAACACAATCCCTGGAAAATAGTATGCACTCAGTTAACTACTGCTGGGTTAACAAAACACGCCAAACTAGATTTTGGCTAAAGAATCAAATATGCAATAAAGAATCTGGAAAGTGTGTCATATCAGGACCAGCTGAAGCAAACAGCATTGTTTCACCTGGAAGAGAAGATTTTCTGGGGACAGGATAACTGTGCTCAAAAATCATAAAGATTTGTACTATGAAAAAAGCCCATGGTTGTTTGCCCAGAGGGGTGGAACCAGCTGAAAACAGTCTCTAACAGGAAGGAGCCATCCAATTCTCGAGCAGCCTTCAAGAACTGGCACTGGGAAAACTCCTCAGCCTGAAGATCTCTCTGCGTATTCTGCTGTCCTCTGATTCTGTTTTTAACGTATCTCATTTACCGCACAAATTCAGGAGGATAGAACAGTAGATACTGCTATCCACATCATAAGGACTGACAATCAGAAAAGTAAAATTATACCATGGTGTTTAGGAGTAGAGGTATAAGGTCAAGAAAAATCATTGCCCCACTTTACAAAATTTGTACCACCACAAACAAGTTATCTGGCTTCCCTGGGCTTATAATAAACCTCCAAGTGAGACCGATGCTGCTGGCCCATGGAGCACACATTGAGAAATAAGTCAATACCTCTGAGTTGTTGCAAGCATTAAATGAAGTTAGGACCCAGGCCAAGAAGGAGGCAAGGAAGGAGCCATGGGCACCCAATATAAGGAAGCATTAGAAAACTTAGCAATCAGGATGAAAAAATACTTAGTGGAATATTTTCACAAATCAAAAAACTGCCATACAGCCAACAAAATCAATGAGAAACAAAATATCAAAATTTTAAATAAAGACAGGATCAGCAACAGTGTCATGCCAAACCATATTGCAGCCTAAGGCAAAAGGAAAATCAATAACACTTATCCTATCTTTAAGTTTTTGCCATTTTGTTCACTACTGACTTTTTCACATTAATTTTGCATTTTAAAAATATATTATTTATCTTGATAACTGAGTATTTTAGCTCCCTCTTAAATTCTGTGCCTAAGTCAAGTACATCCCTCATCTCACTCTCGTCCCGGGGCTGAATGAAGTACTGTCTGAAAAGTGCTTAGCAGAGTACCTGGCATCAAAGTGATTATTAATTATTATTATTATTTATGACCTAAGGGGCTTCCCTGATGGCTCAGTGGTAAAGAACCTGCCTGCCAATCCAGGGTTCAATGGGTTCAATCCCTGGGTTGGGAAGATCCCCTGGAGAAGGAAATGGCAACCCATTCCAGTACTCTTGCCTGGAAAATGCCATAGACAGAGGGGCCTGGTGGGCTATAATCCATGAGGTCTCAAAGACTCAGATACAATTGAAAGACTGAGCACTGAGCACACACATTTATGACCTATAAAAAAAATAATACTTCAAAGATAGATTAGAATCCATATTGCAGAAAATACTAAAATACAGGAATATCTTGCCTCAAACACCTGTCTCCCAAAGAGTAAATGGAACTTGGCTCTCAAGTGTGGGTCATGATACCAAAGTCCAGGAAGAGTGTATACAGGCTCTCTGTACAGAAGAAAGGGGCAGCTTCAAGAAACTGATCTTGCTGGAAGGCATATATAAAGTCAATGGGGGAACTTTTCTGGTGGTCCAGTGGTTAAGACTTTGCCTTCCAATATAGGAAGCACAAGCTTGATCCCTGGTTGGGAAGCTAAGATCTGACATGCCTCATAGCCAAAAAAATTCATAAAACAGAAGCAATATTGCAACAAGTTCAATAAAAACTTTAAAAAACGGTCCACATAAAAAAAAATCTTAAAAAAAAAATAAAGTCAGTAGGATTGATCACAATCGAGATAAATGTTTAAAAATCTTTCTTTTCATTCAGGGCTTTATGTAGACATTCAGGACCATTTAACCTAGAATTTTCAAATACGCATACAGAAAGCCTCATGAAATAATTTTGTTTCATCACTTCATGAACCATAACAAAATCCAATGAGAAGTCTTCAGATTCATGAATTTTTGCATTAAATCCAGTTATCAATGAGCTAAAAGCACCAAGAAGGGCGTTTTAGGAGTACTGGCTCAGCTGTACCTTGATGGACACACAGATGACAAACTTCATCCATGACCACCTGTGCACGGGACAGCTCCCACCCCGACACTCCAGTCTTACCTGCGGAGGGACTGAAACAGCTGGAGCAGCCACAGCTTCCACTGCATTGCTCATTCTGGCAGGAGGAGGACAGCTATTGGCTGCATAGTAATTTCGAAGTTTCTTACCATGATTTTTACCCTAGAAGTAAAATGAAATGAGTAATTACTGTGAGGAAGATGTATCAAATTGATTTAACATATTTACTAAAAAAGAAAAAAATACATGTTATTCTTTCAGAGATATGCAACAGTGGGGTAAATAGTAGGTAGACTTGCTTATTACATCTTAAAGTAGAAGACTCTACTCTTTGACTGTAACAGAATGATTAAATTTATCTGGGAGAGATAAGCGAACAAAGTCAAAAGACATTAATTTCCTATATATTTCAGGAAAACAACCATTTTCTAGTGATCTGTGTCCTCTCCCAACTTGTTGCCATTCATACGCCACTGCCTAAATATGAATTTTATGACACTCTGATCTAATCTACTTTAGAAGTCAGTAATGAAATGGATAATCCAATTACTTTTACAAAAATAGCATTTACAGAGTATCTTTTTACTTACAAAGAACTCTCCTGGGCATTAGCTCATTTGCCACTCACAAAAATCCTGAAAGAGGAATCTGTTAATGTTATTCATATATGACAGTTGAGACACTGCAATCAAGGCAGCATAGAGAACTTGCTTCCGACACCTTCACGAGGCCTAGCAGTGGGGTTGCAGCGTGAGGCTAGCCTTCTAAATCCAAAGCAAGACCCTTTTTCATACAGCATGATGGCTTCAGGATACACTGTGAACCTCTATTAAAATGGATTTGCCTCTCTCATCACGTTTCCTTTAATTTATCATTCTCAAGCTTATGGCTGAGCTGATAAAAACTGGTGAGAAGGGGCAGTCCAAAAGCATCCTAAATAAGGGTTAAACTGTATATTATTCTTTAAACTGCACTGTAAAAACAAAACATGTAGGCAAATATTTATATACCATCTACTATATATGCTGAACCCTAGAAATAAAAAGGACTAGCTAGCATATGGTCTAGAGGAGGAGACAAATATGTAAGTAGTTAAAGGAATGAGTGAAATTCCACCTTATGGCCCCTGAAATGCCATAAAGGTGCTCTTACCATTATCACAGTGACTTCCAGGGAGTCAAATCCAGTGATCACATGTGTGCCTTTATTATACTGTAACTCTAAGAAGCACGATAGTATTGATACTCCTTCCTTCTATCATCTTCTATGACTCCCTCTTACCACCCAGCCTCTCATTCTCCGAAGGCTGCAGTATCCAATGTACTACCCTCAGCCCTCTTTTCTCTCCATCCATACACAAACCCTAGGTTATTTTACTCAGCCTCATAGCTTTAAAATACAATCAGTAAGTTCGCGATTCCTGAAATTACCTATCACTATTCCTGTTATAGACTGATTGCTTATGTCCCTCCAAAATTCCTATTTTGAAATCAACTCCCAATGGGATGGTAGTTGGAGGTGGGACCTTTGGGAGGTAATGAGGTCACAAGGGTAGAGTCTAATTACTGCCTTTAAAAGAAGATATTAGAGAGCTCCCTTGCTCGCTTTCCACCATGTTAAGGATTTAGGAGAAACTGGCTGTCTGCAATCTGGAAGAGCACCTCAGAACCCACCCATGCTAGATCCCTGATCTCAGACTTCCAGCCTCTGCAACTGTGAGAAATAGATGTTTGTTGTTTGAGCCTAAGACAGACTAAGACAATCCCTGACCTTCAGAGCCGTGTAGCCAACTGCCTCCTTGCTGTCCATACATTGCAGCCTTAAGAGGCATGTGTGTGTGTGTGCTGTGCTGACCTATGTCCGACTCTGTGACCCCATGGACTGTAGCCCGCCAGGCTCTTCTGTCCATGGGATTTTCCAGGCAATAATACTGAACTGGGTTGCCATTTCCTCCTCCAGGGGATCTTCCTGACCCATGGATTGAACCCATATCTCTTGTATCTCCTGCACTGGCAGGCAGATTCTTTACCACTGTGCCACATGGGAAAGCCACCTAAGAGGCATATCCAACTTAAGTACGTAAGTAAGTAAATGAAGTCGCTCAGTCGTGTCCGACTCTTTGTGACCCCATGGACTGTAGCCTACCAGGCTTCTCCATCCATGGGATTCTCCAGACAACAATACTGGAATGGGTTACCATTTCCTTCTCCAGGGGATCTTCCCGACCCAGGGATCGAACCTGGGGCCTCCCGCACTGGAGGCAGACACTTTAACCTCTGAGCCACCAGGGAAGATATATCCAACTTAAAATATCTAAAACATAAATTTTAATTCCCTCCCCACCACAGAACGATCTCATCACTGCCGCCACCACCATTCATCCACATGTCAGTAAATGACATTACTTGCCACCTAGTTACTCAAGAAAAGCCAAGGAGTCCTTTCCTTGATTCCATCCCTCCTTAAAGCCAACACATTCAATCCATCAGCAAGTCCTGTCAGCCTACCTCTAAAATATATTCTAAGTTACTCCATTTCTTTCCATGGACACTGAAATACCACAGTATTCCAAGCCACCAACTCTTTTCGCTTGCAGTAGGCAACAACCCCTAATGGTCTCTGGTGTCCCTCTCATCCTCCTAGTATTCTCATACCAGCCAAACTGATAGGTCACTGTCTCACTTAACATTTTCCAATGGCCTTCTACTACACTTAAAATATAATCAGCGAATCTTTCCTGTAAGCCCTTTTTGATCTGGCCCTGTCTACTTCTCAGATTTGATTTCACACAGCTCCCTGCCCGCCTCCTCATTATGTTCCTGCCTGACAACCAAACACATACACTTAAAACATGCCAAACACATCGACTCTAAGGCCACTGCACTTGCCATTCTTTCTGCTTAAAATGTTCTTTCCAATCTCTACATGGCTGGCTCCTTCTTACCTTTCAAGTCTCAGTTCAAACAACATCAAACAGCATCTTACTCAATCTGAGGTGTCACCCCCATCGAACAACACTTCCCCCACCCAACACACACATGCTGAATCACATTACCACACTGTCTGGTTTTATTTCATCATAGTACCATTTATAACTGAAATAATGTTTGTTTGCTTATTTTTTTCTCTTTCCTACCCTCTGGAATGTAGACTCCTTGAAAATAAGGACCTTGTCCATCTTGTGTACTGTTCTAGCCCCAATTTCTAGAACAATTTCTAACACATAGCAGGCAATCACTATATATTTGTTGGCTGAACAAATCACTATTAGAGTGCAAATAAGGAACAAACTGCTAAGAGAACAAAGAGAAGGGAAGGCTTACTTCTGCCTGAGAGTACCAGGGAAAGCTTCCCTGAAAGGGGGACATTAGGAGTTATCTTTTAAAATGAGCAAGTTTACTAGGCAGGTAAGGAATGAAGGGAAAGACAACTGTTAACAGAGGAACAGTGTAAGGAAACGGCAGTCTGCTTGAGATGCTCTCCAGGATCCTTTGGAAAACAGGTAGGAGCTGATACACACAGGGAGCTAATTGTGTATGGTTTTGTCGATGATATAGACCTTGGACTTTAGAGGCAGCAGGGGGCTCTGAAGCACTTTAAGCACAGCAGTTACATGACTGAATTGCATTTGACAAAGATCATAAGAAATGGGAAGATAGAAAACAGAGCCTAAGGAATGAGGGTCCAGAAAAAAGAGATTGAGAATGTCTGGTTAATGAAGTAAAATGGAAACCAGACAACTGTGGCATTATGGAAGTCTAGAACAAGGTGTTTCAAAAAAAGAGTCTAATTAGATACATTATAACCTAGGATATTTACTTACAGGTATTCCAAACAAAAGCATACATATGAGGAAAAAGAATGGAGAAGACTAGAGATCTCTTCAAGAAAACATACATATAAGGATCTACCTATGACAACAACAGAATGGGAAAGAGTTGAGATTTCTTCAAGAAAATTAGAGATACCAAGGGAACATTTCATACAAGATCAGATCAGATCAGATCAGTCGCTCAGTCGTGTCCGACTCTTTGCGACGCCATGAATTGCAGCACACCAGGCCTCCCTGTCCATCACCAACTCCCAGAGTTCACTCAGACTCACATCCATCGAGTCAGTGATGCCATCCAGCCATCTCATCCTCTGTCGTCCTCTTCTCCTCCTGCCCCCAGTCCCTCCCAGCATCAGAGTCTTTTCCAATGAGTCAACTCTTCGCATGAGGTGGCCAAAGTACTGGAGTTTCAGCTTCAGCATCATTCCTTCCAAAGAAATCCCAGGGCTGATCTCCTTCAGAATGGACTGGTTGGATCTCCTTGCAGGCCAAGGGACTCTCAAGACTCTTCTCCAACACCACAGTTCAAAAGCATCAATTCTTCGGCGCTCAGCCTTCTTCACAGTCCAACTCTCACATCCATACATGACCACTGGAAAAACCATAGCCTTGACTAGACGAACCTTTGTTGGCAAAGTAATATCTCTGCTTTTGAATATGCTATCTAGGTTGGTCATAACCTTCCTTCCAAGGAGTAAGCGTCTTTTAATTTCATGGCTGCAGTCACCATCTGTAGTGATTTTGGAGCCCAGAAAAAT
>NW_011494939.1:654021-675626 GCF_000754665.1 Bison bison bison
AAATAAAGTCTGACACTGTTTCCACTGTTTCCCCATCTATTTCCCATGAAGTGGTGGGACCAGATGCCATGATCTTCGTTTTCTGAATGTTGAGCTTTAAGCCAACTTTTTCACTCTCCACTTTCACTTTCACTCATCAAGAGGCTTTTTAGTTCCTCTTCACTTTCTGCCATAAGGGTGGTGTCATCTGCATATCTGAGGTGATTGATATTTCTCCCAGCTATCTTGATTCCAGCTTGTGTTTCTTCCAGTCCAGTGTTTCTCATGACGTACTCTGCATATAAGTTAAATAAACAGGGTGACAACACACAGCCTTGACGAACTCCTTTTCCTATTTGGAACCAGTCTGTTGTTCCATGTCCAGTTCTAACTGTTGCTTCCTGACCTGCATACAAGTTTCTCAAGAGGCAGATCAGGTGGTCTGGTATTCCCATCTCTTTCAGAATTTTCCACAGTTTATTGTGATCCACACAGTCAAAGGCTTTGGCATAGTCAATAAAGCAGAAATAGATGTTTTTCTGGAACTCTCTTGCTTTTTCCATGGGCACAATAAAGGACAGAAATGGTATGGAGCTAACAAAAGCAGAAGATACTAAGAAGAAGTGGCAAGAATATGCAGAAGATCTATACTAAAAAATATCTGAATGACCCAGATCACCACAATGCTGTGATTGCTCACCTAGAGCCAGACACCCGGGAATGTGAAGTCAAGTGGGCCTTAGAAAGCATCGCTATAAACAAAGCTAGTGGAGGTTATGGAATCTCAGTTGAGCTATTTCAACTCCTAAAAGATGATGCTGTGAAAATGCTGCACTCAATATGCCAGCAAATTTGGAAAACTAAGCAGTGACCACAGGACTGGAAAAGGTCAGTTTTCATTCCAATCCCAAAGAAAAGCAATGCCAAAGAATGCTCAAACTACCACACAGTTGCATTCATCTCACACGCTAGCAAAGCAATGCTCAAAATTCTCCAAGCTAGGTTTCAACAGTATGTGAATCGAGAACTTCCAGATGTTCTAGCTGGATTTAGAAAAGGCAGAGGAACTAGGGATCAAATTGCCAACATCTGCTAAATCACAGAAAAACCAAGAGAATTTCAGAAAAACATCTACTTCTGCTTCACTGACTACACTAAAGCCTTTGACTGTGTGGATCACAACAAACTGTGGAAAATTCTTCAAGAGGTGGGAATACCAGACCACCTTACCTGCCTCCTGGGAAATCTGTATGCAGGTCAAGAAGCAATAGCTAGAACTGGACATGGAACAACGGACTGGTTCCAAATTGAGAAAGGAGTACGTCGAGGCTGTATATGACCACCTTGCTTATTTAACTTATATCAGAAGTACATCATACGAAATGCCAGGCTGGATAAAGCACAAGCTGGAATCAAGACTGCAAGGAGAAATAGCAATAACCTGTCATCAATGGCACCATATGACACTAGTCATATGGCAGAAAGCGATGAGGAACTAAAGAGCCCCTTGATGAAAGTGAAAGAGGAGAGTGAAAAAGTTGGCTTAAAACTCAACATTCAAAAATCAAAGGTCATGGCATCCAGTCGCATCACGTCATGGCAAATAGATGGGGAAACAATGGAAACAGTGACAGAATTTATTTTCTTGGGCTCCAAAATCACTGCAGATGGTGCCTGTAGCCATGAAATTAAAAGATGCTTGCTCCTTAGAAGAAAACCTATGACCAACCTAGACAGTAAATTAAAAAGTAGAGACATTACTTTACCGACAAAGGTCCATCTAGTCAAAGCTATGGTTTTTCCAGTAGTTATGTATGGATGTGGAAGTTGGACCATAAAAAAAGTTGAGTGCTGAAGAACTGATGCTTTTGAACTGTGGTGTTGGAGAAGACTCTTGAGAGTCCGTTGGACTGCAAGGTCAAACCAGTCAATCCTAAAGGAAATCAGTCCTGAAAATTCATTGGAAGGACTGATGCTGAAGCTGAAGCTCCAATACTTTGGCCACCTGATGGGAAGAACTGACTCATTTGAAAAGACCCTGATACTGGGCAAGACTGACGGCAGGAGAAAAAAGAGGATGAGAAAGAGGATGAAATGATTCAGTGGCCTCACAGACTCGATGGACATGAGTTTGAGCAAGCTCCTGGAGTTGGTGATGAACAGGGAAGCCTGGTGTGCTGCAGTCCATGGGGTTGCCAAAAGTCAGACAGGACACTTTGACATGACTGTCTGACCAAACTGACTAACTGACCTATGAGGACTGTTCACAGAAGGACTGTTTGTAACCACTGAAAAGTGGAAACAACTTAGGAGTCCAACTACAGGATAATGGATAAACTGTAGTCTGTTTATACAATGTAACACTATACTATGATTAAAATACAAATACTAGGCCCTGTGTGACAACAAAAAAGATTCTTATAACAAAATCCTGAATAAAAAGAACATATTGGAAAAGAAGATATGTAGGCATAATCACTTTAATATGAGCATTAAAATATGAAACCACTACATTTTATGTAGGAAGATATATATGTAGCAAAAATACAAAAAAGTGGTGGGAGGGGAGGTGGGGGACAAAAATACCAATTTAGTATAGTGGCTACATCTGGGAGCATAAAAGCAGCTCAGTTCAGTTCAGTTCAGTCAGTTAGTCGTGTCCAACTCTGCAACCCCATGGACTGCAGCATGCCAGGCTTCTCTCTCCATCACTAACTTCCAGACTCATATCCAAACTCATGTCCATCAAGCTGGTGATGCCATCCAACCAAGAGCCAGTAATGCCATCCAACCATCTCATCCTCTGTCATCCCCTTCTCCTCCTACCTTCAATCTTTCCCAGTATCAGGGTCTTTTCCAATAAGTTAGTTCTTCCCATCAGGTGGCCAAAGTACTGGAGCTTCAGCTTCAGCATCAGTCCTTCCAGTGAATATTCAGGACTGATTTCCTTTAGGATTGACTGGTTTGATCTCCTTGCTATCCATCCAAGGGACTCTCAAGAGTCTTCTCCAGCACCACAGTTCAAAAGCATTAGTTCTTTGGCACTCAGCTTTCTTTATGGTCCAACCTTCACATCCATACATGACTACTAGAAAAACCGTATCTTTGAGTATTCAGACCTTTGTCAGCAAAGTCATGTCTCCACTTTTTAATATGCTATCTAGGCTTTCCAAAGCTTTTCTTCCAAGGAGCAAGTGTCTTTTAATTTCTTAGCTGCAGTCACCACCTGCAGTGATTTTGGAGCCCAAGAAAAGAAACTTTGTCACTCTTTCCATTGTTTCCCCATCTATTTCCCATGAAGTGATGAGACCAGATGCCACGATTTTTGCTTTTTGAATGTTGAGTTTTAAGCCAGCTTTTTCACTCTCTTATTTCACTTTCATCAAGAGGCTCTTTAGTTCCTCTTCTCTTTCTGTCATTAGAGTGGTATCATTTGTATTTCTGAAATTGTCGATATTTCTCCCTGCAATCTTGATTCCAGCTTGTGATTCATCCAGCCCAGCCTTTTGCATGATGTACTCCTCATATAAGTTAAATAAGCAGGGTAACAATATACAGCCTTGACGTACTCCTTTCTCAATTTGGAACCAGTCCATTGTTCCATGTCCAGTTCTAACTGTTGCTTCTTGACCTGCATACAGATTTCCCAGGAGGTAGGCAAGGTGTCTGGTATTCCCATCTCTTGAATAATTTTCCATAGTTTGCTGTGATCCACACAGTCAAAGGCTTTAGTATAGTCAGTGAAGCAGAAGCAGATGTTTTTTCTGGAATTCTCTTAGTTTTTCTGTGATCTAGCAGATATTGGCAATTTGATCTCTGGTTCCTCTGCCTTTTCTAAATCCAGCTACAACATCTGGAAGTTCTCTATTTACATACTGTTGAAGCCTAGCTTGGAGAATTTTGAGCATTACTTTGCTAGCATGTGAGATGAGTGCAACTGTGTGGTAGTTTGAACATTCTTTGGCATTGCCTTTCTTTGTGACTGGAATGAAAACTGACCTTTCAGATAGGAGCAGCTTAGTTGGGAAAGGACACAAGTTCAATTGAACTGAAGCTAGATGACTCTAGCTTTTCATTCTAGAAGCTACATGACAAATACACATGTCCATTATATTATTTCAAATATTTTTTGTATCTGAGGGGCTTCAAAATGATTTTAAAACAGCAATAACAAAAAAAGGAATGGTTCTACCAGGTCAGCACAGAGAAGTAACAGTGGATTTGAAAAGATACAGATATAACAGATATAAAGAATAACCTTGGTAAGAACCACTTCAGTAGAGTAGTGGGGGATAAAAGACCACATGAAGGGAAAGAATGGGAGAGGTGAAAATGGAGACAACCAGTATAATACAGGCATCTATACGGACAAGTTCTACTACAACATGGAGCACAGAAACAGAGTACAGAGTTAGAAGGGGAAATGAATCAGTAGGAAAAAAACTTTAAGATGGCTTAGGCTTGTTTGCATGGCAACAGGAGGAAGTCAGTAAAACAAAAGAACAGATATGCAGGACCTATACCACAGTTACAGAACCACAGTCCATAAAAAGGCAGAAGAAAATGAGGTACACAGGATTACAGGAGGGATCAACCTTAGATAGTATCAGGCATTTAATTCCAAACCAGTATCTACAGCAGTATTTGAGCAAATATCGCATCCATACATTAATGATAACAATGGCGACTAACAATTTTGAGCACTCATGTGACAGGTAGTGTTCTAAACACTTTATCAATATTATCTCATTTAACCATCATGAAATCTCTATCAAGTAGGTAAAATTACTGTCCCCATTTTACACATTAGGAAACTAAGTTCAATGAGTTAATCATTTACCCAAGAGTTTTCAGATAGCTCCATAGAGGCTGCCTAGATTTGCGTTTCTCCATACATCCTCCACAAACAACACAGAACAATAAGAAAGACAAAACACACAATCCATGCCCTCCATACAACTAGAAGCCACAGAATGCCCAGACTCCAAAATAACAGTAAGTAAAAAAGAAAAGACATCAAATCCCAACGAGTAATCACTCATGCTCCTGCCACAAGCCTTCACAGTAGGCGAGAGCAGTCCAACAACAGAAGGACACAGAGAAGGAGCTTGCAGCTAGATTATAAAGCTAAGATTGCTTTACAACCACCACCAGAAGAAGTAAATCCCCCAATTTTATAAATATTAAAGCATGATCCAGTCACCGACTGCTAGACAGGGACTTAAATGTACACATGATCTGAAGTGGCTATCTTCAAAGTGGCTTTTAGAGGAGAAAAAGGCAAAAAGGAGGGGAGCAGCACCCTTTGGCAACAAGCAGGTGAAGAGGAAGAGAAGCAATGGGAAAAGTCAGCATCCTCAGGACAAAAAAGAACAAAGCAAAATTCAGAAGACAGGACTTTCCAGGTGGTCCAGTGGCAAAGAATCTGCCTACCATTGTAGGAGACACAGGTTCAATCCTTGGTCCAGGAAGATTCCACATGCCTCAGAGCAGCTAAGCCCATGTGCAATAACTACTGAGCCTGTACTCGGGAGCCCACAAGCCACAACTACCGAAGCCCGCACATTCTGGGTCTTGCGTGCCACAGCTAGAGAGTAGCCCCTGCTCACCACAACTAGAGAAAGCCCTTGCACAGCAACAGTGACCCAGTGCAGTCAAAAGTGAATTTTTTAAAAAAAATCAGAGGACATACAAACACTCTCCGGACCACCATAAAAAAAAAAATTATTAAAGAACTGGACTTTGCTACAGTGATAGAAGAGGTTGCCACTGAATTATGAATCTCATAAACTACCCAAAACCCACATACTAAATACACAAAAAGAAATCAATTCTACACAAAGTTACCAAAAAAATACATCTCAGCAAATGAATTACACCTCCAAAACAAACAAAAAGAAACAAAAGAAAACAAGACTCCAAACAGAATTAAATATATACTCAAACAAAACTTGGGGATATAAAAAAAATCACCTTGAAATAGGAATTCAAATTGTACAGAGAAAAATTAGGCAAAATATAATGAGAAATGAAAAGAAGGATAATTAAATTCTAGAAAGTAAAAAGTACTAATATCCAAAATGAGGAGTAAACCCAACTGTCAAAGAATAGACTCAAATGAAATGTAGTAAGAGGCATTGAAGAAAGACGGAAAAGCAGTCAAGAAAATAAAAATGATAAAAATAAAAAAATGTAAAGGGTCAAGAGAGGAAGCAATAGAAGTGGAAGACAAGAAAGAATGACTTATATAGAACTGGAGTCCCCAAAGAAGAAAAGCAAAATCAAACAATCAAACAGAACTAACATTTGAAACTATAATTGTTCAAAAGTGTCTAAAATTGTCCAAAAGTAAATGAAGATCTGAATCTACATATTGAAAAGGCATGCCAGGTATCTGGGAAAATTAACCCAGAACAATCAAATCTTCAGTCGATCTTTTAAACTGTATGAGACTTCAAAGAAAAGAAAAAAAAAAAGTCCTCTTAAACTCTCCAGGCAAAAATCAAATAACTTGCAAAGGTAAAGGAATTAGAATGGCGTCCACAATACACAAAGCAAGGCAATAATGGAACAGCCTTTTTTAAAAAATAAAGGTGTGAAACATGGATTTTATGCCCAGCCAACTATTCCTGTATCAAATGTGAAGACTATAAAAAATATTTCTAAATACACAAGACCTTAGGAATTCAGTACTTAAAAGGCACTCTTGAAAAATCTATTAACACTTCATTCACCCAAGAAATGACTGGGGAAACCACCAAAAGGACTGATGTTATTTTCAGGTGTCTAAATTGATCAATCCTGGGAAAGATTGAAGGCAAGGCAAGAAGAGAAAGGGACGACAGAGGATGAGATGGTTGGATGGCAACACCAACTCAATGGACATGAGTTTGAGCAAGCTCTGTGAGTTGGTGATGGACAGGAAAGCCTGGCATGTTGCAGTCTATGGGGTCATAAAGAGTTGGACACGACTGAGAGACTGAACTGAACTGTATCAAACACTAAAAAGGTGAAGATGACAGTGAAAGATTAATGTTTAAATATTATACATTATGACACAATGGAAATAATGCAACAAAAATGGGAAAAGGAAAGTAGAATAAGCTCATTGATTCTGTAATAGGCAACAGTTGGGATACCATTAAAAACCGACAAATCAGGTAGTAAAACAGTAAATAACTGAACAGGTTGGTAAAATCATATAAAATAGTGTAAATGAGGAGAAAATGAAAAAGGAGTACAAGGGATGATATAATGTGACACCTTTCTAAATATACCTTTTGCACAGGTGTAGAGAACAAACATATGGAGACAAGGTGGGGAGCGGGGGTGTGGGATGAATTGAGAGATTAGGATTGAAATACATACACTATTGATACTAAGTATAAAAGAGATAACTAATGAGAACCTATTGTATAGCTCAGGAAACTCTGTTAGTGCTCTGTGGCGACCTGGAAGGGAAGGAAATCCAAGAAAGAGGGATATATGTATACATATAGCTGATTAACCTTGCTGTGCAGTGGAAACTAACACAACATTGTAAAGCAACTCTACTCCAATAAAAATGAATTAAAACTCTAAATAAATACACCTTTTTGTATGATTCTGACTTTTAGAACTATATTAACATTCTACAGGCTTAGAAAAAGAATCAAAGTCAACAAGAATTGGGGAAGACCCAAAGTGAAATAAGTACAAACAGAAATAAGCCTAACTGTATGAAAAAATCACATGACCACACCAAAGGAGGAGGGAAGGAAAAAACTATTCACATAGTCAGTCTGAAAGTATCTCTCCCATAATACTTACCAAGCACAAAAAGAAAAACAATAACTTTACAAAGGACAACACTAGCAGAGCAGCATCTTTGTAACCTAAGTAATTTTGTAAAACAGTATTTTGACTACACACTATAATGCTAGACACCAAAAGAACAAGACATAAATATTATCCTCTCATTAGCATGCTTATTTTCCAAAAGGACATAGATTATCAATCCCAGAACTATTTTTATGTGTACTGTGAGTGTGTACGTGTGCGTGTGTGTGAATGTGTGTGCTGTGTATAATGAAACATATATAACTAGCTCTATCATAAGAAGATCTAGAAGCAATGACACTCGAGTACCAAAAGGCACACCCAACACTCAGATTTTGGTCTCTAAATACCATTCTCCAATTAAAAAAAAAAAAAAAAAAACTGGCTCCTTGAAGAAATGGTTGACATGGGGAAGGTACCAAAAAATCCTGGAATACTTTGTACTGTCAGAAAGTAAGGAACTACACCAAAAATAATGGGGACATGTCAAATGAATATAAGCACCAGCCTGAAGGGAAACACACTGGTCAAATGTGAGACAGTGAATACATCAAAATAAATTATAGTAAGTATTTATATCCCTGAATTAATATAAGAATCTACAATCCATAGTGATACTAATTATTTGGGAAAGTTCTTCATTAAAGTAAAATTCTAACTATAAATATAGAAAGAATGATTGAAGCAGAAAAATCACCATTTGGCAAACACCACGGTAATAATTACTGCAGGGAAAAATCATTAATAGATGCTATTATCACTATTATGTACATCACTATGTAAAAATAGAATGAGAAATATTCACATAGTCCCAAGGTGTTTCCCCATATGATACTTATTAAACATAAGAAGAAAAACAGTAATTTTACAAAGGAGAGCCCCAGCAGGCACCACCTTAATCAGTGATCAAAAGTGAACAGCAGCAGTGATGGAAATATTCACATCAAGTCCTTTCCAATATGAAAAAATGGGAAAGACACAACATCAGTTCTGTGGTATTCCTGTCCAAAAAAAACCCCCACATAACCTGAATTCAATCATGAGAAAACAACAAACAAACCCAAATTGGGTCATTCTACAAAACAACTTCTCAAAAACTGCAAGACAGTAAAAAGCATAGAAAAATTTAACCCATCCACATTAAAGAACACATAACACTACATGCAAAAATTTATCTAGGATTGAATCCCTGAACCAGAGAAAGGACATTAGTAAACAATTGATGAAATGTAAAAGGTCTGTATAGCCAAAACTATGGTTTTTCCAGTAGTTGTACGGATGTGAGAGTTGGACCATAAAGAAGGCTGAGCACCGAAAAATTGATGCTTTTGAATTATGGTGCTGGCAAAGACTCTTGATACTCCCCTGGAATGGAAGGAGATCAAGCCAGTCAATCCTAAAGGAAATCAACCCTGAATATTTATTGGAAGGACAGATGCTGAAGCTGAAGCTCTAATGCTAGGGCCCCCCTGATGCGAAGAGCCAACTCACTAGAAAAGACCCTGATCCTGGGAAAGATTGAAGGCAGGAGGAGAAGGGGATGACAAAGGATGAGATGGTTGGATGGCATTACCAACTCAATGGACAAGAGTTTGAGCAAACTCTGAGAGATGGTGAAGGACAGGGAAGCCTGGTGTGCTACAGTCCATGGGGTCACAAAGGGTCAAACATGACTTAGCAACTGAACAACAAAACAGTCTGTAAAGCAGATAATATTGTTGTTATCAGTATTGAGTTCCTGATTTTGATAACTATACTTTAGGTATATAAAATATTAATATTGGGGGAATCTGATGAGGTGCATGCAGAAATTTTTAAGAAGCGTTTTACACAATAAAACTATTCACATTTAGAAGTTAATAAAATAAAATAAAAGTTGCCCAAAGCCACAAGTAAATGCCAGAAATGAGAACACTCTTGTTCCAGAGTCCATACCACCCTGCTCCATTGCACCTTAGGACAACTAAACACAATTAAGGACTCACTCAAGTACTAGGAGCTGTCCTAAATATTTTATACCTACTAACTTGCAGGTATGATAAGTATCATCATTATCATCACCATCTTCATGAGGCATAGAGAAATTAGGGTATATTTCCAATACCATACATCTAGTGAGTATTTTGTACTAGAACTTGAACACTAGTCTGACCCCATGATATATTAACTAATATCCTATAAAACAGATGCTAGAAAAGAAAATAATAAATCAATATACCCCTAAAAATTAAAGATATGATTATCAAAATTAAAAAAATTCAACACAGCATTAGAATTCAAGAATACCTCTCAGAAATTCAATAAAAGGGAGAAATAAGAAATATGAAGAATCAATCCAGCTAATCCAAGATAGTGCTAATAGAATTACCAGGGGGAAAAAAGAGAAATATAGAGAAGAATATTATCAAGGAAATCATATCAAAGAAAATTCCCCAGAGCTCAAGAGAAATGAGAGTATGCAAACTGAAAGGATCCTCTAGGGCTGACAGGGACAGATGAATGAAGACCCAGACCGAAACACACCCATCACTCTGAAATTTTAGATACCAAGGATAAAAAAGAAAGCCGAAAAACTTCCAGGGAAAAAAAGCCCAAAATTAAAGTGGGTCACCCACAAGAGCAAAAGAATCTGAATAAGATTTCTCTCCAGCAACACTAGGAAGACAAAAACAAAACAAAACACACAGGTATACATGCACACACAATGCGGTATAGCTTTTAACCTTTTAGGAAAATAATAGTCAACCTGGAACCAAACTGTCAAGTATGAAGTTCTAATACAGACATTTTTAGACACACAAAGGTGTCTCAGAAAAATATTATTTTCCACTCATTACTACTTCACTTTAAAGAGAGAGAAATGTGCTGTAATTTACATTTATATTTATCCTTTCTTCCTTCAAGTAATGTGAAGATGTACTCCAACAAAACAGGATAAAAAAAGGAAAACATGCATATTTAGAAAATGGCAACCTAAGCCATAGAGCAATGAAGAAAAATTCAAAACTAACAGCTGTGCAGCAAACTCAGAGGGCAACCAGTTGAGAATGGAGCAAGAAGACAGAAGGATCTGGGGGCAAAAAGGAGATTCCACACAATACATAGAGTGATCAAGAGTTTGGAGGGGAAAATGAGGATATGATAAAGATATATCATGTAACAAAAAGAAGGGGGAAAATGAAAGCAATGAAAAACTACTGGAAACAAAAAAAGATACACAATGAAGTCATGATCCAAATGTAAAGTATCTGGTTCAAATTAGAACAAGCAATCAGTGGGTTTCATGAAGATAAGTGAAATGGATTATAAACAATAAAAAGAAAGATTAAGAAGCTAGTAGATTTTTTTTTACGGAGAAGGCAATGGCACCCCACTCCAGTACTCTTGCCTGGAAAATCCCATGGACGGACTGAGCGACTTCACTTTCACTTTTCACGACTTCACTTTCACTTTTCACTTTCATGCACTGGAGGAGGAAATGGCAACCCACTCCAGTGTTCTTGCCTGGAGAATCCAGGGACAGAGGAGCGTGGTAGGAGGCCGTCTATGGGGTCACACAGAGTCAGACACGACTGAAGCAACTTAGCAGCAGCAGCAGCAGATTTTTTTAAGGCATAAGAATCTTCTATTTTTTTTAAGAAAGTGTGAGAAACTCAGGGAAAAACAAAAAGCTATTTCAAAGTTATAATACACATCTGAAGGAAACTAAAAGGGAATGATTTTGAGGAACTGGTGACTTTCAAGAAAGAGCTATCCATTTGAACATCTCTTTTAAGTGGTGTGGAACCATGACATTGGAAACAGAAAGAAAGAAATAGCTTTGCACTGAACATTTCCCTACTAATAATACAAAAGCTAAATATCAATTTTTAACAATTCAAGTCAACTTGCAAATATCAAGCATAGGAAACTTAATCTGATTATAGAATAAACAAAAATGTTATAAAACTTGATGTTGTCAAAATAAAACTAGAGCCAACCCAAGATGGGAGGCAGAAAGAAGAATAGAGAAGAAAAGGTAGGGCATAGCTGTGGAAGTGAGAACAGGTGATTACTGCTTTTCATTATAAATCTTTATTCTATAGGCATTATTTTGAGAGAAATATCTTTGAATGTTTTAAGGAGTAAACTGTTACCAGTGCAAATGCTACAAAGAGGCTAAGTGAGAAGGAGCTAGATTTCACCTCTAATGTCACAGATAGCCTTGAAAAGGACCATTTCACTAGAATACTAGAATGGAAACCAGAGTATGGTGGGTAGGGAAATGAAAACTTGAAGAAGACAAGTATATCCAGCAGAACTCTTAAGGACAGAAGAAAAGAAAGATTGCTAACAAGAGGAATTAAAAGGAAAGGAAAGGTTTTTGTCGCTATTTTTATTGACATGGGGGAAAAAACCTAAGCATGTTTTTAATCTGATTGAGGTAAAGAAGGGATGACAGGTGATGAAATCCCGAGCACAGGGTGAGGAATCAGCCTTGTAAAGAAGAAAGGATATCTATTGTGAAATGCAAAGAAACCAGGTAGGGAGGGGGCTTCCCTGGTGGCTCAGTAGTCAAGAATCCGCCTGCTCTGTGTCACAAAGAGTCAGACATGACTGAGTGACTAAGCGTGCAAGATGTAGGCAGGATGCGACAGGGAAGCAGAAAGGTGGTGAGATCCAGCTAAAAGGGTCACAGAGAGCTTCTATCCACCAACAAAGTTTATTTTGACCACTCTCAGTACACTGCAAGTTCAACTGGAAAACAATCAAATGGGAAATTTGGCGATGGGCGGGGGGTGGGGGGGAGCGAAAAACATAAACATTAGCTGACATTAGAGATTATGCCATCCAAAGCTGGCATCATCCAAAGCTGGCATCATCCAAAGCTGGGTGATCAACGTAAAAATGTATTTGCCAAAATCAGTACTTTAAATTTGGGGATAACATCAGCTGTATCCTCTGAATTATGAATTAAGGTCACTACCTTATGTATTTCAATTCTAGAACTACTTTTTTGCCCTGTGTTCTGTGTTTTTCAAATTAATCTACTTACTATGGTAGGTTGTTGTTTGGCTACTAAATATTATGAATAGAAATCTATGTTGATGACAGATTTTTAAAATGTACCTTGAATAACTAGTTCTTTTTCAAATGAGTTACATGAATTAACAGGAAAAAATGGTTGATGTTATTTCAAAATGTAGAGGCCTTAGCAAAATTTATCTAATGCTTTTTGCTTTTTACATTTCTATTAATGACCTTCTATCCTAAAGTGATTCTTCCTCTGGGCAATTATGCTGCTGAAACAGTATTATGTTGCTCCATGTCTGGCTTACCCTAAGTCACCTGAAGCCTACAGACAGATTTTAATAAAATGAATACATATTTTTCCTCCAAAGGTTTTACTTTAAATTATAACTAAAGTCATCATTTTGAGACCACAAAAATATGTACCATCATTAAAAATGAAACAATAGCAAAGCGTTATTTTGAAGCAAGCTGACTGGGTTAAAAAGTCCTAGGAATAGAACTAAATCTGTGATGACCACTGATGTGCATGGGTCATCACTAAGGCAGCCCCAGCTTAGGAACACAAGGATGGCAGGGGAAAATCTCAGTGAGCTTAAAGGGAAGTATTTGTTGAGCAGTTTCCATTGTGTGTCCTGGATTACTGGAGCATGATATGGTCAGTCTCTACCGTAACACCACACAAACCAGACTGAAGGCTGTTTACAATACCCTGGGCAATTTGAAACTTTGACATTTCAACAATGGCATCAACTGACTAAAACATTTTGAGTAATGTAATCAACTGTGATTTATTACCTCACATGAATGTGTTTCTAGCTTATAAATAGGCTACCACTGATCCATTTTATCTCACACATAATGAATCTGTGGTCTTGGTACCAGTCAGTATTAAAAAATTACAAAGCATGTTTTAGAGTTGAAATAGAACTTTATTTCCATCATCTCATCAGCCACCTTGCTGTATCAGTGTACAATCATTGCTATTCTGCCCATTTCTGGTCCTCAGTAAGCCTCACTCATTAGTTTTACCCTTGTCTCTAGAAGACTTCCTAAATCACAGCCTATTCGTGTACCCTTGGTATAGTCTTCGATGTATCTTTCAGGATAACATTTCTATGCTTTTTTCCTATGTTGGTGCACCCACATATGTTGTGTTCACACTCAGATTTTTTATTATTCTGATCTACCCTTTGATCCACACTCTCGCATGCTGACATTTCTCTCAGGTTGAAATCCAGATTTCATTTCTGGATTAGCTTTCTTCTATGCTATCCTATGGAGAAGGCAATGGCACCCCACTCCAGTCCTCTTGCCTGGAAAATCCCATGGATGGAGGAACCTGGAAGGCTGCAGTCCATGGGGTCACTGAGGGTCGGACACGACTGAGCGACTTCACTTTCTCTTTTCTCTTTCATGCATTGGAGAAGGAAATGGCAACCCACTCCAGTGTTCTTGCCTGGAGAATCCCAAGGACGGAGGAGCCTGGTAGGCTGCCTCTATGGGGTCGCACAGAGTCGGACACAACTGAAGTGACTTAGCAGTATGCTATCCTAATGAAACTGCTCTGTACTTTTATACATGAACAGCTTGCTTTGTTTCTTAGAGGAAGAAAACTTCTTCCCCTAAGAATTAGCAGTAACACTGGTTTCATTCAAATGTTTGCTTCTGAGCTCTTAAGAACTGGCTTTTATTACACTCAAACTTGTTGTTTTCTATTAGGTTCCACTCTCTAGGTACCAGTTTGCTTCTTCTCTACTCTACTTTTCCTCAGTTCTTGGCTGCTTAAATTGTTTCTAGAACAGGCTGTCCTTCTCCAACTTTTCCACTTAAAAATTCTGATTATCTAAAATTTAATTCCATTTTCTTATATTTTCTAATTCATATATTCACTGTATCACCAAGGAAGCTGAAATTAAGTATATATTACTCATCAGCTAAAAAGTTCAGAGCACACATACACACAAGTGTAGAAGAAAAGGAAAAAACCTAAATAAATTCTGGTTCTCTTTCTTATCTAGTTTAAGCCTTATAATCCAATGACTCTGATCAAACTGAACTCTATGCATAACCAGAAGCATCCATCACTGTCACAAAGAGATATTAGGAAGGAAAAAGGCAGGAGGTGTATGTACAATCCATGCACATATATTTAAATTACATATTGCCCAAGAGTTTTCCCTCATAAAAGCAGACAACTTTTCTGTAAATGGTACTTACATGTGTATATGACACACAATTAACTTGCTCCCAAGTTAATGGTTTAAACAGCAAAAAATCAAAACTTTAGAAACCAGGCTTGATTTCCATGAGTCGTAGGCCATAAGACCAAACATGCCACAGAAACAAATGAAGACAAAGCTGTTAATAGCACTGTGAGTTGAATCTGACATGGATCATCCTAACAGGCCACAACCGAAAAGTAAAACTGGCAAAAGAAGAAGCCGTGTCAAACCACTGTCATGGGAAGTGATACACAGAGGGGATGAGAGTGGGGGATGGGGAAAGAAAGAAACGTAAGATAAATCCAGAAGAGGCTTTTATGAACCAATAATGATCAAAGAGTTGGACACGACAGAGAGACGAACACACTGGTCAAGGAGCAACAGCGACATGCCAAGATCGGATGATATAATTAACTCTTTGCGTTGGAGGGCAAAATCAAGCCAACAACAGGAACTCCATACAAGTAACATGTCTTCCCCTAAATCCCAAAGAAAACAATTCACCATTAAAATGTCTCTGATGTACAATCATGAAGTGACGCAATTAGCCACCTTGAAGATCAGCCCTAAACAGAACAGCAAAGACTTACACCCAGAGTAAATAAAAACTTGAAGGAAGTTACAGAGGCACAACAGGAGAAACATCTTCCTAACAAATATCCTTCTACCATACTGTCCTATTATTTCAGATATTCATGCAGAGAATAAACAGTCAAATCAATATGACCCAGAAAACATATTTTCATTCAATGGCATTTGGCCTCAATGGCTTCTTAGATCTCTTTTCTCAAAAAAAAAAAAAAGAGGACATATACAGAAAACAATCAAGAAACATACCTGTGTTTTCCTTAGCAGTGACAGAGGTCAAAAGGAAAAGCTTAAGATTCATAGACAAAGAATATTCTGAACTGATACAAACTGCATTAGCTGGAAGAGAATATTTATAAAACTAATTCTTTCAGACAATTTTAACACTGAATTGAGTATGGTACACAATACTTCAAACAACTGATCTCCTTAGGACCACAGGTTCAAACATGCATAGGTGATTTTATTTGCCTAAAACAACAGATGGCTTCCCAGGTGGCACCAGTGGTAAAGAATCTGTCTGCCAATGCAGGAAATGTGAAAGAAGTGGGTTCCATCCCTGGGTTAGGAAGATCCCCTAGAGAAAGGAATGGCTACTCACTCTGGTATTCTTGCCTGGAAAATCCCCTGGACAGAGGAGCCCAGAGGGCTACAGTCCACAGGGTCACAAAGAGTCAGACGTGACAGAAGCAACTGAGCACACACGCACACAAAACCCCAGGTAAACTGATGCCACACAGCTAAGTGTAGGAAGTTGAAAGAAATCCCATTCCACGAAAAGTGATGTTTTCTTTTAAAGTAGCAACACTGTGCTTTTAGCCAAACACTTAGCCATTGTATTATGCCAGGCACAAATGGTCATTTCATAGACACCTGTGAATTGGGCAGAGCCCTGAAATGTTCTCCCACTAGATGCTTGATTTTTCTTTTCTTCCCTTACCTGATAATGAGCCTGGGCTTGCTGTGCTGAGTTCAAGGTGACATTGCAGAGCTTGCAGTACAGGGGCTTACATAGCTCCTCCAGGGCAGTGTCTTGTTCCCCTCCCTTAGGTGGCTCTTCTTCTCCAGCCAAAGGCAAGGAAGCCTCCTGCCCAAAAGGCTTCTGCGGTGGAAGCTGCAAGGCTCCTGTAGACCTGGCGGCCACTGACATAGGAGGAGAGGATGAGGGCCGCTTAGGCGGAGGAAGCCCGGCGTGTTGCAAGAGGATCATTGGGTGGAAAAGCCTCGGGCATCATCCAAAGGATGAGGAGAAGTCAGGTCTTCAAATCTGAATCAACAGCAAATATTGAAAAAAAAAAAACTTAAAAATGTGTCATCAGCAATATGATATGTAAATGACCACATCATAGGTTCCTTCCTCTACTTCTCCAAACTATCTCTGGGACTCCCTTTCTTTTCCCTCATTCCCTCACTTCCCCCATCTGTTAATCCACATTGACACAACACTCTTCCACTGAGAAGAGCTTTATGGATTTGGCTTGATTTTGCCTGGCACAGTTCCAACTGCAGTCCCTCTGGCCCATGAACATTAATAGCATTGCATCCATGGCTAATTAAATCTAAAAGTCACATGACTGAAATGAACATCAAAGGTCACCCAGTCCAGACCCCTTCCCTCAGGCACACTTAAAACACTCTTGATGATAATCATACATAGACAAAAAAAAAAAAAAAATCCCACCAGCAGAGAACCTTAGCAAATATCCCCTTTTCATGCAAACTAGTCTTTGCATCCAAATAATATCAAAAACAGTGAAATCAAGAGTGTCACTGTTCAAACTACTGCAAACACTTCTAGAACTAGCTTAACTATCCAGGAACTCTATATATCTAATAGCTAATATTAGACATATACTCTAATATCTTGGAAAAACTCTTGAGTCACTAAATGTGACAAAAATAAATAAACATGTACCTTCTGATCAACTAGTAATACCAAAAAAATTGATTTGAATCTTCAAAGTGGAGGTTGCAAACAACCTGAAGGCCACATGCAGCCACAGATGTGCTCTGTTTGGAATACACAGTGTTTCATTTTGCTTTCATTTTTAAATTGAATTGGTTGTCAACATTTTAAAATCAAAAGATTTGTGGCTCCTCTTGATAAAAGGGGGATCTGACAACACTTGGACCATAGTCCTACATGGGCAACAATAGCTAGTGAGTATTGAGAGGCACTGTCCTGGGTACCCAAGCTTGTCTTCTCTAGGTTGCCTCAAGTGCCCACACAGCCTGCTGCTTCTATTCATATTACATGCCTGTGCCCCACAGGCTCAAGTTGAAGACCCCACCTCATGTAGCCTTAGATTGATTCATTAATCTCCTATAAAATCAGAGTATTTTATTTCTCTCTCTAGAGTAAATTTTGAGATAAGGATTTTAATTTGGGTTAATTGGAATCGTGGAAACTCAAAGCACATAGTGTGGTTCATTTTGAGATACTCAAGATTAGAAGTTGACATCTGGGTCAGAGGCAGGAGAAACAGGTAAAAGTGAACTGGGATTGGAACATACTGGGTTTTTCTGAGGGAAACAATAGAGACTATAAGAGAAAGCAAATAGTTGAAAAGACTGAGGAACTAGAATTATACTGGGGCCCTGGCAGTATGATCCAGTACCCCACTGGACGCTTACTTCATGCACTATTTGATGTAGGTAATTCTCCAGGCCAGAATACTGGAGTCGGTAGCCTTTCCCTTCTTCAGGGAATCTTCCCAATCCAGGGATCAAACCCAGGTCTCTTGCACTGCAGGCGGATTCTTTACCAGCTGAGCCACAAGCAAAGCCCAAGAATCCTGGAGTGCGTCTATCCCTACTCCAGTGGATCTTCCTGATCCAGGAATCAAAATGGGGTCTCCTGCATTGAAGGTGATTTCTTTACCAACTGACCTATGAGGGAAGCCCCTAACCCTGAGTATCTCAAAATGAACCACACTATGCGCTTTGAGTTCCCACGATTCTAACTGACCCAAATTAAAATCCTTATCTCAAAATCCTCTATTCCTTCCACTTTCAATACTATTAAAACGTCTTTTTGGTCAATAGAACATAGCTATTTTAAGTGCCAAAATTTTCCATCTGCAATAGAAAAGTATAGGTTTTATGATAACAGATTCACTGAAATCAACCAAGAACAATTTTGAAAAGTTAAGTCTCTTTTACCACATTTAATAAGTATCTACACCTGTAAATTTCAACCAAATAACAGTTTTTGTACTAAATTCAGGCTCTTAGAGCAGGAGAGGTTATCAGTGCAATGGGAAAATAATGTACTAAATGGCAAAGTACATACATCATTAGTCATAGTATTCAACAATATTTCTTATTAAGCATAATATTTAGAAAAACAATAATGTTATTTTATTCTCAAGCAGAAATATGCTGTCCATACCTCTGAGAATATTTTTTAAAAAGCAATACAGATTTAGAACATTTAAAAAGTCAGGTTCTCTATAATCACATTATTCCTCTCAATTAAACCAAGTAAAGACATTCAGAAAGCAAAGGCAAATACGGATATTTTAAAAAAGAAAACTACGGGGACAAAGACCCCTTTTTAAAAATTTTAACTACCTAATCATGACAATTAGTAATATTAAAAGACTACATATACCACCTGTACAGAAACAAAAGGATACCAAAGTGCCAATGACAAGCTGCCAGCTCAGAGATAAATGATGGAGGAGGATGTTAAAACATCTTGATAAAGGAAATACACAATATAAAGATAAAATCAAATGTTACCAATGGCCTAGACATGTCTGGACTTGTTTTATAAAAGTTCACTCCCACTTGAGGAAATACCAGCATGTGTCTCCCCCAGCGTTGTCTACAGGCTTCCATCATAATAAAGGCCTGATAAAATCTCCTGAATTGAAGAAAAAATTCTCATACAGTACAAACTTACCCATTATCACATTTTACCTTTTAATGTTTAAAGAATACCTAGATAGTCCAAAATTCTTTCTTGTAATATTTAACAATTAAAATGATGTCAACTCCCCCAAAAGTATCTATACAAGACAATTACATCAGGTATTACTATACTTGCAAAAAAAAAAAAACTAGCATAAAATAAAAATCTAAAAACGAAGCCTTCAGTGAAAGCAGATATGGTGGAATATAAAGAGATTCAAAGCATATAGGACTCAGGTCTGTTCAACTACTGCATTAAATTAAAAGAAACTAACTTGATGCCTGATGTAAATAAAACATTCCTCAGATCATAAAAGCCATTCAATTTAATGCTTGAAGTAGCATAAATGAAGGATTTATGGTGGTTAATGTCCTGGTATGGAAAGAGTTGAGGGGACAATAAAGAAAATCAAAGCTTCTCAGTCTACCCTGTTTAAAGAAAAGGAATGATCATATAGCATAGTTTTCATGATAGAACTAGGGCCTACTCTTCACATACTGCATTAAAGACAACCACTTTCTCATTTGGAGAAATCTTCGGAGGAAAGGAAAGACAATAAGAGAACAGGTTACTAGCACCTCAGGAAACTAGGTAAGTCTGTAACTGGGAATTCCGAAAATGAGGGAAAGACGGTGAGCATTATTCAGAGGTCATCAGAACACAGCGAGAAGGAATGAGAGAGGAAAATAAAACAATAATCAGTTGTAAGGTATATCACAGAAGGGAGACCCAAAAGAACGAAAGAACCTGGGGAAGAAGAGGCCTTGGTGAACTGGTGAATGTTCTCCAGTCTCAGTTATGATTGGCCCGAATCCTAGGAAACCTTTCACATATTTGAATCAGAGCTACATATACTTCAGCATCGCCCACATATATCTTACATTTCTAAAACGTGCATGCATACACAAGAGAGCGCACTCACATATACATACATACACGCACACACACACATACACGCACACGCACTCACGCACCCGTGAGGATGCCATCACGAAAGATGGAATCCCGGGTCTCCCACGGGGCGGGGGCAAGCGCTAGGGCCAAGGCAGCTCCACAGCTAGAGGATCCAAACAGTACACGTGAAATGCTTTAAAAACAAACAGATAAATAAAAGCACCGCAAGCCGGTCACGTGGAGGGCAGGTGGAAAGACCGCACCGGAAAGGAACTGCTAGCCTGGTCGCTCCGGTGCTCCTAAATGTCCTAAATGCCCCGAGGCTCGCGATCGCCCGCACTTACCGGACCCCCCGGGACGCGCCGGGAGTCTGGGCGCCGCGCCTGCCCCGGACGCCCGCCGCCGTCCGTCCTCCACGCCTGGCTCGGCCCGATTCTACTCCGCCTCTCTCCGCGTAACTTTCTCGGCTGGCCCGGCAGAGCCCCCTCCACAGCTGAAGGCTGACTGTCAAAAGTCAGTCCAAACGGACCCACAGGGAAACAGCTGCAGGAAGTGACTGCGGAATCGGGAGGCGGCGGAGGAGGAGACTGAAGGCGCCGGCCCGGCGTCGCCAGTGCGCATGTGCTTGGTGGAGCAGGGCCCGCGGCGGCGGAGGAGGCTCCAGCACGCCGGGAGGGTGGGGTGCACACCCGGCAGGTGCCGGGACTGTGAGCGCAGCGGCTCTGAGCCGGCGTGGGGAACAAAGGCACGAGTCCCAGGGAGGACGCACCACCGCCAGTCTTAAGAGTTTGTTCATCCTATAACCTGGAAAGTTGATCCAGAGCAGAAACCTGGGCAGAGTTTTCGCAACTTTCATCTCCTGTCACTGAGATCCAAAGCCTTTTTCATTCCAGCCCTGCCCTCCGTCCGCTGATTGCCTGCTAAGAGTGGCAGAGGGGAGCTGCCAGAATATCCAGGATCGTCCCACCTGCTGCGACAGAACCTTTAAACTGCTCCTTTCTCCAGGATGAAGGAAGAATAGCGCGCTGCTGCCAACTCAGAGGTCTCCAATCACACAAGAAAACATGTACGCAGACTTGCCCTCTACGCAACAGCAGAATTGGCAAGAGATGTGGTGTTGGAGAAGACTCTTGAGAGTCCCTTGGACTGCAAGGAGATCCAACCAGTCCATTCTG
>NW_011494939.1:675837-679302 GCF_000754665.1 Bison bison bison
CGGGAGTTGGTGATGGACAGGGAGGCCTGGCGTGCTGCGATTCATGGGGTCGCAAAGAGTCGGACACGACTGAGCGACTGAACTGAACTGAGAGACCTTCTCTGGCACACCACCACTCCCCATCCCACCCTCAACCTCACCTGCATGACAAGAAAGGCTAGGAAGAGATTGGCTAAGGCTATAATGTCACATCCTTTCACAGTCAACCTCAGCACATTCAGGGTTGACACTGAGAGATGAGCTGAGCCAAGTATTAATGTTAAAATTCTGTTAACTTGTAAATTTTTCCATAGGACTATTTGGGGGTAAAATATTCATAACATAAATTTTGACCATTTTTAACTGTTAGTTCAGTGCCACTAAGTACATTCACAACATTGTGTGCTTATTTTTTAAGCATTACAGTAAGTCCTCTATATATGAGCCTTCAAGTTGAGAGCTTTCCAAAGATACCAACATGGGTTCCGTCAACCTCAAGTTTGAGTGAAATTGTAGCTTGTGCTCCAACTCCTATTGCTAAGGATCTTTCAGCTCTTCCATCTCCCACCTCCTCTCCCTCCTCTAGTCAGTAACTCTTTTTGTCTGTTTACTGGATGCTAGGCCCTGTATGGCTGCTATTATAGTGTACTACCTTACTTTTCAAGGTAGTGTACTGTAAGATTTAAAATGTTTTCTTTATTCTTTTTGTTTATTTCTATATATTTTGTTTATTTCTATATATTATTAGAAAAGTATTATAAACCTATTACAGTACACTACTATATAGCTGACTGTGTTCTTTGGGTACCTAAGGCTAACTTTGTTGGACTTACAAACTTGTTGTCAGAATGGAACTTGTTCATATGTAGGGGACTTATTGTAATTAAAATGTCAATGAGACCTATTTATAGCAAGATGTACCCTGCTGCTGCTGCTGCTAAGTCACTTCAGTCATGTCCGACTCTGTCCCATCAGGCTCCACCATCCCTGGGATTCTCCAGGCAAGAACACTGGAGTGGGTTGCCATTTCCTTCTCCAATGCATGAAAGTGAAAAGGGAAAGTGAAGTCGCTCAGTCGTGTCCGACTCTTCGGGACCCCAAGGACTGCAGCCTACCAGGCTCCTCCATCCATGGGATTCTCCAAGCAAGAGTACTGGAGTAGGGTGCCATTGACTTCTCTGAAGATGTACCCTAGTAGTAGGCAAATACTGCAGGAAATTAAGGCAGTTTCTTTGGCTGAAACACACCATCCAATACTACCAAGGACAAACCAAATTGACTCTTTTCTAGAAATGACTTAATTAATATAATGGTTGCTTAGCAATCACCCAAAGCTAGTGTATGCAGGCCCTTTAAGGAGAATAACTCATCATGCCTAGGTAGACAACTAACAGTTTTTCTGAATTAATTTTCTGTTTATGCATACATACTTTGAGCTTCTCCAGTGGCTCAGCAGTGAAGAATCTGCCTGCAATGCAGGAGACGTGGGTTTGATCCCTGAGTGGGGAAGATCCCCTGGGCATGGCAACCCACTCCAGTATTCTCGCCTGGTGAATCCCATGATAAAAATTGCATTAAATCTGTAGATTGCATGAGGTAGTGTTGTCATTTTAACAATATTAATTCTTCCAATCCATGGACACAGTATATCTTTCCATCTGTTTGTGTTGTCTTCAATTTCTTCCATCAGCATCATAGTTTTCTGAGTACAAACAAGTCTTTTACTTCATTAGGTAGGTTTATGTCTAAGCATTTTATAGTATTTTTTTCAGTAAAAACATTCACAAGTGATCATTTTTACCATCCTGTTAAACATACTAAGCAAAAAGGCAGTTTTTTTCAGGTGAAATGCTTTCAATAAATGCTGCAGTATTAACTAATAAATTCAGAAAATAAGCACCTTCCAACTTTATATCTGATAAATTTCACCACATTTATTAATCTTTTCGGTTGCTATTCTGTTCACTAAAAACTAATCATCTTGTTGAAAATATTTTTGTTTGTACTTTGCAGATAAACATGAATTCACAAACATTGTAAACAAAAATCAGTGAGAGGTTAGATCAATGTTTGTCTTCAACATGTTTGAGTACAAGTTTTGAGCATATAAAAAGGGGTCCTTCAACAGTTTATTTTTAAAAGTTCAATTGTTTCAGCTTGGATACCAATTTTTGAAGCAAAACATATTTTAGCAGAATCTACAGTACCAAATCATCATCAAACTTTCTCCTATTCCATAGCATCATTGTCCGCAAGAATTCTGAAATTAATTCCAAGGCAGCTTTAATTATTTCATCTTTGTTTACAATTTTTAGTGATTTTTCTTTACAATTTGTGTGGGGTTTTTTTGTAAAAACCACTAAAAGATGGATTATTTTGTGTAGTTACTCTGACTTTATCCCCCTAAGTCACACTAAGGTTCAAGCTATTTTGAAGTCAAGTGAAGTCATTCAGTTGTGTCCGACTCTTGTGACCCCATGGACTGTATGTTGCCTACCAGGCTCCTGAGTCCATGGGATTTTCCAGGCAAGAGTACTGGAGTGGGTTGCCATTTCCTTCTCCAGGGGATCTTCCCGACCCAGGGATCGAACCTGGGTACCCCGCATTGTAGGCAGATGCTTTACCATCTGAGCTACCAGGGAAAAACAGTTAAAATGAAAAAGACTGACAGTAACAAATGTTGGCTAGGATATGGAACAACTGACACTCTCATAAACCACAGGTAGGAGAGTAAAATGATACAACCAACAAAAACAGTTCTCCCATTTCTTATAAATTTAATAATATACTGCCTATAGACTCTGGCATTTCACTCCTAAATATTTACACAAGTCAATAAAACCAATGTCCATGAAAAGATATATCCATAATTGCTCATATCTTGATTTGCAATATTCCAAAATGGAGAAAAGACAACGTTCAACATTGAGTGAGCCAATAAAATAAAAAGTAAATGTTATTGAAAGGTTGTTGCTATTTTGCACCTTCCAAAAAATAAGACTTATACTTGAAGAAGAAGCAGTGCAAGGTCCTATACTGCTCACCAAATAAGCATGTGCTACTCCACATTTCCCTAGACACTTGCAGTTAAATGACCCTTGTGATTGACTTTGGGCTGGGAAAGAAAATAATGTGTGTCAGTTCAATTCAGTCGCTCAGTCGTGTCCAACTCTTTGTGACCCCATGAATCGCAGCACGCCAGGCCTCCCTGTCCATCACCAACTCCCGGAGTTCACTCAGACTCACGTCCATCGAGTCAGTGATGCCATCCAGCCATCTCATCCTCTGTCGTCCCCTTCTCCTCCTGCCCCCAATCCCTCCCAGCATCAGAGTCTTTTCCAATGAGTCAACTCTTCGCATCAGGTGGCCAAAGTACTGGAGTTTCAGCTTTAGCATCATTCCTACCAAAGAAATCCCAGGGCTGATCTCCTTCAGAATGGACTGGTTGGATCTCCTTGCAGTCCAAGGGACTCTCAAGAGTCTTCT
>NW_011494939.1:679402-687540 GCF_000754665.1 Bison bison bison
TTCAAAAGCATCAATTCTTTGGCACTCAGCCTTCTTCACAGTCCAACTCTCACATCCATTCATGACCACTGGAAAAACCATAGCCTTGACTAGATGGATCTTTGTTGGCAAAGTAATGTCTCTGCTTTTGAATATGCTATCTAGGTTGGTCATAACTTTCCTTCCAAGGAGTAAGCGTCTTTTAATTTCATGGCTGCAGTCATTTCTAACTCAAAGTTTTTAAGAGCCAGTATGTGATCCTCCAATTTGGATGCCAGGTTTTGAGAGAACAGTCACAATACAGAAGCAAACTAGATTCTTGAGTCCCTGTTTGGGTCAGAGCTACCCTGGAAAGTCAGTGGACCCACAATTGACTGATCAAGTGAAAAATAACCACAGTACTGTTAAGCCACTAAGATTTTGAGGTTAATTTGCTCCCATGCATAACTTAGCATCCGAGTACATTCTACGATTTTTGATTACTGCTGACTCTCTCTACTATGATGACAGTAATGTTCTTATTTTCTGCCAATGAGGTGGTCTTCAGGGACAATGCCACTTACTCATAACCTTTGATCAGTTCAGTTATTTTCTTTATTTGAGTGAGAATAATTTACATATTCATAAGTTTTGAGCTTATACATCAAATTTTCTTTTGCCAGTTCCAATGGGTGGCCCTAATTAAAAATACTATTTTAAAGGTATAATATTTCATTTTTATCAAGAAAAACAGAGGCACTAGAGTAATTTTTAAAGCAGAATTTCAAGTATATTTATATTACAAGGGAACTCACTGCCATGGAAAGTGAAACTAAAGTTTCATATTTATAAACAAAAGATTTAATTATAGGAAATTACATTAGAAAGTTGAGCTTATTTGTGAGAAAATTTTTTTCTATAAATGTACATTAATAAACAAGTATACAAACAAATGCATGCAGGGGTTTGAAAAGAAGCTACCTTTTCAAAATAGTATATGTATGAACATCTGCTGGCTGACTGAGAAATCACATGGTCTAGATCTAGGGGACAGGGTATGGATGATAGAGAGGAATTGGGTTTACAGCAAAAACGTACACAATTAGAAGGGGGCAAATAGACAAGGTTTCCTTAATGATACAAAAGTCCAAATTTTCCAGTAATTACCAGTATATAAAAATATTAAAACATAAAAAATTAAACCTATGTAAAGCATAAAACTGGTAAAAGACATAAAACACAACACAAAATAACTATTGATTTTTCTTGTGGACTTCTGTGATAAAACATTTCAATAAAAAATATTCACAATTTCCCTCCAAAATCTTCACATAAATTTAATGCTTCAGAAAGATGGGACATGTTAATTCTTTGGTTTTAAGTATACATAGTTCACTGATATATAAACTCAGAAATAGAATTACCTCAATTTGAGAAGCATTACTCCAATTTCCCTAAGATTATCCTTATATTATGCTGGTACATCTGAACAGTTTCAATTTTGATGGATTCTGTAGATTTCTCATGTCAGTGTTTTCACTTACTGGTATTTTGGTTTTTAGCCATCAGTTTACATTAAGGGGTACCAAACAGTCCAGGTTGCTATAATAAAATATCATAGCCTGGATAGATTAAACAACAGTCCTCTCTCACCTCCCCTCTTAAATCACTCACCTGGAAAAATCCAGCTGCCATGTTATAAGGACACCCAGGCAGCCCCGTGCAGAGACATGATGAAAAGTTAATACCATCTGCCAACATTCAGGAACCAAGACCATCAGCCTTAGCCAACAGCCACGTGATAAGCTATCTTGGAAATGGATCTTGCAGCCCCCATCAAGCCCCCCTTCAAACTGCAGCCCCAGTTGATATCTTAATTTAGCCTTATGAGAGATCCTGAGCCAAAACCACCCAGCTACACTCCTAGTTTCCTGACCCTCAGAGATAATAAATTCCTGGTATTTTAAGCAACTAAGTTTTGAAGTAATTTGTTAATACAGAATAGGTCATTTATTTATCTGCCTCCCTCTTTCTTTTGACTGTAGGAATCCTAGATTCAAATATGAGGCTCACCTCCAAAATTTATACAGGACTTTCAGTACTTTTGTGTTCTAACATTATTTTCTTATTTTTATTTTTCTCTTCTCTCAATTTCCTCTTCTTTTTATTTAATTTTATTACAAAAGCCACCTCAAGTAGCTTTTATGAGAATGAGGTAAAGTATTTTTTATGACAAAATGAAGAAAAACAACCAAAAGAAGATAACAAAATATAAGCAAAAAAGTTAACATTCCATGTTACACCTCAGTTTGAAGATTTCTTCAACATGGAAGAAGCAAAGTTATTATGTAGGCTTTCTTAAAGGATTTGAATATAAGTTCTAAGTAGGAAAAAATAAAAATATGGAACAGAAGTATAAGCTATATGAAATGAACTTTATATTTTATCCTCTGAGTAGTGATTACAAATCATTAGTCCATAAAGATAATTTCAACAATCTGCAAGAAAATAAGAAAAATGAGAGAATGCAATCAATTTTCCATTAAATTAATTTAACTTAAATTTGATTGTATTGAGATTATGGTCCTTCTGTGCTGTGCTGTGCTGTGCTTAGTCTCTCAGTCATGTCCAACTCTTTGCAACTCACGGACTGTAGCCTGCCAGGCTCCTCTGACCATGGGATTCTCCAGGCAAGAATACCAGAGTGGACTGCCACACCCTCAGCCAGGATGTTCCTTCTAACCTTGATGTATTTTCTTTTAGGAAACAATAATTATAGTGTATTGTGGTTTTTTAAATGTTCTGAATCCCACGATTTCCCCATTTCTCCCAACATGTATGTGTTTTTGTTTGGTTATGTCTTATTAAATGTTCCCTGTGCATGAAACAATGACATGCAGAAACCACTGCTCCTAGAGAAGTACTGAGGGATAGTGGGAGAGATGGCAGGGCAACGTATGAGGGAGAAAAGCATTCATATTTTCATATTTTTATAACATGAACTCCAGAAGATAAAGATCAACCAGCATGTATCTCAGGCCCTCTCTCAACCCCAATCTGGTTGAGTTTCAATGTTCCAAAGCAGTAGACAGTTTCCTACCTTTGCCTGTCTGGCCTGTGAAGACAGTATAAACAATTATGTAACACTTTTTTTCACTTAATTTTATTTTTAGTTGAAAGAATGTCTTCAGAAAATATATGTACTGTTTCAATTACCTAGAACTGCTAGGCATAATGAACAAATTCTATTTAAAATAGAATTTCAAGCTTGGAGAATCCCTGGAGAATCCCACGGTCAGAGGAGCCTGGCAGGCTACAATCTGTGAGTTGCAAATAGAAAATTGACTGCATTGGCTTCCTGGTGGCTCAGTGGTAAAGAATCTGCCTGTCGATGCAGGAGACATGGGTTTGTCTCCTGATCCAGGGAGGGCCCACATGCTGTGGAACAACTAAGCCCATTGCCACAACGATTGAGCCTGTGTACTCTAGAGCCCACGAGCCACAATAAAGCCCGAGGCCTAGAGCTGGCACTCTGCAACAAGAGAACCACAACAGTGAGAAGACTGCACACCACAACCAGAGAGTGGCCCCTTCCGCTGCAACTAAAGAAAAGCCTGTGCAGCAATGAAGACCCAGCAGAGCTAAAGATAAAGAAATACTTTAAGGATTCCATTAAAAATTGTCTAAATTCATGGCAGGATTTTACACACGTGTCATCTTCCAATTACTAGATACAAAAATATCATTTCTATGAGATGGGCATCCTACATTTTTTTATGTTTTTAACAAGGGTCCCTTACAATACTGGGGAACTGGTGCAAGATGATTTTTTTTGGATAGGTTAGAGTGGCTTGAAAGCAGAAAATAGAAAAGAAAGAATGAAGTGCTTGGATCTTCTTTCCCATAATTCAAGCTTCTGGGAAAGATTCTTAACGGTGATAGACTCTCATTCTGACACATAGTATTTTATTTTCTTCATAAGGTTAAGCGGTTCCTTGCTGCTATCCCCAAATGAAATAAAATTGCCACACTTTTGAAGGTGAAATTCTTCCTTTTTTAGATTATCTGAAGAATGTGTTTATTAAATCTTATATCTTATTTATGAAATGACATGAATTTGTTAATTATTAATTTAATTTATTAAATTAATAAATTTATTAGATAATTTCTGACTAATAATAATAAGACTAATTTCTGTAAACCACTCTAGAAAATCAGCTCTTTTTTCATAAAAAACGAGCTCCAGTATGCACAAGTAATATAAGTAGATATAAGTAGATGCAACTACAGCCTGCAATTTGTCATACAGGAGTCCAGCTATTCTGTATCTCCTGTGCGTTTTGAATATTTAAACATGCCTCCAGTACTTAGTGTACTATCCATCTCATTTTTACCTCCCCCAGCTTTAGGTTTCTTTATGACAAACTGTATATTGTGAACATATATCCTTCCTAATACCAGATATTGAATCCTTTTAATAATAGAAACATGTGTTGGGACTTAATTAGCAGGTCTCTTTTTTTTAATTGTGAGAGGATGAGGTTATGTCTGAAACAATTCTGCTACCTTTTAGCAGATAGACTTAAAAGAAGAATGGCAACCAGCTAACTTTATTTCTCCAAAAATTCTTTCACTATAATCTCCCACCCTTCAGGAATTGTTTTCTAGTCAAGGTTTTCATTCCTCTCAAGTCTGGAGACTAAACAAAGCTCAGGAAAGTAAATAGCAAAAAAAAAAATTACTGCATCTTAAAGATTGAAAGACCGAAAAAAAAAAAAAAAAATCTAAACTCAAGGCTTGAATTTATAAAAGAAGAAAGTAAGGCCCATGTGTCTTGATTAACGTCACACAACCACTTCCAAAAGAAGGCAGAATTAGAATCCAGGACTCCTGGCACCAGCTTAGAGTTTCTTCTGTATAGGAATTCATGGTGTTGATGGTACAATTGCATAGAGAACTGGGGACAGGGAGAGCGATAATATATTCTAATAAATCATTCCCATTCTAATTTGGTACCTCTCAGAGGAAACTCTAAGGGGCCCTAAGCCTGGAAGGGCAGGAAGTCCTCCTTCCGGAGTCTCTTCCATCACAGCAAGCGCTGGCTTCAAAAACAACTTAATTTTACATTTGGCTTGAAAATCTAAAAATGATGTCATGACTGACCTACCCAGCCAACTTTTCCTTCAGGGCTGTAAGTTTTCTAAAAGTGAAATAAAAACCAAAGCAGTATTTTCCTTTGCACAGAAAGAAAAAGAAAGGGGGGGGGTGGAGGGAGAGAGAATGACACTATGATAGGCATATGACAAAGCCAATGAATAAATTAAATGGCATTTTCTGACCTTAATTTACTTAGTCTTATTTTAAATATCAAGGAATAAAGCCTATATCATTTTAAACCTTAAAAATCATCATTAGGAAAGCATTAATGAATTTTAAGCAGCTAGAGTACTTGAACCCAGGAGAGAGCAACATGGGACAGAGAGTATTCCAATTTGCACCACATTCTATTGCACTACCTTACAGTGTTCTGAAGTTTTAAAATTATGTAACTTTTTATACGCACAATTCCTTGAATTTTGTATCAGGTTCTTTCACTGACTTAGCTTTAATCCCACTATTGGTGGGATTGTACACTGGGACAGCCACTACTACCCCAAACAGTATGGAGGACCTTCAAAAACTTAAAAATAGAACCACTTTATGAGCCAGCAATTCCACTTCTGGGAATACGTCCAAAGAAAACAAAAACACTAACTTAGAAAGATATCTGCAACCCCACCTTCATAGCAGCATCATTAACAATAGCCAAGACATGGAAACAACCTCAATGTCCACTGATAGATGAATGGATGTTTTACATATATACACTATGGAATATTATCCAGCCATAAGGGTGGGGGTCGGGGGTAATTGTCCAATTTGTGACAAAATGGATGGACCATGAAGGTGTTATACTAAGTAAAATAAGTCAGACAAAGACAAATACTGTACAATCTTCCTTATATGTGGTATCTTCAAAAAACAAATAAAAGCCCAAACTCCTAGAAAAAGAGATCAGACTTTAATAACCATAGGTGGAGGTGAATGGGGAAGGGAAATTGGAAGAAGGTGGTCAAAATGTACAAACTTCCTGTTACAAATAAGTACTAAGTGTGTCATATATTATACAACAGGATGATTTTAGCTAACATTGCTGTCCAATATATGACAGTTGTTTAGATAGTAAATCCTAAGAGTTCTCATCACAAGCAGACTTTTTTTCCTTTTTTCTTTTCTTCTTTCTTTCCTTTTTATTGATTCTGTACGAGAAGATGATTCACTGAACCTATTGTGGTAATTATTTTACAATATATGTAGATTAAACCATCATGCTGTACGCCTTAAACTTACACACTGATGTATGTCAATAATTTTTTCAATAATTTGGGGGAAAGAAACATTACAACATCAACTTTATTACACTAGATGGCAGCAAATAATTAGAAGGGCCAAATAAAAAACATTTGAGTATCACACAAACACTAAAGCACCGGAATGAGTGGAGACATAATGGTAATATTTGAGAAAGAAAAACAAAACCTGGCTGACTCATAAACATTTTTCAAGATTCATCATTTACTTATTCCTTCATTCAAAAAACATTAACAAATTATTAAACAAATACTTATGCTATAACAAAATACTGTGGGAGGACTTCCTCTCTGCTGATTTTATAATTCTTAGAAACCAAAGAGAATTTACTTTGTTGCTCTTGCACAAAGAGCTATGTTTTTGGTGTTTGAAGACTCCCTGTGTACTACAACTTTGATACATAGTATGTTCTCAGATTTTACTTCAGTTACTTGCTGGTTTCCAGTCACAACATGCCCTATCTTATGGCTGTAGTCTTTCATATGTTGTTCTCTACATCTGGAATTATGCCCAACTCCCCACCACACATATACACACACACCCCTTTGAAATGTTTTCTCTTTTCCTAAACTTCAGTGACCATAATACACATATCAGAGTTCACTCTTCTAAGTCCCCTGGCATTCTGAGAATGTCTATAATAGTGGGGAGTTCTGTGTTATACTTGACTGTCTTCACCACTAGACTGAGCAGTGTGTCAGTTTTATACAGTCTCTCACTGTCCAGCACAAACTTCTCCCAGACTTCTGTAAAATTTTGTTGAGTGATTTAGCTGTGTTACAGGGAATCAAACTTCTATGTTAGAGGTCTGCGTATGACTTACAAATGTAGATGCCAATATCTTATAATTCAGTGTGGTAGCATATGGATGGAGAAGGCGATGGCACCCTACTCCAGTACTCTTGCCTGGAAAATCTCTGGTAGGCTGCAGTCCATGGAGTCGCAAAGAGTCGGACACAACTGAGCAACTTCACTTTCGCTTTTCACTTTCATACATTGGAGAAGGAAATGGCAACCCACTCCAGTGTTCTTGCCTGGAGAATCCCAGGGACGGGGGAGCCTGGTGGGCTGCCGTCTATGGGGTCACACAGACAGCAGCATATGGATAAGACTTTGTAAAAGTGGTCTATACACCAGAATTCTCTCCAAAATAGATTCAAGGTTCATGATGATACGTTGTTATATAATCCTAATACAAGCACATGTCTGAGATATCGTGGCTTCAGTTCTAGACCAGTGCAATAAAGCAAGTATCACAATAAAAGGAGTCACCTGAAATTTTTAGTTTTCCAGCACATGTGAAATTTAGTTTACACATAATGCAATATTATGAGGGCAATAGCATTATGCCTAAAAAAGCAATATGCATATCTTGGGACTTCCATGGTGGTCTAGTGGCTAAGACTCCACACTCTCAGTGGAGGGGGCCCAGGTTCAATCCCTGGTCAGGGAACTAGATCCCACATGCTGCAATTAGGAGTTCTCATGTCACAACTAAGGGTTCCACATAAAGATTCCACATGCTGCAATAAAAATATCCCTCGTGTTGCAACTAAAGATCTTGCATGCCTCACCAAAGATAGAAGATCCCACAATTAATACTCGGTGCAGCCAAATATATAAGAAAATATTTAAGTAATATTCATAACTTAATTTTAAAATTATTTATTCCTAAAAATTGCTAACCATCATCTGATCCTTCAATGGGTAGTAATCTTTTTTGCTGGTGGAGGGGCTTGCCCTGATTTTTTTTTTTTTTTTTTTTAATT
>NW_011494939.1:687640-699642 GCF_000754665.1 Bison bison bison
TCTCCAGTTGCGGCGTGCGGGGCTACTCTCTAGTTACAGTGCAAGCCTTCTTGTAGCAGTGGCTTCTCTTGTTGTGGAGCACAGGCTCTAGGGCACCTGGGCTTCAGTATTTGTGGTCCGTGGGCTCAGTAGTGGCATTTTCCACTATTAGTCTCTAGAGCATAGGCTCAATATTTGTGGTGCAGGGGCTTAGTTGCTCTGCAGCATGTGGGAGCTTCTCAGACAGGGGATCGAACCTGTGTCTCTGACACTGGCAGGGGGATTCTTTACCACTGAGCCACCAGGGAAGCCCCTTGTCCTGATGTTTTGATGGCTGCTGACTGATCAGGGTGGTGATAGCTGAAAGTTTCTATGGTTGTGGCAGTTTCTTAAAATAAGACAATAATGAAGTTTGCCACATCTATTGACTCTTCCTTTCACAAATAATTTCTCCGCACCAGACAATGCTATTTGACAGCATTTTTCCCACAGTAGAACTTCTTTAAAAATTGGACAATCCTTTCAAACCCTGCCAGTGCTTTATCAACTTAAGTTATGCAATACCCTAAATCTCTTGTTGTTATTTCTACAATCTTCATAGCATTTTCACCAGGGAGTAGACTCCATCTCAAGAAGACACTTTCTTTGCTTATCCATAAAAGGCAGCTCCTCATCCTTTAAGTTTTATCATGACATTGTAGCAATGCAGTCACATGCTTAGGCTCTACCTCCAATTCAGTTCTCTTGCTATTTTCATCACATCTGTAATTAATTCCTCCTCTGAGGTCCAGGGTTCCTCCTGGATCCCTCAAAGTCATCCATAAGAGTTGGAATCAACTTTTTCCAAACTCCTATTAATGTTGATATTTTGATCTCTTCTGATGAATCACAAATGTTCTTAATGGCATCTAGAATGATGAATCTTTCCCAGAAGATTTTCCATTTATTTTGTTCAGATCCATCAGAGGAATTGCTATCTAAGGCAGCTATAAGCCTCTAAAAAAATATATTTTTTAAATAATAGGATTTGAAAGCTGAAATTACTCCTTGATCCAAGAGCTGCAGAACAGATGTTGTATTAACAGGCATGGAAACACTACTCTGTTGTACATCTCCACTGGAGTGCTTGGGTGATCAGGTGCGTTGCCAATGAGCAGCAATATTTTGAAAGAATTTTTTTTTTCTGAACAGCATGTCTAAGAAGTAGGTTTAAAATATTCAGCAAACCACGTCATAAACAGAGCTGCAGTCATGCAGGCTTTCTTGTTCTACTTATAGAGCTCAGGCAAAGTAGATTTAGCATAATTTTTAAGGGCCCTAGGATTTTGGGAATGGTAAATGAGCATTAGCTTCAATTTAAAGTTATCAACTACATAGTCCCTAACAAGAGAGTCACCCTGTCATTTGACGCTATGAAGCCTGGCACTGACTTCTCCTCTTATGCCTTGAAAGTCCTAGCTGGCATCATCTTTCAATATAAGACTGTGTTATCTACGAACCAACCTCTTTTAGCTTCAGACTTTTCTTCTGAAGCTTCCTCACCTCTCTCAGCCTTCATGGAATTGAAAAGAGTTAGAGCCTTGCTCTGGATTAACCTTTGGCTTAAGGGAATGTTGTGGCTGTTTTGATCTTCTGTCCATACTGCTCAAACTCTCCCCATATCAGCAGTGAGACTGTTTTCCTTTCTAATTATTCATGTGTTCACTGGAGTAGCACTTTTAATTTCCTTCAAGAACCTTTTTGCAACTTGGCTAACTGGCCCAGGAGGCCTAGCTTTTGACCTATCTTGGCTGTCAACATGCCTCTCTCACTGAGCTTAATCATTTCTAGCTTTTGACTTAGCATGAGAGACGTGCAACTCTTTCTTTCATTTGAACACTTAGAGACCTTGGTAGGGTTATTAATTGGCTTACTTTCAATATTATTGTGTCTCAGAGAATAGAGATGCCTAAGGAGAGAGAGAGTGGCTAGGAAATGGTCAGTGCATAGAACAGTGCATAGAACTTAATGGATAAATACACACAATATTTATCCATTAAGTCTGCCATCTTATACAGGCATTTTGGTTTGTGGCCCTCCAAAGCAATTACAATAACATCAAAGATCACAGATTACAGATCACTGCAACAAATATAATAATAATAAAAATAAAATTTCAAATATTGTAAAGATTACCAAAATAACACAGAGACACAGAGTGGACCACTGTCGTTGGAAAAACAAAAATGCTAAGAGACTTGCTCAACACAGGGTGTCACAAACCTTCAATTTGTAAAACAAAAAAACATAATGTCTGAAAAGTGCAATAAAATGAGATATGCCTGTAATAAAGAGAAATATAAAGTGGAAAAGGAGAAGCAGAGAAGGAAAAAAAAAGGGGGGGAGAATAAAGAGGAGAAGTAGGGGAAGCAGATGGAGAAGAAGAGGATGAAAGACAGGGAGGAACTTCCCTTGGTGGTCCAGTGGTTAAGACTGCACTTCCAGTGCAAAGCAGGCAGGTTTAATCCCTGGTCTGGGAGCTAAAATCCCGCATGCCTTGTGGCATGACCCACCCACCCCCAAAAAGGGAACACAGTGCCAGGCATTATTCTAAGCAATTTATCTCATTAAATCTTTATAACAACCCTAAGTGGAAAGTTGTAGTCACACAGTCGTGTCCAACTCTTTGTGACCCCATGGACTGAAGCCCACCAGGTTCCTCTGTCCATGGGATTCTCCAAGCAAGAATACTGCAGTGGGTTGCCATGCTCTTCTCCAACAACCCCAAGGTAGGGTCTATTGCATGTGTGTGTGCATGCTCAGTCACTCATTCATGCCCAACTCCTTGTGACCCTATGGACTGCTATGATTCTCTGTCCATGGAATTTTCCTGGCAAGAATACTGGAGTGGGTTTCCATTTCCTCTTCCAGGGGATCTTCCTGACCCAGGGATTGAAACTGTGTCTCTTACATTCCCTGAATTGTCAGGGAGATTCCTTACCACAGGCATCATTTGGAAAGGCCAGAGTCTATTATTATTCCCATTTTACAAAAGAGCCTCTTACCATTTGAAAAGCATACTCAAAATGACAAACAGTATACAAGCCGATGCGGTCTACAATGATTCCATTGACCTTTAGCTTTGTCTGAAAACTACCATCAGATAGAAGTTACACATATCTACTAGTTACACAAGCAACATGAAGGTGTCCTTAACACAGCTGTATAACACCCTGGTTTGTGGAAATGGCAACCCACTCCAGTGTTCTTGCCTGGAAAATCCCATGGACAGAGGAGCTTGGTAGGCTACAGTCCATGGGGCCTCAAAGAGTTGGACACGACTGAGCGACTTCACTTTCACTTTGTCTATCATGCAGCTTTAGGAACAGAAGAATTCAATTCAAGTGAAATAGTATAGAGGCACCACTGAGTACTTCTAACATACTATATTAGAAATCTTTGTGAAAGATGGTGTGGATTAAGGAACTTGAGTACTAATGATAATTGATAATATGATGAGCAAAACAAACTTCTCTAAAATAGATTCATACATCTTGTTCTCTTATAGGCTATTTAGTTTTTTTCCTTTTCCTTTATTTTTGATTCCTACAGCAGACACTGTGATGGTGGTTTAGTCACTAAGTCATTTCTGACTCTTGTGACCCCATAGACTGTAGCCTGCCAGGCTCCTTTGTCCATGGGATTCTCCAGGCAAGAATACTGAAGTGGGGTGCCATTTCCTTCTCCAGGGGATCCACCCAACCCAGAAATCAAACCCGGATCTCCTGCATTGCATGTAGATTCTTTTACCGACTGAGATACAAGAACATTAGCCATTTGTTTACCTCTTCTCCCCTGACCTCATGTCCAGAATCTGTATCTTCCTCATTCTTTTTGGCACTTTGTCACCTATGCTGAATCCAGAAAATAAAATTCAAAGGCATTAGAGACAATGAAGGACTTCCCAGGTGGCACTAATGATAAAGAACCTGCCTGCCAATACAGGAGACACAAGACATGCCGGTTCGATCCCTGGGTCCAGAAGACCCCCTGGAGAAGGGCATGGCAACCCATTCCAGTATTCTTGCCTGGAGAATCCCTATGGACTGAGGAGCCTGGCGGGCTACAGTCCATGGGGCCACAAAGAGTTGGACACCACTGAAGTGACTGAGCATGCAGGCAGAGACAATGAAGTGAGGGGGAAAAAAAGCAAATAAAATTTAATAAGGTCCTGTGAAATTGCAGGAGATAAGGCATCTGAAACAAGAATAGGATGCAATAAAAAGGAACATTCAGAAGCAAGATATGTTAGTTATCTATTGCTGCATGGACTGTAGCCCACCAGGCTCCTCCATCCATGGGATTTTCCAGGCAAGAATACTGGAGTGGGTTGCCATTTCCTTCTCCAGGGGATCTTCCCTACCCAGGGATCAAACCCAGGTCTCCCGCATTGCAGGAAGACATTTTACCATCTGAGCCACCAGGGAAGCCCACATGACAAATTACCCACAAGCTAAGCAACTTACAAGAAACCTTTACTATCTTACACAATTTCTGTGGGTCTTGGAGCAAATTAGCTGCATGGTGCTAATACCAAGCGGGGCTGTGGGGCTTCTGGGCACAAAGCCTTTCTGTACCCCTGTATTTCTTTGATCATATGAAACAGCCTTCATTCAGCCTCCATGACCTTCCCTGACTTCCAGTGGGCAGATTCAAGCACTTGTTAATTAAGGGAGGGGATACCAGACGAGGGAGAAACAATCAAGAGCAGCCCTGGGGGAGGACCTGTTTCCCCATCAACAGATACACACAACAATGTCTTTGAGCTATTTTGCAGATACTGAAACCCCTTGCAGGTGGGAGAAGTTGAAATGGTGTGCCCATAAGCATGTAGACCCCAGACCATTTGGAACAGAAGGTGGATGATGTTGACTCTTACTTACCTCACCACCAACCCATCAGAAGAATGTCCATGAGCTGATCACACCTTCTTTGAACATTTACTATAAAACTCACAATCTTCTCCAAGTTGGGACACACAGTTTTGAAGGCATTAGCCTGCTGTGGCCCCCTTTGCCTGGCAAAGTAATAAAGCTATCCTTTTCTACTTCACCCAAAACTCTGTCCCAAGATTCAATGTGGCACTGGTACACAGAGAAGCTGAGCTTTTGGCATCAGTTCTGGCTCAGAGTCTCTCATGAGATTGTAGTCTATCAGCTAGGGTTGCAGTTTTCTGAAGATTTGACTGGGGCTAGAGGATCCTCTTTCACATGATTTGTTACATAGCTGTTGGCAGGAGCCTTTAGTTTCTCAGTCCATAGAATTCTCCATAACACTATTGTGTGTTCTCACAAATGGCAACTGGCTTTCCCTAGAGCAAGTAATCCAAAGAAAGAGCAATAAGAAAGCTACACTGCCCTTTATGAACTGGCATCCAAAAGTCATACATTTTCACCTGCATCTTTTTTCTTATTCATTAGAAGCATGTCACAAAGTCCCGCACACACTCAAAGGGAGGATTCTTACACATTACTTTTAGACGGCTGCATCAAGGAATTTGTGGAAATACTTTAACCCACCACAAAAGAAGAAAAATAACTCTAGGAAATTATAAACATGATCAAAGCATGACCATCAGAAAAAAAATTTAATATCCAAGTTAAAAGGTTAAGTTGAGAATAGTTGACAAAAAGTCAGGGATGGTTACTTTCAAAAAAAAAAAAGGAAAAAACATAATAAAGCTTTAATCCAGATGCTCAAATTCCCAACTAAGTGGAATTTCAGGAAGAGAAAACATAAAAAAGTAAAAGGGGACATAATTAAAATTTTTCCTAGAATTGAAGGACACACATCTCTAACTTTATGAAAGGTAAGAGTGGAAAGTTATGTCCACTGCTTAGCACAAAGCATGAAAAATGACCAAACCAAAACATGGTAACACTAGAAATAAAGAGAAGATTCTAAAAGCTCCCACAGTGGATTTTTTTTTTTAGTTACAAGTTTCCAAACACCACCCATGTGGTAATCAAATTTCAGTTTTTATTATTTGCATAGGACCAAAAGTCTTTGTATCTATTTAGCTCCCCAAGTGTTTTTTAAATATTAGTCAAATTTAGGGCTTCCCTGGTGGATCAGGGGTGAAGAATCCACCTGCCAATGCATGAGACATGGGTTCAATCCTTCATCATGGAGGATTCCACAGGCTTCAGAGCAACTAAACCCATGCGCCACAACAGTTGAGCCTGTGCTCTAGAGCCTGGGAAGCACCACTACTGAAGCCTGCATGCCCTAGAGTCTGTGCTCAGCAACAAGAGAAGACACTGCAGTGAGAAGCCTGCACACCACAAGAGAGTAGCCTTCCCACCCTGCTCTCTGCAACTAGAGAAAAGCCCCCACAGCAACGAAGACTCTGCAGAGCCAAAAAAATTAATAATAATAAGTAAATTATTTTTTAAAATTAGTCAAGTTTGGAAATCATTGGTTTAAAGCGTTTTGAGGAGAGTGAGATAAATATTTTCATATTGAAGTATTATTTTTCTCTAAAGTAGTTGGATATATTTTCCCATTGTTCTTCTATAAATGAATCCAGTTTTTTGTGCGTGGTAGAATTATCCTCATTTTATAGTATCATGGTGGAAAGAGGGGGAAAAAATTTTCTAAAGGACACCTACAACTAAATTTTAGTTCCATGTAACCTTTTTAGATTTACACACTAGAAATGGAAACCTCTTTTCTAACAGCATTAAAAAAGAATAAAAGGAAATGACTTAAACTAAACTACAGCAAAATAGCCTTTAGAGTAAAGAAGTTTCCTGACATTTGGAGATTTGTCAAACACTAACATGGGTTTCTAGGGATGTTATGAAATACTCACTTTGGAGAGTTTTTAGAAAATGCTTCTCATCTGTCTGAGTTTGGAGGATAAACCTGAAGAGAAGAAGACAGCCAAGGAGACTAAATAAATTTGTTTACTCAATAAGTTCTTATTGAACTACCACTAAGTGTCTGGTACTATGCTAAATGTGGGGGGTATTTTTAAGACAGCATTTTTCAAATCTATTTGATCATAGAATACACCAACGAAAATGTGCAAATAGATCTCCACCAAGAGGAACTTCTAATATATAATGCTTATTTGTATAAAAAGAAAACAAAAAAAGAGTCTTACAGATTAACTGGTACAAGAAAATAAAAAATAATATTTATTCACAAAATTAATCAAGCTTAAAACAGTTTTCATTTCATATTCTTATTATAAAATGATACACATTTATAAATCACATTTACATAAAATTACCAACTATACTCTTTCAGAACTTGCAATTCATCAATGTGATCAGTATAAGACAAATATACAAATCTGTTCTTTTCTATAAACAGTTAGAAATATGTCTTGTACTGATCACTTTGATAAATGGAGAATGGAAGTTCCAGTATTGTAAAATATCAGTTCCTCTCAATTTAACCTATAAATTCAAAGCAATTTTATTGCATATGGATGAGTAGGTGACTTTGTACAGTATGGAAAACTGATTATAAGTTCATCAAGAAGACTAAATGAATCAAAATAGACACAAATGGATGACACATTGATCATAGAAGTTAAAGTTCTCTTCTTCCAAAGTCCCACCTAAAAATGACATTACATGAATTCTTAAAAAAGATTATAAATAAAATTCCAGGGAAAAGGAGGGCAATAGGGAAAAGGAGAGTGGCAAATGATACCAGCAAATTATTGGAAGATGGAAAACAACAGAGACGATAACAGAGAAGAGGATACCACAAGTTAAGATGCCTCTCAAAGAGAAGCATGTCAATTTACCTTACTGAATTCCTGACAGGCTCAAAATATGGATGAATCAGACACTGGTTATGGGGATGAAAGTCAGGGATGAAAACAGAGAAACTGGTCAAATATTTGTACGCAGAATAACTAGAATAGTAGGTTCTCTACGTCTGTGTCTCTACTTCTGCTTTGTAAATAGGATTCTCTATACCAATTTTTTGGATTTCACATATATGCATTAATATACAGCATTTGTTTTTTTCTCATTCTGATTCACTTCACCCAGTATGACAGTCTCAAGTTCCATCCACACCTTTACAAATGACCCAGTTTCGCTCCTTTTCTGGCTGGTAATATTCCATTGTATACATGTACCAAATCTTTTCTATCCATTTCTCTGCTGATGGACATTTAGGTTATTTCCATGTCCTGGCTATTGTAAATTGTTCTGCAATGAACACTGGTATGTGTGTGTCATTTGAATTATGGTTTTCTCTGGGTATATGCCCAGTAGTTGGACTGTTGAGTCATATAGTAGTTCTATTTTTAGTTTTTTAAGAAACTTCCATACTGTTTTTCATAGTGGTTGCACCAATTTATATTCCCTCCAACAGTGCAAGAGGGTTCCCTTTTCTCCACAACCTCTCCAGCATTTATTATTTGTAGATTTCAGGAGCAAGAGAAGTATGGGATGAATTGGGAGATTGGGATTGACATATATATGCTAATGATACTATGCATAAAATAGATAACTAATGAGAACCCACTGTATAGGACAGAGAACTCAATGTTTTGCAATGACCTAAATGGGAAGACAATTCAAAATAAAAAAAGAGGGGATGTATGTATATGTATAGCTGATTCACTTTGCTGTACAGCAAAAACTAATACAACATTGTAAAACAACTATACTCAATAAAATTTTTTTTAAAAAAAGGTTATTTCCTCACTTTAGAACAGACAAATCACTATCGTCTCAGAAGAAATTGAAATCAGAAAGTCTCTATGCTTAGACAAAGCAAGTACAGTGCAGTTGTAAAAACCTCAATTCTGAGTAGTGAGGAGCCAGGATCTTTCCTTCATCGTAGGAATTCCAAGAATCAGACACATATCTCACAAGCAGAAGATTAGAGGATCCTTTTTTTTTTTTTAAGAAACTCAATAACTCTGGGGACAATTACTTACTAATACTAATACTAATATCTAGGAATTCTAATAGCTGAATCACCCTACTCTGAAGCCTGCCACTCAGCTTTTTTAGCATCTCATTCTAAAATATAAATTTTATATACTTATATATAAATATATGAGAGAACTCCCCTGATGGTCCAGTGGTTGGGACTTCACCTCCTGGGTGTGTGGGGTATGGGTTCAGGCCCTGGTCAGGCAGCTAAGATCCCACATGCCTTATAGCCAGGGAATCAAGGCATAGAGCAGAAGCAGTATTGTGGCAGTTTTAATAAAGACTTTAAAAATAGTCCACAACAAAAAAATTAAACATAAAGACTTCCCTGGTAGTACAGAGGTTAAGAATCTGCCTTGCAGTGCAAGGGACATGGATTCAATCCCTGGCCAGAAAACTACGGTCCCATATGCTACCGAGCAACTAAGTCTGCATGCTGCAACTACTGACCCCATGAGCCACAATTAGAGAGGCCATAGGCGCAACAAAAGAGCCTGCAGGATGCAACAAAGATCCCGAGTGCTGCAACGAAGACTCAACATAGCCAAATAAATAAATAAATAAAGTTTTAATTAAAATATAAATGGATACTCTATGTCACTGAACATTTGAGGACACTTTTTCAGTTCAGTTCAGTTCAGTCACTCAGTCATGTCCAACTCTTTGCGACTGCATGAACCGCAGCACGCCAGGCCTCCTTGTCCATCACCAACTCCCGGAGTTCACCCAAACATGTCTATTGAGTCAGATGCCATCCAACCATCTCATCCTCTGTCGTCCCCTTCTCCTCCTGCACTCAATCTTTCCCAGCATCAGGGTCTTTTCAAATGAGTTAGCTCTTCACATCAGGTGGTCAAAGTATTGGAGTTTCAGCTTCAACATCAGTCCTTTCAATGAACAGCCAGGACTGATCTCCTTTAGGATGGACTGGTTGGATCTCCTTTCAGTCCAAGGGACTCTCAAGAGGATACTTTCTAACAGGTAATAAATACTGAAATGAACAATACATAGAGGTGGGGAGTGAGTGTAAGGGGAAGGAACCCCAATTTAGATGCAAGAAAACATTCAGGCAATTTGTTGTGATCATTGATGGGTAAAGGGACAACATTGTGTGTGTGTGTGTGTGTGTGATTTAAAAAAAAAACTTTCTTATTGGAGTAAGTTGATTTACAATTTTGTGTTAATTTCAGGTGTACAGCAAAGTGAATTAGTTATGCATATACATATATCCACTCTTTTTTAGATTCTTTTCCCATATACGCCATTAGAGTATTGAGTAGAGTTGCCTGTGCTATATAGTAGGTCCTTATTAGTTATCTATTTTATATATAGTAATGTGTATATGTCAATCCCAATCGTCCAATTTATCCCTTCCTCCTCCCCACTTACTCCCTGATAATCAGAAGTTTATGAACAGGGTTTTTTGGGTTTTTTTTTAGTAACAATCAGAGGACAAGAAATAACTCTGTGGAATTTTAAACATAATCATAAAAACTAAAAATTCAATAGAGGGATCAGATTGATACATTCCAAATGGTGCAGGAAGGCAAAGATTAAAGAGTCAGACTATAGTACAGATAATATTAAAAATATAGATAATATTAACAAAAATCAGAGACATTACTTTACCAACAAAAGTCTGTATTGTCAAAACTATATTTTTTCCAGTAGTCATGTACGGATGTGATGAGAGTTGGATGTAAAGAAAGCTGAGCACTGAAGAACTGATGCTTTTGAACTGTGGTATTGGAGAAGGCTCTTGAGAGTCCCTTGGACAGCAAGATCAATCCAGTCAATCCTAAAGGAAATCAGTCCTGAATATTCACTGGGAGGACTGATGCTGAAGCTGAAGCTCCAATAGTTTGGCCGCTTGATGCAAAGAGCTGACTCATTGGAAAAGACCCTGATGTAGGGAAATATAGAAGGCAGGAGGAGAAGGGGGCAACAGAGCACAAGATGGTTGGATGGCATCATCGATTCAATGGGCAAGAGTTTGAGCAAGCTCTGGGAAAGGGTGAAGGACAGGGAAGCCTGGCATGCTGGAGTCCATGGGGTCACAAAGAGTTGGACATGACTGACTGAACAATAAGAAATATTAACAAAACCAAAACAGTAGAATGATACAGGAGGTATAAATATCTGACTGAAAAAGAATCCCAAAGGAAGAAAATTGAAAAAAGAAAATAATCAAAATAAGTTTTTCCAATGGACAAGAATTCTCAGATTAAAAGAAGCTACTGAGTACCCAGGAGTATGAATAAAGGAAGATAACCCCAGTATCATTGAACTCTAGCACAAAAAAACATAAATTATGGTACATTTAGAATAGTGAGTTTAAAGGATCTCAGGGAGAAAAACAGATCACTTAAACAAAAATGAAACTATTAATTTAGATCACATTTTAAAATGGTGACAATTGAGTCAGGCAAGAATTGACAAAAATTCTAAAGCTAGTAGGTGAAGTAATTTGAGAACAGAATAATTATATAGTCAAAATTTTTCACATATATTGTTTATGATTATAAAAGGAAAAATAGTAAGTTTTAGTGGAGAGATTTGGAAGATACCATTTTAACCAAGCAACCAAAGTTAATATTACATGGTAGTTGCCAAGCAGGAGGGGATTGGGAAAAGGATGGAGTGGGAGGTTGGGGTTAGCAGATGTAAGCTTTTATATAGAGACTGGACAAACAACAAGGTACTTCTGTATAGCACAGAGAACTACCTTCAATATCCTATGGTAAACCATAATGGGAAAGGATATTTTTAAGTGTGTGTGTATATATATATTTATACATATATATATGCCAGAGGTGCCTCAGTGGTAAAGAATCCTCCTGCAGTGCAGGAGACTCAGGTTCAATCCCTGGGTCAGGAAGATCCCCTGGAGAAAGAAATGGCAACTCACTCCGGTATTCTTGCCTGAGAAATCCCATGGACAGAGGAACCTGGTGGGCTACAGTCCATGGGGTCACAAGAATCAGACATGACTTAGCAACTAAACCACCATCACTGTGTGTGTGTGTGTGTAACTGAATCACATTGTTGTACAGCAGTAATTAACACAACATTGTA
>NW_011494939.1:699742-707532 GCF_000754665.1 Bison bison bison
AAAATAATCAAAATAAGTTTTTCCAATGGACAAGAATTCTCAGATTAAAAGAAGCTACTGAGTACCCAGGAGTATGAATAAAGGAAGATAACCCCAGTATCATTGAACTCTAGCACAAAAAACCATAAATTATGGTACATTTAGAATAGTGAGTTTAAAGAAGAATTGACAAAAATTCTAAAGCTAGTAGGTGAAGTAATTTGAGAACAGAATAATTATATAGTCAAAATTTTTCACATATATTGTTTATGATTATAAAAGGAAAAATAGTAAGTTTTAGTGGAGAGATTTGGAAGATACCATTTTAACCAAGCAACCAAAGTTAATATTACATGGTAGTTGCCAAGCAGGAGGGGATTGGGAAAAGGATGGAGTGGGAGGTTGGGGTTAGCAGATGTAAGCTTTTATATAGAGACTGGACAAACAACAAGGTACTTCTGTATAGCACAGAGAACTACCTTCAATATCCTATGGTAAACCATAATGGGAAAGGATATTTTTAAGTGTGTGTGTATATATATATTTATACATATATATATGCCAGAGGTGCCTCAGTGGTAAAGAATCCTCCTGCAGTGCAGGAGACTCAGGTTCAATCCCTGGGTCAGGAAGATCCCCTGGAGAAAGAAATGGCAACTCACTCCGGTATTCTTGCCTGAGAAATCCCATGGACAGAGGAACCTGGTGGGCTACAGTCCATGGGGTCACAAGAATCAGACATGACTTAGCAACTAAACCACCATCACTGTGTGTGTGTGTGTGTAACTGAATCACATTGTTGTACAGCAGTAATTAACACAACATTGTAAACCAACTATACTTCAATTTTAAAATGTTATCACAAATAATAGGGCAAATTGACAACATGTACCTCCTGATGAAATGTATTAAAAAGAACATTTATGTATTAGGTTGGTACAAAAGTAATTGTGGTTTTGCACTGTTGAAATTTGCTGTTTGATATTGGAATACATTCTTAAAAGTGGCTGTCATACATCATTTTAATGAACATTTTCCACTCTACATTTTTTTTTGTTAACGACTTATTATTTGCTGTTTCTTTTATATTTATTTGAGACTATGGAAATGATCTTAGACAAAATGCAAATTCAAGCAATTTTCTTATCTGAGTTCAAAATGGGTCATAAAACAGCAGAGACAAGTTGCAACATCATCATTGCATTTGGCCCAGTAACTGCTAACCTACATACAGTTTAGTGGTTCAAGAAGTTTTGCAAAGGAGACAAGAACCTTGAAAATGAAGAGTCTAGTTGCCAGCCATTTGAAGTTGACAATGACCAACTGAGATGATCATTGAAACTGATTCTCTTACAACTAAATGAAAACTTGTTGAAGAACTCAATGTTGATGATTCTATGGTCATTCAGCATTTGAAGCAAATTGGAAAGGTGAAAAAGATCAATAAGTAGGTGCCTCATGAGCTGACCACAAATCAAAAAAAGTCATTTTGAAATGTCATCTCTTATTGTATGCAACAACAATGAACTATTTCACAATTGGATTGTGATGTGCAATGAAAAGCGGATTTCATACAACAACCATGATAACCAGCTCAGTGGTTGGACAGAGAAGAGCTCCAAAGCACTTCCCAAAGGCAAACTTGCTCCAAAAAAACATCATGGTCACTGTTTGGGGGTCTGCTGTGGTTAGTCACTGGTGGTCAGTCTAATCCAGTATAGTTTTCTGAATCTCGGTGAAACCATTACATCTGAGAAGTATGCTCAGCAAATCGATGAGATACACCGAAAACTGCAACACCTGCAGCCTGCCTTGATCAACAGAATTCTTCTCCACAACAACATCCAATTGCAAATTGCACAACCAACACTTCAAAAGTTGAATGAATTGGACTGCTAAGTTTTGCCTCTTCTGCCATATTTACCTAACCTCTTGCCAACACACTACCACTTCTTAAAGCATCTCAAAAACTGTTTGCAGGGAAAATGCTTCCACAACCAGCAGGAGCCAGAAAATGCCTTCCAAGAGTTCACTGAAACCCAAAGCATGGATTTTTATGCTACAGGAATAAACAAACTTATTTCTCATTAGCAAAAATGTGTTGATTAAAACAGTTGCTATTTTGATTAATATAGTTGTGTTTGAGCCTAGTTATAAGGATTTAAAATTCATGGTCAGAAACCACAATTATGTTTGCATCAAACTAACAGTATTCCTGCCAAAAATGTATAACCTGAATCAAAGTATGATGAAACGTCAGACAACCCCAAATTGAGGGACATTCTACAAAACAACTGACCTGTTGTTTAAAAAAATGTCATAAAATACAATGTCAGTTTCAATGTCATAAAATAAAAAGAAATGCTAAGGAACTGTTCATTATTAAAGAGACATTAAAAACTTGGAAATCAAATGCAATGTGTAACCCTGGGTTGGATCCTGGTCACTTTTTAAAATGTTACAAAGGACATTAATAGGAATAATTGGTGAAATTTTAATAAAATCTGTAGATAAAAGTATTGTGACAAAGTGAAATTTCTAGATTTTCATAACTTCACTGCTGCTATTTAAGTGAATGTCTTTGTTTTTATGACACACACACTTCAGGATTTAATGGTAAAGGGATGTATTCTGTGAAATATACTCACACATGACTCCAAAAGAATGGAGATTAGAATGGTATCTAATTTCATGACAGCAATGTAGTTAGAAACAAATGGAGCATCCTCCTAAAATTCACAGGGAACGTGATTTCCCTCCCAGAATACTGTACGCAGCTATATCATCAGTTTTCTATTGCTGCAGAGCAAATTGCCATAATCTCAGTCACCCATTTATTATCTCATTGTTTATGTAGGTGAAAAGTCTGAGCACAGAGTAGTTGGGTTTCTTGTTCAGGGTCTTACAAAGCTGTAATGAAAGAGTCAGCTGAAGCTCTGCTGTCACCTGAAATTTAAAAGTCCTCTTTCGATCTCATTTGAGCAATAGGCAGAAGTCAGTTCCTTGATATTATAGGACCAAAGTCCTTGTTTTGTTACCAGCTGTCAGCCTGGGACTGCTCTTAGCTCCTAATAGCTTTCCCCCATGTCATGCTATATATATGGCTCCCTCCTCTCGCAGTATAACAATTTGCTTCATCTTCAAGGCCAGTAGGAGAACATCTCTTAAAGGACTCACCTAATTAGTTAAGACTCAGTCAGGATAATCCCTCTTTTTATTCACTCAAAGTCAATTTATGAGTAAGTTATTCACGGGAATACTACCCCATCATATGTACTAGTACCATCCACACTCAACAGAAGGGTATTATGCATCAGGGGAGGGAAATCTCGAGGACCATCTTAGAATTCAGCCTGCCACATCCACCTAAACCTTCATTTGGAATTTAAGGGTTTTCAACCCTAGCATCACAATAGAATCTCCTGGCGAAATATTCAATCTTAGTATCAGAATTCTCATTTAGTTGGTCTGAGGCACAATCTGAAAAGATGCTGCTTTTGTTTTTTAAGGCTCTCCCATGTAATTCCAATATGCAACCAGGGATGAAAATCACTATGGTAGAACGAAAACCTTTTCAGATATCCGAGATCTCAAAGAATTTACTTCCCATTTGCCTTTTCTCAAGAAGCTCTGAAATAAGGCTGTAATCAAGGAAAGCACGGGATCCAGGAAACAAGGACTCTAAAACAGGAAATTACAGAGGGAAGTCCCCAGATGACAGACTGCAGGAGCCTAGGAAGTAACCAGTGTGAACTGGAAAAGGAGGATGAAGGACTCCAGGATGAGGTCTCAGAAAAAAACAAGTGGAGTTAGTAGATTATCCAGATTTTTTTTTAAAGACTTTAAAAATGTGGACCATTTGTTTAAAAGCTTTACTGCATTTGTTACAGTATTACCTGTGTTTTATGTTTTGGTTTTTTGGCCTTGGGTCATGTAGGATCTTAGTTCCCCAAACAGGGATTGAACCTCCATCCTCTGCCTTGGAAGGCGAAGCCCTAACCACTGGACAACCAGGGAAGTCCCAGTCATCAGATGTTTCTGATCACTAGATGAAGAGAACTAGTATTAGGCATATGACAGAACTGATATATAATTGGAAAAAATTGGAAAAATAGGTGCAAAGAAAATTTATACATTTGATAAATGATGTAATTATTTTCTTCAAGAAAAATTATAAGCTTTTCAAGACAAAAAAGTATGTACTACTTGGCAATGCAGTTAACAATGTTAATGTGGCCAGCAATGGCAATCCACTCCAGTACTCTTGCCTGGAAAATCCCATGGACGGAGGAGCCTGGTAGGCTGCAGTCCATGGGGTCACAAAGTTGGACACGACTGAGCGACTTCACTTTCACTTCTCACTTTCATGCATTGGAGAAGGAAATGGCAGCCCCCTCCAGTGTTCTTGCCTGGAGAATCCCAGGGACAGAGGAGCTTGGTGGGCTGCCATCGATGGGGTCACACAGAGTTGGACACAACTAAAGTGACTTAGCAGCAGCAGCAATGTAAATATTGATCCTTAAGTTAAAATTATAATTACCTCGAGTGTACGAAAAGAGGGGAAGAAAGGGTGTATGTATATCTATGTAAAAGAGCTAAATCAATAAATTGCAAAATAAAAAAAAAGAAATTTCAAAATAGAGCTATAATACTAATCACAAGGTAGAAGGCATGGGGAACTACTGTTTTATATATAATCTTTTCAATATTACATTTTTTAAACTATGTGCATGTTTAAATTGCTAAATGTTTTTAAAAAAATAGGAGCAAAAGAAAGCTCATGAATAACAATGTAAAAGAAAATAAATTGATTTTTTTATTCAATTTTTTACTCAGTTTTTACTAAATAGATTAGCAAAAGTTAAAACTTCTTACATGAAAAAACTTATGTGAAAAATTGTTACAAAAGGTAAAGGGTAATTTGCAACTGGTAGGATTGGAGAAGACTCTTGAGAGTCCTTTGGACTGCAAGGAGATCCAACCAGTCCATTCTAAAGGAGATCAGCCCTGGGTGTTCTTTGGAAGGAATGATGCTGAAGCTGAAACTCCAGTACTTTGGCCACCTCATGCAAAGAGTTGACTCTGATGCTGGGAGGGATTGGGGGCAGGAGGAGAAGGGGATGACAGAGGAGGAGATGTCTGGATGGCATCACTGACTCGATGGATGTGAGTCTGAGTGGACTCCGGGAGTTGGTGATGGACAGGGAGGACTGGCGTGCTGGGATTCATGGGGTCACAGAGAGTCGGACACGACTGAGCGACTGAACTGAGCTGAGGATGGTAAATTGGTATAGCAACTGGGGAAAGCAATTTAGCAGTTCAGCAAAATTGAAAACATAGGCACACTACTACCTAGAAATTTACATTCATGTATGAGCCTTAGAAGGATATCCAAAGCAGTATTTCTTATAATTTGGAAAAATTGAAAAGAATTTGAACATTTATTGACATATCACTAAAATTCATTGGTTCATTCAGCACATGCTTTATGAAGTGGCTACTATGTGCCAAGCACTGTTCTTAAAACTAGAAACATAACAGTAATGGATACAGACTAAAATAGTTTACATTCTAGTAGAGAAGGCATATAATAAACAAAAAAGTACATAATTTGTTGGATGGCAATAAGAGTTATGGAAAAAAACAAAGCTTGGAAGGGTAACAGAAGTCCCGGGAAGGAGTGTGTGTTTAACTTTTAAAAGGGTGTTCAAGGAAATAAATTTTTGAATAAAGACTTGAAAGTGATCAAGCAAGTCAAATGAATACAGGAGTTGGGAGTGTGGCAGGCCTTTAAAATAAATAAACTAGGTTGCTATATACCAAGACAGACAGACAGATCTCAAAACGATAAAGTTGAGTAAAAATGGCTATAAATGTACCAAAACACTATTGTTCAAAATAATTTTAAGATAATAATACTATTCCATGTTCCCAGATATAGGTAAGTAAAGTATAAAAATATAGAATTTTAGAATAAAACTAAGAAGAAAAAAATACCAATTTAAAAATAGCAGTTGGCAGAAAAACAAACAACCCAATCAAAAAGTGGGCAGAAAACCTAAACAGACATTTCTCCAAAGAAGACATACAGATGGCTAATAAACACATGAAAAGATGCTCAACATCACTCCATATTAGAGAAATGCAAATCAAAACTACAATGAGGTATCACATCACACCGGTAAGAATGGCCATCAACAAAGAAATCTACAAACAATAAATGCTGGAGAGAATGTGGAGAAAAGAGAATCCTCCTTGCACTGTTGGTGGGAATTCAAAATGATACAGCCACCATGGAGAACAGTATGGAAAGTGAAAGTCACTCAGTAGTGTCCAACTCTGCGAACCCATGGTCTATACAGTCCATGGAATTCTCCAGGCCAGAATACTGGAGTGGGTAGCCTTTTCCTTCTCCAGGGGATCTTCCCAACCCAGGGATCAAGCCCAGGTCTCCCACATTACAGGGGGATTCTTTAACAACTGAGCTATCAGAGAACAGTATGGAGATTCCTTTAAAAGCTAGGAATAAAACTACCGTATGACCCAACAATCCCACTACTGGGCATATATCCTATGGAAACCATAATTGAAAAAGATACATGTACCCCAGTGTTTGAGGTTTCCCAGGTGGCACTAGTGGTAAATAATCCACCTGCCAATGCAACAGACATAAGAGACACGGGTTCAATCCTGGGTTAGGAAGATCCCCTGCAGGAGGCCATGGCAACCCAGTCCAGTATTCTTAAGTGGAGGATCTCATGGACAGAGGAACCTATCAGGCTACAGTCCATAGGGTCACAAAAAGTCAGACACAACTGAAGCAACTTAGCACAGATGCACTCCAGTGTTTATTACAGCATTATTTGCAATGCTGCTGAACCTAGAGCCTATTATACAGAGTGAAGTAAGTCAGAAAGAAAAAAACAAATATCATATATTAACGCATATGTAGAATCTAGAAAGATGATACTAATGAACATATCTGCAGGACAGCAATGGAGACACAGACAGAGAACAGACTTGTGGACACAGGTGGGGAAGGAGAGGTGGGATGAATTGAGAGAGCAGCACTGAAACATATATTTGTTGTTGTTCACTAACTAAGTCATGTCCAACTCTTTGCGACTCCATAGCCTGCAGCATGCCAGGCTTCCCTGTCCATCACCAACTCCCAGAGCTTGCTCAAACTCATGTCCATCAAGTCCGTGATGCCATCCAACCATCTCATCCTCTGTCACCCTTTTGCCTCTTGCCACATCTCATACTCCTGCCTTCAATCTTTCCCAGCATCAGGGTCTTTTCTAAGGAGTCAGTTCTTCACATCAGGTGGCCAAAGTATTGGAGCTGCAGTTTTGGAATCAGTCCTTCCCATGAATATTCAGGTTGATTTCCTTCAGGATTGACTGGATTGATCTTTTTGCAGCCCAAGGGACTCTCAAGAGTCTTCTCCAGCACCACAATTTGAAAGCATCAGTTCTTTGGTACTCAGCCTTCTTTATGGTCCAACTCTCACATCTGTACATGACTATTGGAAAACCATAGCTTTGACCAAACAGATCTTTGTCAGCAATGTGTTTCATGCCTTCATGGACCACAGCCTTGTTGTGGTGAAGGAACTTGAGTAACTCAGTGAAGCTATGAGCCATGCTGTGCAGGGCCACCCAAGGCAGACGGATCATTATGGAGACTTCTGATAAAATGTGATCCACTGGACAAGGGAATGGCAAACCACACCAGCATTCTTGCCTCGAGAACCCCATGAACAGTATTGAAACATATACATTTCCATATGTAATATTAGACAGCTGGTA
>NW_011494939.1:707632-718140 GCF_000754665.1 Bison bison bison
GGAAGGGAGGTTCAAGAGGGAGGAAATACATGTCTACCTATGAGTGATTCATGTTGATATATGGTAGAAACCAACACAATATTGTAAAGCAATTATCTTCCAATTAAAAATAAATTTAAATTAAAAAAGAATGGCTTTCCAGTAATCATATGGCCTTTCCCATTGTTTATTTAAAATATTCTGAAATATGTAATTATTTTCCAGTTTTAAAAAATAAAATAAAAATAGTGGCTGGTTCTAGGGATGAAAGAATTAAGCTTGGATAGAGGATCAATAATACTTATCTTTATTGTAGTATTTTATTTATTAGATGTGAAACAATAAATTTCACTCAGATAAAACAGACTGTTAAATAATTGTTAATTCTGGGTAGAAGGAAAATGGGTGTTGTATAATTTTTTTTGTACTTTTCTGAATTTAAAATTTCTCAAAAAGATTAGCCAGTACATTTTTGGAGAGAATAATGAGAGCAAAATTGATCTTTCAGATAACAAAGTGAATAATAAAGCTATCATGACTCAAATACTTCCATGCTAGCATAGACAGAGAGATTAATGGAACAGAGTAAAGTTCAGAAATAGATTCAGAGGTATATAGGAATTTTTTATATGATAAATACAGCATTTCAAATAAGTGAAGAGACTAGAAAAATGACCAAGAGGTAGAATAAGTCATTCACCAAAGAACATGAACCTCAATCTTCATTCAAGTTGTGTGTATCAGCAGTTTGTTCCTTTTTATTGTTGATTCATATTACATGTCATGGGTGTACCAGTTTCTTTAACCATGCATTTATTGAAGGACATCTATGGTATTCTGATTTTTGACTATTTATTCTATACAAATTTTAAAACAAGTTTTGTGTATAAATATATCACGAAAAAAAAAAGACTAAAAGACAAAATGCTGGGAGGTATACCAAAGTAAAAATGACCTTTTTTAATCTTTTAGGGAGACTTAATTTTTTTCCTTTACACATTTCTTTATTATCATTTTTTGTTGTTTGTTTTTGGCCATGTCACATGGCAGGCATGTGGAATTTTAGTTCTCCCACCAGGGGTTGATCCATGCATGGCCCCCTGCAGTAGAAATATGGAGTCTTAACCACTGGACTGCCAGGAAGTCCTATTTTTATGTATTATTTTTAAAGAGTAAAAATAATATTTGAGTGAAACAGTATTTCAAAAATTACAATTGCCAACATTTAAGTGAGAACAGTAGTTTTTGCCTTATTATCATATAGCACCTATGTACTATCAGGAATGATGTCGTTTAAATGGATGCTTTTACAGCAAAATTGAATCTATTCCTATAATTTGTTTTTATTGTGGCACGATATAAAAATCTTGTTTCACATGAGAATGGCACACCAAAGTGAAAAAGAAAATGAACTGCATGTCTTTCAACATTCAGGTATTCCTGAGTTAGGGTGCACTGAAAATCACTTAGCTATATTAAAAGATTTGTCTTACTCAATATTTTAATGTCCCTTCTATTAGAACCTCATGATACTACCCTTCTAATACAACTGCTTTAACTAATATAAGGGATTCCCAATACAAACATTCCTGTTGTTTCTTAGGTAGAAACATTTAAACAAAGTAGTGTTCAAATAGTAGATTCTACAATCTGGTCCCATCACTTCATGGGAAATAGATGGGGAAACAGTGGAAACAGTGTCAGACTTTATTTTTTGGGGCTCCAAAATCACTGCAGATGGTGATTGCAGCCATGAAATTAAAAGACGCTTACTCCTTGGAAGGAGAGTTATGACCAACCTAGATAGCATATTCAAAAGCAGAGACATTACTTTGCCAACAAAGGTCCATCTAGTCAAGGCTATGGTTTTTCCGGTGGTCATGTATGGATGTGAGAGTTGGACTGTGAAGAACTGATGCTTTTGAACTGTGGTGTTGGAGAAGACTCATGAGAGTCCCTTGGACTGCAAGGAGATCCAACTAGTCCATCCTAAAGGAAATCAGTCCTCAGTGTTCATTGGAAGGACTGATGCTGAAGCTGAAACTCCAATACTTTGGCCACCTCATGCGAAGAGTAGACTCATTGGAAAAGACCCTGATGTTGGGAGGGATTGGGGTTAGGAGGAGAAAGGGACGACAGAGGATGAGATGGCTGGATGGCATCACTGACTCAATGGACATGAGTTTGGGTAAACTCCGGGAGATGGTGATGGACAGGGAGGCCAGGCGTGCTGCGATTCATGGGGTCACAAAGAATCGGACACGACTGAGCGACTGAACTGAACTGAACAATGGCACTGAAAGTATCTTTGCAGCTGCAGAATTAATTTTAATCATAGCTATTAAGTATATGAAAATTGTTATTCTTTGTGGTCTACATGCAAAATTTGTCTTTCTAACAATGTTTAATTTTTTAATACCGTAAAACTGATTATTTTTCCCTGAAGAGCTGTTTCTCACCATTGAACCTCATAAAAATATCTGTAAGGCATATTAGTAACTATGCTCTTTAAGCTAAAGACAAAAATTTGAAATGAATGAGAAAATACAGGTTCTTAGCAGAGAAAGCAGAGAAGGCAATGGCACCCCACTCCAGTACTCTTGCCTGGAAAATCCCATGGACGGAGGAGCCTGGTGGGCTGCAGTCCATGGGGTCGCTAAAAATCGGACAAGACTCAGCGACTTCACTTTCACTTTTCACTTTCATGCATTGGAGAAAGTAATGGCAACCCACTCCAGTGTTCTTGCCTGGAGAATCCCAAGGACGGGGGAGCCTTGTGGGCTGCCATCTCTGGGGTCGCACAGAGTCGAACACTACTGAAGTGACTTAGCAGGAGCAGCAGCAGCAGAGAAAGAGAAACCATAAAAAAGAGCCAATTAGAAAACTAAAAATTGAAAAATATAATATCAGAAATTTTAAAATTTCCTAGGTGGGCTCAAAAGCAGAAATGAATATAAAAGAGATAAAAGTAAGTGAACTGAAAGACAGGTCAATAGAAATTATCCTGTATGGACAAGAGAGAGAAAAAAGATCAAAACAAGGAACAGAGTCTTAGAGAGATGGAGGACAACTTCAAAATGTCTAACATTCTCATCACTGGATTCCCAGAAAAGGAGAAGGAAATTGGCAGGAAAATACATGAAGAAATAACTGCTGAAAACATCCCAAATTTAGTGAATTACATAAATTTTCAAACTCAAGATCTCAGCAAACCCAAATAGAATAAACTCAAACAAAAACAAAACAAACAAGAAAACCCTTCAGTACATCATAATCAAACCGTTGGACTCAAAAAATGTAAAATCTTGAAATAATCTAGAGAAAATTTTCTAGACAAATTACATATAAGGGGGAAACACAGTCATAAGGGGAAAAATCCTGTTAAATCAGAATTCTATAACCAATGAGTATATTCCTCAGGAATAAAAACAAAATAAAAATATTCTCTAGTGAAGGAAAACTAAGAGAGTGTGTCAAATGGCAGGCCTTCTCTAAAAGAAATACTAAAGTAAATTCTTCAGGCTAAAAGTAAAAATTCCAATCCCAAAGAAAGGCAATGCCAAAGAATGCTCAAACTACCAAACAATTGCATTTATTTCATACGCTAGCAGAGTAATGCTCAAAATTCTCCAACCCAGGCTTCAACAGTACGTGAACCGTGAAATTCCAGATGTTCAAGCTGGATTTAGAAAAGGCAGAGGAACCAGAGATCAAATTGCCAACATCCATTGGATCATATAAAAAGCCAAAGAGTTCCAGAAAAACATCTACTTCTGCTTTGTTGACTATGACAAAGCCTTTGACTGTGTGGACCATGACAAACTATGGAAAATTCTGAAAGAGATGGGAATACCAGACCACCTGACCTACCTCTTGAGAAACCTGTATGCAGGTCAGGAAGCAACAGTTAGAACTGGACATGGAACAACAGACTGGTTCCAAACTGGGAAAGGAGTATGTCAAGGCTGTATATTGTCACCCTGCTTATTTAACTTATATGCATAGTACATCATGAGAAACACTGGGCTGGATGAAGCACAAGCTGGAATCAAGATTGCTGGGAGAAATATCAATAACCTCAGATCTGCAGATGAGACCACCCTTATGGCAGAAAGTGAAGAACTAAAGAGCCTCTTGATGAAAGTGAAAAAGGAGAGTGAAAAAGTTGGCTTAAAGCTCAACATTCAGAAAACGAAGATCATGGCATCCGGTCCTATCACTTCATGGGAAATAGATGGGAAACAGTGGCAACAGTGTCAGACTTTATTTTCTGGGGCTCCAAAATCCCTGCAGATGGTGATTGCAGCCATGAAATTAAAAGATGCTTACTCCTTGGAAGGAAAGTTATGACCAACCTAGACAGCATATTAAAAAGTAGAGACATTACTTTGCAAAAAAGGTCCGTCTCTAGTCAAAGCTATGGTTTTTCCAGTAGTTATGTATGGATGTGAGGGTTGGACGATAAAGAAAGTTGAGTGTCGAAGAATTGATGCTTTTGAACTGTGGTGTTGGAAAAGACTCTTGAGAATTCCTTGGACTGCAAGGAGATCAAACCAGTTAATCCTAAAGGAAATCAGTCCTGAATATTCTTTGGAAGGACTGATGCTGAAGCTGAAACTCCAATACTATGGCCACCTGATGTGAAGAACTGACTCATTTGAAAAGACCCTGGTGCTGGGAAAGACTGCAGGCAGGAGGAGAAGGGGACAACAGAGGACGCAATGGTTGGATGGCATCACCGACTCAATGGACATTAGTTTGAGTAAACTCTGGGAGGTGGTGATGGACAGGTAGGCCTGGCGTGCTGCAGTCCATGGGGTCAGAAAGAGTCGGATACAACTGAGTGACTGAACTGACTGAAAAGTGAATAATACCAGAAGGAAACATGGGTTTTCAGGAACGAAAGAAGAGAAATGGAAATGGATGGGTAAGTCAAAAAGATTATTTTTTTTCCACATAGGCTCTCTAAAATATGTACAGGAATGTCTTAGAGATATTTTAGGTTCAGTTCTAAACCACCTCAATAAAGCAAATATCACGATAAAGCAAGTCAAATCAATTTTTTGGTTTTCAACTGCATATTAAAGTTCTGTTTACATGAAATATTATAGTTTATTAAATGTGCAATAGCATATCAAAAATGTACTACTGCATAGCTTAATTTTAAAATACTTTATTACTAAAATATGCTAACCATAATCTAAGCCTTCCATGAGAGCAGTAACAACAAAGATCACAGAACACAGATCACAATATAATAATATTGAAAAAATTTGAAATATCATGAGAATTACCAAAATGTGACACAGAGACATGGAGTAAGCAAATGCTATTGTAAAAATGGCACCAATATACTTGTTAACTCATGGTTATCACAAACCTTCTATTTGTAAAAAAAAAAAAAGGATATATTTGCAAAGTACAATAAAATGAAACATGATAAAATACAGTATGCCTGGCTAACTATTGAAAGCAAAACTTATAAAATTATCTAAGGGGGTTTCCACATATATAAATTTATACATATACCAATTATACCTTAAAGATCAGTGAGTGAAGCAAAGAGGGACCTCTGTGACTGCAAGGAGTCTTTCCACATTTTACTTGAAGTGATGTAATACACTCAGTGGACTGTGAAAGCTTATGTATATATATTGTAAGACAGAGCAACTATTAAAAAAAATACAAAGAGATATTTGTATCCAAAAAGGCAATATACCAACTAATTAAAATGTACTAATAAAAATATTCAAATAATCCATAAAAAGGTAGGAAAGTAGAAATAGAAAAATATATAGAACAAACAGAAAATAAACAATAAAATAGTAGGCCTAAATACAATCTTATCAACAATTATATTAATATTAAATTACAGAAATTAGAGATTGTCAGACTGGATTAAAAGAGAGTCTTATGTGTTGTCTACAAGTAATTCATTTTAAATATAACAATATAGATAAATAAAAGATAGGAAATACATATATCATGCAAATGCTAACCAAAGAAGGTGGAGTGACTACACTAATATTAGAAAAAATAGATTTCAGATCAAGGATATTACAAGGGATTAAGATAGCACATAATGATAAAGAGTCAATTCATCAAAAACACATAAGTCTAAATGTATATACAGCTAACAAGAGAGCTTTAAGATATGTAAAGCAAAAACACACAGAAGTGAAAGGAGAGATAGACAAAGCCACAATTATAGCTGGAGACATCAATGCTCTTCTCTCAGAAACTGATAGAACTACTGCAGAAATCCAGTAAGGATATAGAAGACCTAACATTATCAACTAACTTGCCATGATTGACATAGAACATTGCACCCAATAACACACATAAAATGTTCTGTTATAGGGGTACAAACTTGTGTGCAGATCAAGAAACAACAGTTAGAACCAGATATGAAATAACTGACTGGTACAAAATTGGGAAAGGAGTTTGTCAAGACTGTATATTGTCACCCTCCTCATTTAACTTAGATGTAGAGTACATCATGTGAAATGCCAGGCTGGACGAATCACAAGCAAGAATCGAGATTGCCAGGAGAAATATCAGCAACCTCAGATATGCACATGACACCACCATAATGGCAGAAAGAGAAGAATTAAAGAGCCTCTTGATGAAACTGAAAGAGGAAAGCAAAAAAGCTGGCTTAAAAACATTCAAAAAAACCAAGATCATGGCATCTGGTCCCATCACTTCATGGCAAATAGATGGGGAAAAATGGAAACAGTGGCAGATTTTATTTTCTTGGGCTCTAATATCACTGTGGATGGTGCCTGCAGCCATGAAATTAAAAGATACTTACTTCTTGGATGAAAAGCTATAACAAACCTAGCAGCAGCTAGCTAAGTCACTTCAGTTGTGTCCGACTGTGCAACCCCGTAGACGGCAGCCCACCAGGCTCCTGCGTCCGTGGGATTCTCCAGGCAAGAGTACTGGAGTGGGTTGCCATTGCCTTCTCCAATGCATTAAAGTGAAAAGTGAAAGTGAAGTCGCTCAGCCGTGTCCAACTCTTAGCGACCCCACGGACTGCACCCTACCAGGCTCCTGTGTCCATGGGATTCTCCAGGCAAGAGTACTGGAGTGGACTGCCACAAACCTAGACATCATATTAAAAAACAGAGCTATCACTTTGCCAATAAAGTCCATATAGTCAAAACTATGGTTTTTCCAGTAGTCATGTACAGATATGAGAATTGTAGCATAAAGAAGGTTGAGGGCTGAAGAACTGATGCTTCTGAATTGCAGTGCTGGAGAAGACTCTCAGGAATCCCTTGGACAGCAAGGAGATCAAACCCTTAATATTCATTGGAAGGACAGATGCTGAAGCTGAAGCTCCAATACTTTGGCAACCTGATGCAAAGAACTGCCTCATTGGAAAAGACCCTGATGCTGGGAAAGATTGCGGGCAGGAGGAGAAGGGGGCAATGGAGGATGAGACAGCTGGATAGTATCACCGACTCAATGGACATGAATTTGAGCAAATTCCCAGACAGTTAAAGACAGAAGCCTGACGTGCTGCAGTCCAAGGAGTTGCAAAGAGTCAGACACGACTTAGCGAGTAAGCAACAAAAGGACATTTACCAAGATACTCAAGCAAAATAAACCTTAACAAATAGAAAAGAACTGAAATCTTAAAAGTATGTTTTCTGATCATAACCAAACTAGTAAGTGCTACATGGTAGTTCATTTTTGTTTTCCTTTGGTGTGTTTTTATTGTTTGACTTGTCAATTTTATAAATCCAGAGTATATTGCTTCATAATCAAGTTGACTCTTGTTTCCAAATGACTTCAAAGTGTAGCTGTAATTTCAGTGTTTGTTACAGAGTATGTTTCAGTGCACAATACACATTTGAGTATCAGTTATCTTTATTTTCAATGGAAAAAAAACAAAAGGCAAGTAACTATTATTAAATACCTCCAATGTGTTAGAATGGAACAACAGTGTCACCTTGGACATTCTACCTCTTTACTTTAGAAAACAGCTCTTTAATTCTAAAGTATTCCATTTTTTTTTTTGTCTTACAGTCTGAGAATCACAATTTCAATTATTCCTATAAAACATTCTTCTTTCAGTCTCAAGACCTTAAGCAACACATTTCATCATATAGAGGCCTAACATAAACACTGAAGAACAGTGCAGACACCTTCAGAAGCAAGATAAAGCAGACAACATATCAATGGTCACCACATAAACCAAATACAGCAATTGTGACTTCAGCAACGTTAATCCTGTACCATTGAGTAAGCATACAAGTACCAGGTATAACATTTTCTGTTGTGAACTGCTTGCGTTCTAAGTTGCTTTAGTTGTGTCCGACTCTTTGTGACACCATGGACTGCAGTCCACCAGGCTCCTCTGTCCATGTGATTCTTCAGGCAAGAATACTGGACTGGATTGCCATACCTTCCTCCAGGGGATCTCCCCAACCCAGGGATGGAACCTGAGTCTCAAGTCTTCTGCACTGGCAAGCAGGTTCTTTACCGCCAGCGCCACTGGGAAGCATGACACATGTTGTGACACGTAATTTCTTAAAGGCAGATTGAAAAGTGGAAGAACGTGAAAGTCACTCAGTCCTGTCGGACTCTTTGTGACCCCATGCACTATACAGTCCATGGAATTCCCTAGGCCAGAATACTGGAGAGGGTCGCCTTTCCGGTCTCCAGGGGATCTTCCCAACCCAGGGATCGAACCCAGGTTTTCCACATTGCAAGTAGATTCTTTACCAGCTGAGCAACAGGGAAGCCCAAGAATACTGGAGTGGGTAGCCTATCCCTTCTCCAGTGGATTTTCCTGACCAAGGAATCTAACCAATGTCTCCTGCATTGCAGGCGGATTCTTTACCAACTGAGGTATCAGGGAAGCCCAAAAGGCAGGTTATCACATAACAAAAATCATATAACGCATGTACCATCTATTAAAATAAATTTTAGAAAAAAACATGTATTTACCGCAATTTTCCCCCACTAAGGACCACCTATTAAGATCTCACTAAACTCTGGGCCTGGGAACACAGATTTGGGAAATGCTGCCTTAATGTTTCCTTTGAGTAGTAATTCAATATCATTGCTTTTTTTGGTTTGTTTAAATTCCTTTCTCTTCAGTAACACAGTGTTCTGAAAGTGCTGAAAAATACTGGTTCAAGAAAAATATTTAGAAACTTAGACCCGTGAAATATGAGATGAAAACCAGAGCTTAAGAAAAGAGAGAAAGCACAGGAAATACAGAAACACAGTCAAACGAAACTATGACCACATAAAGGAATGGTTCTTTTTTAGGATTGGTAAGGATGTGTGGTGTTTGAGCAAAACTGGTTATCGGTCAGCTTTCTGCACTGAATGACAAGCTGGACTGTAACATCTCCAGGGCGGGTCACTTTCAAGTCCTCTACTTAAAATGCAAGAGAGGGCCCGAGTTTGAGGACTTGTATTGCAGATTTCTGCTAATCACTGTTTCCACGTCTTTTTAATACAATGAAAGGCCGCTAGGGGGAGAAACACGCCTAAAACCTGACCCTTATCAGTAGTGATCTCAAAACGTAGCAGATCCTATTACTCTCCAGCAAAAAGAAGCTTCTATGGCACGCAATATTAAACCACCACCCTGCATCGAATCTGGAACCAAAATGGTTTTTCTAAAGTCTCCGTGGGCACTAAGCGAAAAAAGCACGTGTTCTGAATGGTCAGAATGGAATCCTACAAGCTGATTCAGATCTGAAAAAAGGACATTGCAAAAGGTCTCCCTGAGTGAGTCAAAGTATTGCAGAGGGCTATGGCAGCGCATTCCTCTTTCGGGATGGGCTACAACTTAACCTTACGTTGGCAAAAGGACGCGAAGCAACGTTTTGTAAAGGCCTTCTTTCTAGTATCGATATCCATTTCTGATTAGCCACTGACGGAGGCGGTTAGCCACTACGTTCCCTCCCCTCTCCCCTAGACGAGAGTCTCATTTCCTCTATGGGCGTAAAAGTGAATGGACCCGCTTGCTCCCGATACGCCTTTCTATATCTCAACCCAGCCCTACAGCTCGTAGAAACAGATAGGCGCATCCCTGCTGTTCGTACACCTATGCCTCCACAAGATGGCAAAACACCCTCGCCACTGCAAAAGACGACAGCGTTAAATACCAGCGCGGCACGAAAATGAGCCACAAAGCCACTCAAACTTCGGGAACAAAACCAACGCGCAGGCGCACTGGCACACTGTTACCCGATTTGCCCACTTTCCCCTCCTGGTCTCCGCAGTTTCACTTCCCCTCGTTTGGTCCTCTGCTTCCGGGGCACAGTAGGCTCGGCCCCTCCTCATCTCTTACCCTCCTCTACCCGAGGAGGGGGGAGTCGAGGGGGTGGGGAAGAGTTCGTTGTTTGTTTACACGATGTGAGCGGAAAAAGAGACCAATAAAGTTTATTCTGGAAACAAAAGGAAAAAAAAAACAGGGGTGACAGAGAAAGGAGACGGGGGCGGGGGCGTGTGGCGGGGGCTAGCTAGGAGAGGCAGCGAGAAGGAGAAAGCGGCAGTTC
>NW_011494939.1:718266-731056 GCF_000754665.1 Bison bison bison
GCCGCCCGCGGGGCTGGGACCCGATGCGGTTAGAGCCGCGGAGCTTCGAGGAGCCCCGAGCGTGAGTAGAACGCGGACAGGCCGGGAGCGGGCGCGGTCGGGATGGGGCCGGGTGGGTGCCGGGGACTCTCGGGCGCGCCCGCCGACTTGGGCGGGGGCTGCCCGCCCGTCGTCTCTCCCAGCTTCGGCCCGCAGGAGAGTTCGTCTGCGATCCCCGCTCTCCTCCGCCTGCCGCTGGCCTCACCCAGATGCAGAGGCGAGGGCTCGCCGCTCCCTCTTTTCTCCCTCTGGCCGCCGCCTCGCTCTTCGTTTCCTTCCTCTCCCATTTTTGGGGATGGGGCGGCTAGAGACTGAGGAAGTGCGCCCAGGGCCGCCGCCCCGGCCGCGATGGCTAGGTCCCCCGCACCCTTGCACATCCACCCGACCCGCGAGCACCGCGGCGTGAGCGATCCCGGGTGCCAAACCGTGAGCTCTTCCTGAGGGGCTGTCACGCCCGAGGACTCCGACCGCGCCAGCCCGGCGACCCTGCGTTTGCCTCATACTGGGTTTAAATCGCCCGGCTGGGGTTTGGAAGGCTACATCCCCGTAGCCCATAGTTCCTCTCCCACCCTTCAACTCGAAGTTGTTTTTTTCCTTTTAACCGAGACAATCAAACGTATAAACGTATTGGATATTTCATTCATAGACCTGAGACGTTGTCTCGCGATTTGTGTCTTTAGTAAGTCTAATATGTGATGCCTGCTTTATAGCTCCTAAGTGGCTCGGAAAGGTAGGGTAGCGCCCAGAATTGGACTGTGTAAACACCAGACGTTCAGCCAGTGTGTTTTGATCGCGGCTTGAGGGGTTTATTTTAGGATGCTAAAGGAATAGTGGTGATGATGGCTCGTTACCAGGCTTAGGAATCGAAAGCTGTTTTGGATGTCAGTAATTGGGAAGCTGTTTACGTACTTATATAAAGGGTAAGGGGAGCGCAATAAGAGGGGCTTCTGTGAAAAACAGCCTTCGTATTAATGAAGTAGAGCTGTGATTTCGTTTGGTGAAGCTTCCTCATTCCAGCACTGCGCCTTTGGGCACATGCAGTACATGGGTTTGCTAGATGATGTTTTGAATCGTAGTTTGTGAGGCCTGGGAGAACCCCTGGAAAACTTGGGTAGGTAAACTTCTGTTAACTCAAGTCATCGGGTAATTACTATGGCCACATTTGAACCACTGTGGGCAATACCGGTCGCATGTTTTCCTGCTCAGAAGCTGGGTTCTCTGGGTATTTGCTTACATTGCACTGTACAAAATTTGTTTATGTACTGGATTGCGTGTTGTTAAGGAAAGACCTACAAAATACTTAAGATACCACTTGGCTAATTTAATTTGTATAAATCACAGCACGTCTTTATTAATGGATCCTAGAAGCAACTGTAGTGTAAGAATTTGTTAATATGTCTGTATTCAAGTTTTAACATTTTTTAAGACTGAATCATTGAATTCTGGTTGACAGCATAGATCTCTATCTAAACATCACATGTTCTGGAAAATTTTAATTATCAGATTAACTGTTCTGCAGTGTCATCAGCCAGAATTATCTGAAGAGGGCCCAGTGGGGGTGTGGGGGGGGTGGGTAGGGGTGGGGGGTATTTTGTTTGGTTTTCTGAGTTTTCTCATGTCACCTTTTTGGATAAAATTAAATTTCATCTCTAAGTTTTTTCAAAAGTTTCTTATAGGTTTTTCCATCATTGTAAAATAGAGTGTTTTCCTATTAAAATCACGAAATAGATGATTGAAAGAAGTGATAGCACATGGTAACAGTCATAGCATCATGGGGGAAATAAAAAGAAAATGAATGAATAATTAACTTAATATTTTATCATTGATTTTATGAATATAAAGTTTGAAAGACATTCCAATCAGTTTAGTTCAAGAATTAAAAATGAACCACATATAAATTCAGAACAGTGTTTTTATATGTCTAAAGCTTTTTTTTCTCAATTTTTAGTAAGTTAGATATAGCATTAAGGAGATGTCACTAATACAAATGCTGTAAACCCAAGAATTACTGCATGAGTGTATCTTCTCATGGGCTAGATATATGTGAAAGGAGGACTGTAAAAGAGCAATCAATGGCTTTGCCTGGGAACAACCTCATCTTAAAGCAGAGTTTCCTTCCTGTCAGTATAAGAGCCTCTCCATCCCAAAGAAGTATTGCCTTAAAAAAAAAAAAAAAAAAGGTAAATTTACAAGTAAAATACTTAAATAGTAAGATAGGTCATACATTTCCTAAAAGAGTTCACTTTGTTTCCTTTATTGAATTAAGATTTTTTAACATTTACTATTACCATTTAAAAGTCATTTGCTCTGTTGATCTGTTTATTTGAAAAGGGCTAACTTAATCCTGTTTGATCTCTTTAGCAACAAAAATAGCATTACAAGGATCACTTCTCTATTTTATTATTTAAATATCTTGAATTTCAAGGGAGAGGTGATTCTGTAAATGAAATGTGTTTCTTAAGCATCATAAAAGATTTTATCTCTGAAAATATTTATGATCCTTAAATTTGTGCAAGTTTAGAAGCATAAATCTTAGAAAATCAAGGTTTATATTAGTATAGTTATTGAGCTGTTTTTTTTAAGTATGTTTGTCTTGAGCTACAAAACAATCCTGTAGAGAAGGCAGTATTGCTGTCTCTGAGAAATGACATTTTAATCTAAGGTCAGACAAGTATCAGGTGACAGACTCATTGACAAAATGAATGCTTTGTGACTCCTTTCGTTTTATTATGCTACCTCTAACTTGCTCCAGCCTGCTTTTTTTTTTCAGCCTGCTTTTTTATAAAGAAACTAGAGCCCATAGATCACCTTTTCCCTTATTTGTAATAATAAATGGATGTGTTTAATTCCCCCTATAGCTTAAACAGTGGTTTTTTATCCTGGCCACATATTAGAATCATCTAGTTAGCTTTTTAAAAATATCAGTGCCAGGGTCTCCTTCCTGGAGATTCTGGTTTAATTGGTCTGAGATGGAGCCCAGACATCTGTTTAAGTTCCCCAGGTAATTCTAATAGACACGATTGTAAAGCCCTTGCTTTCTAAGACCTGTATAATTTGTTTCTTTTCTTCTAATTTCATCTCTCCTTTTTCTTCCTACAGCTCCCTTGGCCTTTTCCTGCTTCACATGCCAGTGCTATTTGCTTTTCATGAGACATTTGCACACTCCATACCCCTTGTTTAACTGGCTGACTCCTCATTTTTCATATCAGTTCCTTTGAAAAGTCTAGTCTGGGTCAGGTGCCCTTGCTTCCTGTTCCCATAACATCTTGTGCTCCTACTGTCAGAGCATTGACTCAGTGCATTGGCAATTGCCAATTTATTTGTCTGTATCTTCCACCAAGATGTAAATTTCATGAGAACGCTAGGGGTTTTATCTTATACAGTTATGTTCTCATTGTCAAGCACAGTAGCCAGTACATAATAGAGTTATTCACTGAATAAATATATTCACAACAGACTTCTTTACAACAATAATTTACAAATGCCTATTGAGTTTTTATACTATATTTGTTCACTAAAAATATACACCCCTAACCTGCCACACAAATGTATTTTAATTGGAGACATTTGGGATGTTCTAAAGAACATATAAATTATATCAAGAGTGACACTCAAACTCCCCCCACACACACACCCCTCCACACAAATAATTAAACACAGAACTGTACTAGAAATCAGGAGATGTGAATTCAGATCCTAACCTCACCACAAGAGTGTGTCCTTGGGCAAGTCTCAATCTTTTGGGGCCTCAGTTTCCTCACCTGTAATAGGGGAATTGTATTGAATGCTCTACATGGTACTACTCAGTGCTTTAGCCTTAAAAACCTATGAGTACTAAAAATACTGACTTTGGGAAATCTGAACCTCCTGTTGGGCTGCTGTCTATGGGGTCGCACAGAGTCGGACACGACTGACGCGACTTAGCAGCAGCAGCAGCAGAACCTCCTTGGTTCAAACCCTGGCTTCTATGCTTACTGGCAGAATTACTTTGGACAGATTTCTTAATATGTATAATGAGAGTAATTACTACTCAACAGAGTTGTTATTGTTTTTGTTTTTGTTGAATTAAATGAGTGTCGATCCAGGAAAGTTTTGGCCAGGATCAGATGCCTAATACATGTTCATTTCCTTTCCCCTTTGAAAGTGTTAGATCTCATGAGTGGACTTATCTAAGATAAGAAAAAAGATAGTTTATGTAATATATCCTGTTTTCCACTTTGCTGACTGCTAACTTTACAGGTGTGACTAGGGACCAAAAACCACGTGGCTTTTAGTTTCATTTTCTTAGAACCCTATTCCACTGTCAAACACCCAGGTGTTAGTTAACCTGCCTGGGAAGTAATTAAGCCTTGAAGTTTGAACCATGACAGGAGTGTCCCTGGTAGCTCAGTCGGTAAAGAATCTCCCTGTAGTTCAGGAGACCCAGGTTTGATCCCTGGGTGGGGAAGATCCCCTGGAGAAGGAAATGATAAACCACTCCAGTATTCTTGCCTGGAAAAATCCCATGGACAGAGGAGCCTGGCGGGCTACAGTCCATGGGTCCCAAGAGTCGGACATGACTTAGTGACTAAGCCACCATGACAGGATAGCAAGTATCAAGCTATTTATATATCATAATACATAATATGGAGGAAGGGAGACTGAACTGATGACCTTATACCATTGCCAAAGATCAGTAAAATCAGATTTGACCATTCCAAAAAAATGGAACAGATTAAAACTAAGGATAATTTACAAAAAAGACTCAGATTTTGGTGAAGTCTCTGTTTGCCAGACCTTAAAATTCAGGGAGTTTTTTTTATTTAGTAAATTTTAGTAAAAATTATTTAGTAAGTAGTAATTTTATTTAGTAATTTCCAGGAGATATAGGAAGTTTACCTCTGGTCAGGACCAGTTGCAGAAGATTGTTCTCGACATCAGATTAGCAGTTACAGGTATCAGTTAGCAAACTGAAGTTATTGATATTTTTCTCTGGGAGTGTTGTATCTTAATTTTATGTGTTTATTTTAACCTTTATTTATTTGATAACCTTTATTTATTTGGTGACACAGTGTAACAATATCTCTGCTGAAGTTTCTTAATGCCAGTCTTATTTTTGTATAAATCAAATTGACTTGTCTGAGTTTTCCCTTAAGTTTATGTCTTTGTTTTGTTTTTAATTTTTTAATGACTTTAGCGTATCATTTATATATTTATTTTTTTTTGTTGGCCACACCTCAGGGCATATGGGATCTCAGTACCCCAATCAGGGATCAAACCCACACCCCCTGCAGTGGAAGCACGGAATCTTAATCACTGGACCACCGGGGAAGTCCCTTAAGCTTATGTTTAAAGTGAACTTTATTATCTTTTAAGAAAAGATACTGTAATAAAAATTAAAAATAGTGGTTAGGAGAAACTGAAGTCTTAAGGGTATAAAAAAGAAGCATGAGGCAACACACAGTGAAGTCTAAGGATTCGACTTAAAGGCTTGTGGTTTCCATCATTCAGAAAGGTTATTCAGCCTTAGATAAACTGATAATGTTTTATAGCCACTTAAGTTATTTGTATTTAATCCTTTATTAATATGAATCAGTTGATACTGGTTAACAAATTTTTATGTGTTCTCTCTCCCTGTCCTCAACTGTACAGTTTGAGTATAATGTCAAAATACTTTAATAAAAAGTTTCTAAGTTTATAATAGAAGTGGTGGCTTAGAGCTTTTTCTTCAAGTTTAATGTTTCTTACAGTGAAACTGTTTTTAGAATGGATTATAATGCTCTGGTTTGGATGGCTGAAAGACCAAATTCCAATCCCAAACTGCTACTTTGTATTTGTCTATAGGGGAAAGGAGGCAGACCATATCACATCTTTGCCGCTCTTTAATATGCTACTTTATAGTAACTCATATAATTAATGAGATAATTTAAGTAATCCAAGTTCTATACAATTATTTAAAAGAAAATATATACATACTAATTATTTTAAATTTATACCTAGTACAGGAATAACACACTTCAGCGTTTGGTCTGACAATTAAATACTCATCTCTTCATATCATTTTGCTAGTTAGCTTGATGGTTTATCTAAATTACAGTCATTTATAAGAGGTTACGTTTTAGTGTCTTTTAGTATTAATATTAATTGGAATTGTTACAAAGGAATCACTGTGTTAGGGCCAGCATTACCATTTGAAATAAGTGTGGGATTTTTAAAAAGGTAGAAGTTAAGTATTCTCACAGACCATGCTTATCTGGTACACTTTATCTGGTACACTTCAGATTTTAAATATTTGTGTAGTGGAAACCAAGGAAGTCAGTGTTGTGATGTAAAAATAGCTGCATTAGGATAGAAACATTCTGTTCTGATCATATTCTCTTGCCAAACTCACCAGGGGTTAGTAAAATTCTGTAGAGAGATGCACCTTATAAAGCATTATAGAGATTTAAAGCAATATTATAAGGATGATTTTAAGCATAAAATTTTTTTTAACAGGAGGAGACTGTGTTCATTCTTGTATCCTTAGCACCTAGCATAGTACCCAAAAGTTGCTGCTGCTAAGCTGCTTCAGTCATGTCTGACTCTGTGCGACCCCTTAGAGGGCAGCCCACCATGCTCCCCCGTCCCTGGGATTCTCCAGGCAAGAACACTGGAGTGGGTTGCCATTTCCTTCTCCAATGAATGAAAGTGAAAAGTGAAAGTGAAGTCGCTCAGTCGTGTCCAACTCTTAGTGACCCCATGAACTGCAGCCTACCAGGCTCCTCTGTCCATGGGATTCTCCAAGCAAGAATACTGGAGTGGGGTGCCATTGCCTTCTCCAATGCGTGAAAGAGAAAAGTGAAAGTGAGGTCGCTCAGTCGTGTCCGACTCCTAGCGACCCCATGGACTGCAGCCTACCAGGCTCCTCCGTCCATGGGATTTTCCAGGCAAGAGTACTGGAGTGGCTTGCCATTACCCAAAAGTAGGTGATCAGTAAGTGATATTTTTGCAGTGGAATCATAATTGGGGATCAAAACACTTATCTATCAGTTAGTAGCTGTATACTTTAAACTATCTGAAAATTAATAAATTGCTGTGTGTCAGTTGATCATTTACTGTGTATAGATTCAAATTATAGGAGATATTTTTCTATAAGTAAACTAGTTGCATATTTCTATTGATGTTTGTAGACATGTTTAACAAAGATTGATAGGTTAGGAATAGCTATTTCCTAGAAGAACGCTGAATCAGGAGTCTGAGAATCTAGGTTCTATCTAGCTCTTTGGCCTTAGATCTTGACCTCTTAGCACTTGTTTGATTCCTAGCATTTTAAAGCCTATTTTTTATTTCAGGGAAGAGTAAGTAAGCCATTCCCTAGAAGGAAGATGGCCTATCTCAGTTTATTATTATCTTCAGAAGAGAAAATCTCTTTTATCTACTTGTTTATAAATTTGCACGTATTTGAAGGCCCTTCTGTGAAATTCTGACAGAAAAAAACTGCCATCAGAAAAGAATGGACTGGAAAGATTTTTTGCTTTCTCTCCAAAATTGTCAGGGACTTGGGAGGATCAAACTTACAGCAGGCGTGCCCTTTTTGGTTGTTGGCACTGAGAGCAGTTAAGTTTCTGACAGACGTTGAGAGTAGATCATCCGTTGCACTCCAGTTGCCAGGGTTTTGAAGGCTCGCAAACCTGTCTCAGCACCCTTAATAGCCATTGGCAATCTTCCTTACTTTAGTTAAAGACTTCTAGGAAAACATGTCCCATTATTTCCTTTGGTAACCCATCCCACTAGTTGGTTTTCAGAAAATACATTCTAATCTTAGAAACATAATTCCAGAGGCATAGTAAGGCTCTTTTTTCTAGATGTGTCCTCTGTTGTGCATAAAAATATATGAAAAGATGACAAAACTAATTGTCCTTAATCAGGAAAAGTTATGTTTCCTGATGTGTATGCTATTGATTTGTTGTTTCTATAAATGTTCAAACCACTCACTTTCAACTTTTGAATAGGTTTTAACCAGCAAACCGTTCAGGTAATGAGATATTATGTAGAATTATTTTGATTATGTACTTCCGTTTTCAGCAAGCTAAGCAGATTTCTGTTGTTCTTCTTTGACAGATCATGCTTTTCCAAGTGCTTTTCTGATGGACTTACTGCAGGTCTAGACCTGAAAGTACTGTTGCATTTTGAAACAATTGATTGCCTTTAGCCTGAAAGCAAGTGAATTGTGTGTGTGTTGGGTTTTTTCCTTAGGAGGTTAACCTCTTGACAGGTACAAAATCCTTCAAGTTTTCTGCCAAATAACCTACTATTCTGGAATATAGATTTATGGAACATGTCATCAAAAGTAAATCAGCTTTAAAGGTAAAAATTATTGGGAAAAAGATTTAAATTAGGCACTATTGTAAAGTCAGTATGAAATCAAACTACATATGACAGCAAAGAAAGGAAAAATTATATTTTCACATTGTCATTTTATACTTATTGTAAAGATTAATAGTAACATCATTTTATTTTCCATATGAAGATTTCCTTAAAATCTAGTGGCTTCTTTTTTTTTTTTTGCAATTGATACCTTGATAGGCAGCATCTTAAAGTATTTATGAAAGTGATATTTGTATTCTTTTTCTATATACCAATTGTAAAAGTTGGACATGACTTTATCAAAGCAGTTTCTCTACTTGATAATTAACAGTGGTAGTAAAATTCAAAGCAGTTTATAGTATTAGTAATGTTATGGTTCAGAGACTAGTAGTTTGTTTTCTCTTCAGTATAAGGGACCAACTTTCAACTTCCTTAGTGATATTGTAGGACTTAAGATTTACTCAAAATCACTGTGAATAATTTTGACTGCTTCTATGCAATGAGAGCCTAAAGCCTTGTGTTGTTCACAGACACTACTTATATATAGCTAAATGATCTACTGATGTGCAGTGACTAAAGCACAGCTAAATCGGTCATGTGATGGTGTTTTGTTGAGTTTAAATATCAGATACATAAATCTGTTGAGTACATTCCTCTTGCAGATAATATTTTTCCCCAGTCACAATGGGGTCAAGTAGTCTTAACAACTGTACAGAATATTTAAAGTCAGAACAGTCTTAGAAAATCCATAAAATCTGGTCAGTGTGTGTAGGCTTGTTTAGTTTTTCTTTTCCTAAATATGTGTCACAGTGGCTAAGAGCATGTGCTCTGAAACCAGACTATCAAAATTACTAGTTTTGTAATAGCAAAATTATTTACCTGTCTAGGTTAAATAGTGTCTTGTTCATTCACCAAGTTGTGTCTGACTCTTTGCAACTTCATGGACTGCAGCATGCCGGGCCTCTCTGGGTTAATATATAATTCCTTGTTTGTAGAAGAGGGATAATAACAGTACCTACATCATAATACTATAATGAAGGTTAAATGCCAAATACATAAAAGCATTTAGAACAATACTTACTATCAGCCTGCCGGGCTCCTCCATCCATGGGGTCTTCTAGGCAAGAGTTCTGGAGTGGGTTGCCATTGCCTTCTCTGAGTACATAGTAAGCACTCAGCAAATATTTGTATGCTACTTGAGAGCGCTAACCATGTCATGTTCATTGGTTCATTTTGGGGTTTTAACATTTTGTAGTGAATTGAATCTTGGCCATTTTGAGAATTTACTAATGGATCCTATCTCTGAAGAATGAATGATAAGGTTCCTATCTAACAAACATCCGGAGAAGGCAATGGCACCGCACTCCAGTACTCTTGCCTGGAAAATCCCATGGACGGAGGAGCCTGGTAGGCTGCAGTCCATGGGGTAGTCCAAGAGTTGGACATTACTGAGCGACTTCACTTTCACTTTCATGCATTGGAGAAGGAAATGGCAACCCACTCCAGTGTTCTTGCCTGGAAAATCCCAGGGATGGGGGAGGCTGGTGGGCTGCTATCTATGGGGTTGCACAGAGTCAGACACGACTGAAGCAACTTAGGAACTGCAGCAGCTAACAAACTTCTTGACATTACTGCTTGCTTTTTGTTCTACTACAGTTTTTTAAAGTTTCATACTCAACTCTGAGAATTCGAGTTCAATTTCATACCTAAGAGAAGTTAGCATATAGAGATTTAACGTGATTGAAATGAGGGATTTGTAGACAGAAAGGAATTAAGTAAATGGACGTACATTTTTCACATCTGGTCTCAGCTTCCTAAGGATTAATTTTCCCTGTCCATTCGTAGAATCTCAGAATCCCCAACAGATAGCTTTTTTCTTTTTTTATTAAAGTATGACTGATTTACAATATTAAATTAGTTTCAGGTGAACAACATAGAAATTCAGTGTTTTTCTAGATTATACCCCATTTAAAGTTTTTATAAAATATTGGCTATCTTCATATGCTGAACAGTATGTCCTTACAGCCTGTTTATTTTATATTTATTAATATTTAGCTCTTGACTTCCTACCCCTATATTTCTCCTCCACTTCCTCCCTCCACACTGCAAGCCTCTAGTTCTCAATATTTGTGAGTCTGTTTCTGTTCTATTATATTCTGGCGTTTATTTTTTAGATTCCATGTGTAAGTGATAACATAGAATATTTCTTGCTCTTTATGACTTATTTCACCAAGCATAATACTCTTGAGGTTCATCCATGTTGTTGCAGATAGCAAAATTTCATTCTTTCTATGGTTGAGTAATATTCCATTGTATGCATACATACCACATCTTCATCCGTTTTCATCTGTTGGTGGACACTTAAGTCGCTTCCATCTCTTGGCAGTTATAAATAATGTTAGTATGACCCTGATGGCTCAGCTGGTAAAGAATCCGCCTGCAGTGCAGGAGACACAGGAGATGTGGGTTCAATCCCTGAGTCGGGAAGATCTCCTGGAGGAGGAAAATGGCAACACACTCCAGTATTCTTGCATGAAAAGTCCCATGGACAGAGGATACTGGCAGGCTACAGTCCAAAGGGTCCCAAAGAGTCAGACATGACTGAGTAACTAAGCATGCAATAGTCATGAACATTAGGGTACATGTATATTTTTGAATTATAGTTTTGTTTTCTTTGGATATTATACCCAGGAGAAAAGGAATTGCTGAATCACATAACAATTCTATTTTTAGTTTATTGAGGAACCTCCATACTGTTTTCCACAGTGGCCACACCAATTAACAGTCCCACCAACAGTGTACAAAGATTCCCTTTATTCCACATTTGCACAAACATTTGTTATTTGTGGTGTTTTTGATGATAGCCATTCTCACAGGTGTGAGGTAATATCTCAGTTGTGGTTTTAATTTGCATTTCTTTAACGATTAACAAGCTTGAACATCTTTCTGTGTGCCTGTTGGCTGTTTGTGTGTCGTCTTTGGGAAAATGTCTGTTCAGGTCTTCTGCACACTTTTTATTTGGGTTTTTTTTTTTTTTTTTTTTTGGTGTTGGGTTATGTGAGCTCTTTATATGTTTTGGATGTTAGCCCTTATCAGTCATATCATTTGCAGATATTTTCTCCTATTCTGTAGGTTGTCTTTTTGTTTTGTTGATGGTTTGCTTTGCTATGCAAAAGCTTTTAAGCTTAATTAGGTTTCACTTTTGCTTTTCTTTTCTTTGACTTTAGGAGACAGATCTGGAAAACGCTGTTACAATTTATGTCAGAGATTGTTCTTCCTATGTGTTCTTCTAGGAGTTTTATGTTTTCCAGTCTTACAGTTAGGTCTTTAATTCATCTTAAGTTTATTTTTGCTTATGGTGTGAGAAAATGTTCTAATTTCATTCTTTTGCTGTTCATTTTTCCCAGCACCACTTATTGAAGAGACTGTCTTTTCTCTGTTCTATAGTCTTGTCTCCTTTGTTGTAGATTAATTAACCATAGGTGCATGAATTTATTTTTGGGCTCTTTATTTTCTTCCATGAACCTGTCTGTTTTTGTGCCAATACCTTGATGATTTGATAACTGTAACTTTTTAGCGTAATCTTAATAACTCCAGCTCTGTTCTTTTTTCTCAAAATGGTATTGGTTATTTGGGATCTTTTGTGGTTCAATATAAATTTTAAGATTGTTTGTTCTAGTTCTGTAGATGTATTAGATATTTCAACAGGAATTGCATTAAACCTGTAGGTTGCTTTCGGTAATATGGACATTTTAGCAACATTAATTCTTCTAGTCCATGAACACAGGATTTTTTTTATTACTTTGTATTATCTTCAGTATCCTTCACCAGTGTTTTATAGTTTTCGGAATATAGGTCCTTCATCTCCTTGGTTAAGTATATTCCTTGATAATTTATTCTTTTTGACGTGATTTTAAATGGGGTTGTTTTCTTACTTTCTAGTAGCTCATTATTCAGTTCAGTTCAGTTCAGTCGCTCAGTTGTGTCTGACTGTTTGCAACCCCATGAATTGCAGCATGCCATGCCTCCCTGTCCATCACCAACTCCCGGAGTTCACCCAGACTCACGTCCATCAAGTCAGTGATGCCATCCAGCCATCTCATCCTCTGTCGTCCCCTTCTCCTCCTGCCCCCAATCCCTCCCAGTATCAGAGTCTTTCCCAATAAGTCAACTCTTCACATGAGGTGGCCAAAGTACTGGAGTTTCAGCTTTAGCATCATTCCTTTCAAAGAAATCCCAGGGCTGATCTCCTTCAGAATGGACTGGTTGGATCTCCTTGCAGTCCAAGGGACTCTCAAGAGTCTTCTCCAACACCACAGTTCAAAAGCATCAATTCTTCAGCACTCAGCCTTCTTCACAGTCCAACTCTCACATCCATACATGACCACAGAAAAAACCATAGCCTTGACTAGACGGACCTTTGTTG
>NW_011494939.1:731265-749844 GCF_000754665.1 Bison bison bison
AGAGCACACGTCTTTACTCCAGTCCAGCGTTTCTCATGATGTACTCTGCATGTAAGTTAAATAAGCAGGCTGACAATATACAGCCTTGACGTACTCCTTTCCCAATTTGGAACCAGTCTGTTGTTCCGTGTCCAGTTCTAACTTGCTTCCTGACCTGCACACAGATTTCTCAAGAGCCAGGTCAGGTGGTCTGGTATTCCCATCTCTTGAAGAATTTTCCACAGTTTATTGTGATGCACACAGTCAAAGGCTTTGGCATAGTCAATAAAGCAGAAATAGATATTTTTCTGGAACTCTCTTGCTTAGTGTATTAAAAAAGCAACCGACTCATATAAACTAATCTTGTATCCTGCAGCTTTACTGAATTCATGTTCTAATAATTTTTGTGTAGAAACTTTAGAGTTTTCTATATATAGTATCATATCATCTACAAATTGGAGAAGGCAATGGCAACCCACTCCAGTACTCTTGCCTGGAAAATCCCATGGGCGGAGGAACCTGGTAGGCTGCAGTCCATGTGGTCGCTAGGAGTCAGACATGACTGAGCGACTTCACTTTCACTTTTCATTTTCATGCACTGAAGAAAGAAATGGCAGCCCATTCCAGTGTTCTTGCCTGGAGAATCCCAGGGACGGCGGAGCCTGGTGGGCTGCCGTCTATGGGGTCATACAGAGTCAGACACGACTGAATTGACTTAGCAGCAGCAGTGGCATCTATAAATAGTGAGTTTTACTTCTTTCCTTGCCTGATTTCTGTGGCTAGGACTTCCAGTACTGTGTTAAATAGAAGTGGCAAGAGTGGGCATCCTTGTCTTGTTCCTGGTTTTAAAGGAAAAGCTCAAAGCTTTTCACCATTGAGTATGATATTAGCTGTGAGTTTATCATGCTGCTGCTGCTGTTTTGTCAGTAAGTCACGTCCAGTCCTTTGCGATCTCATGGACTATAGCCTGCCAGGCAAGAATACTGGAGTGGGTTGGCATTTCCTTCTCCATGGGATCTTCCCAAACCAGGGATCAAACCCATGTCTCCTGCTGGGCAGGTGGATGCTTTACAACTGAACCACCTGGGAAGCCCTGGGTTTGTCGTAGATGGCCTTTATTATGTTGAGATATGCTCCCACTATACCAACTTTGCTGAGAGTTTTTATCGTGAATGGATGCCAGATTTTGTCAGATGCTTTTTCTCCATCTATTGAAATGATCATGTGGTTTTATCCTTTCGTTAATGTGGGATATCACACTGATCTGCAGATATTAATTATCCTTGCATCCCTTGAATAAAACGCACTTGATCATGGTATATGATCCTTTTGATGTATTTGTAAATTCTGTTGCTAATATTTTGTCAAGGATTTTTGCATATATATTCATCAGAGATATTGGCCTATAATTTTCTTTTTTTGCAGTATTATTAGTTTGATTTTGGTTTCAGGGTAATGGTGGCCTCATAGAATGAATTTGAGAGTGTTCCTCCTCTTCAGTTTTTTTGGAATAGTTTGAGAAGTATGGATATTAGCTCTTCTTTATATAATTGATAGAATTCCTCTGAAGCCACTGGTTCTGGACATTCGTTTGCCCCCCCAGCAACTATCTTAATAGCACTGTACCATGGGGCTTCCCTGGTGTCTCAGTGGTAAAGAATTTGCCTGCCAGTGCAGGAGACGTGGGTTTGATCTCTGGGTCAGGGAGATCCCCTGGAGAAGAAAATGGCAACCCATTCCAGTGTTTTTGCCTGGGAAATTCCACGGACAGCAGAGTCTGGGGGGCTACAGTCCATGGGGTCGCAAACAGTTGGACACGACTTAACAAATAAACAACAAATTGAAGCAGTAATTGTTACATGCTACTAGGTATTTCCTTTCCCTGTCTGTCTTCATGCACTAGATGGTGATTGTGTCATATTGTCACATAGGCGTTGTGTTGCATGGCTTTTGTAGAATTCTCATGTCGTGTTTTAAAGCTTCTCCATTATACTTCCTGTGAAGTCTTAATGAATACAGATTTAACTCTTGTGACTCATTCTGTTCATTACCTAGTTTACACTGACTGGACATTGTATAAACCTTACAAGTCATTTACATGAAAATAAGGAAAGCAGTCATGTGTTCTGAATATTTTCATCAGTTTATCTCTTAAGTCTTTGCCTTAATCACTAAGGTAACTAGTTACCTGGCATCATGGATGGAAGTTTATGTGGCATCACCTACCTGGTTGCAGTACCATGGTTGGCACCGTATATAAATGAGACAGTTAGTATTTATGTTTTTGGTAACTTAACTCTGTGTGAATTTGTTTTCTTACCTCTTTTAGCTTTTAACAGTTTTAACTAGACCGCTCTTGATGATCATACAACGTAATTTATTTTTCTCAAGTTGATGATCCATAGTCTATCATATAACAGGAAAATAATAGCAGTAAAACCTGCACACTTTAAAAAACTTCATATATTATTGGAATTAGTTTATATAGAGATTGCTTAAGAAAGTGTCTATCATTTTTTGCATAATTGTTCAACATTTTCCATTATTAGTTGCTCTTAAAGAATTGTTAGCATACTCCCAAGCATTTTTTATGCATGTAAAACTGTATAGAATTTTGTGTCTTTGGGGAGGGGAGGAAATGATAGGCATAAGGAAAAGTTTTTTTTAAAAAAATGGCAGTGGACTGCCCTTGTACTGACAAAGAATTAATTGACAGTCTGTGGGAGAAAGTTTCTTTTATTTTCTAAATGTACCTATTAATATATAATTTTTTTTTAGTTACCTCAAACCCAGCAGCAGCAAACTTTAATATCATGAATCTGGGAAAGGGGAATGTTACGGACTTTATGCATGTTACTCCCTTAATCTTCACAGTAGCACTTCAGTACACATCCTCTCTTCATTTCACAGGTTAGGAAACTGAAGTTCCACATCTAATCAGTACAGTGGAGTTGCATCACGTTCAATTTACAAGAATTCAGTTATACATATTAATACCAAGCCAAAACTAAAAGCATGATGAAAGCAATCATTTAAATATTGCAGTCACATTCCACTACTGAGCTTTTGCTTAAAGTGGACGTGAAATTAAAGATGTGAATTTGCTGTTACGTCAAACTGGTTTCAGTGCGTAGGTATGGACTCACTGTGTTGAGTGTGATTCTGTTATTGAGACATGTGTGATGTTCATGCAGTATGGCCTCTGATACCAGGTCTCTAGTGCAGAACTAAAGAAACAGCAACATGTTCCAGTGTTGAAAGAGAAACTGTTGTTTTAGACTTGCTGAGCAATTGTGTTGATTTCTAAGGTGGCCTATAGACATGACCACAATAAATTTTCATCTCTCTGGTACATGCATGGACATGTGGAAATCCACAGCATTTTAAATACTAGATATATTTTATATATTTTGTATATAATTTTGTGTTCTAAATTGATGTATGTATTAATATATTATTATCTTTACACAAAACATATTTTTGTACAAGGTGGTATACAAAAAACATACGTTGTAATTTATGGGGGATTTAAGAGACTTTTTTTCAGGAAAGTGTTGACTCTAAATCCACAGACTATGTATGTGATGTTTGCTGCTATACACCCAGGAACTAGCATGTTACCAAGCACAAGGTTTATTGAATAAATGGGGAAAAAATGTTTAATCATTCAGCAACTTATGTTTTTTTAAATAAAAATATACATATGGTGATCACATTTTCTCAGCCCAGATTTTGAAGGCACTTTTGAAAAATCTGCTTTATCCCCCAGATGGATTAGTCTTAAATCATATTAGAACAATAAGAAAATAGAATATTAGAAATTACAACTGTCTCACAACATCTGGTCCTAATATGACCACTAGACTTACTGTTATTTATGTTTCTTTCCTTTCTCCCATCTGTTCTTTTACATGCATATGAATTTGCTGAAGGAAGTATAACCATACTAGACAGAATTTCTTTAATGAAAACCTAAATGGGTTTTTGCTTTTTCACCTAGAAAAATGGAAAGACCAGAGGATAGAAAATATAAATAAGGTGACAAATCTATGTGTTATTCTTATCTCCTTATGTAATATTTATTCCCTTTGGTTTGTGAAGGGAAGAAGAACTTGAATTCCCTTCTTGAATTCCCATCTGGTTTGTGAAGGGAAGAAGAACTTCCCCTCAGTCCCTTGAAAGAGCTGAGCTGCCAGATATTATTCTCTTTTAGCTGGTCCAGAAGACATGTCTCCTGGGCCATGAAGACATGATCTCTTTCTTACATTGGCAGGGGAGGAAAGGCTTGATACAGTGAAATAGGACATTTGCTTGTAATGCTAGATCAGAACCAGAATATCTAACCTACCTGCTAACTGCATGACATTGAATAAGCCACTAACGTTTCATAAGCCTGAAAAGTTGATGCTGTGTGGCTAGTGACTGAAGAGATATTTTCAGGATGATACTATGTTCCAGACGGAGAAGGAAATGGCAACCCACTCCAGTGTTCTTGCCTGGAGAATCCCATGGACGGAGGGGCCTGGTGGGCTGTGGCTAAGCAACTAACACACACACACACACACACACACACAGACACACACACACACACACACAGACACAGACACAGACACACACACACACACACACACACACACACACACTGTTCCAGAAGTGAGCTTATGCAAACAAACGTTAAGGATGTAGAAGTAGCTCAGTCGTGTCCGACTCTTTGCAATCCCATAGGCTGTTGCCTACCAGGCTCCTCCATCCAAGTAGGTTTCCATTTCCTTCTCCAGGGGATCTTCCTGACCCAGGGATCAAACCCAGGACTCCTGCATTGCAGGCAGACATTTTACCATCTGAGCCACCAGGGAAGCCCCAAGGATGTAGAACTCAAATGAAATAGCAACTGTAAATAAAATAGGAGGGGAAATAAGTCAACAATATATTAAGTCTATTTTATGATTACCAAATAGAAATTATTCTAAAAATGAAGAGGTGTCTTAATAAGAAATTTTATAATTCATAGATGAATAAATCCAATAAGGGAAGTAAAGATCATATCAATAAATATGGAAAAGAAAGTAATAATTTCCTTTTGTTTCTTTAAAAACCAGGAACAAAGAGAAGTTTTAACAAAATATATCAAACTGAAAGCTGAAATAATGGTTAATGGTGAAACACTAGGGAAGTAAACATTTTTTACAATTTGGAAACCCATTATCACTATATTATTATATAACATTGTTCTGGAAGTTCTGACCAATACAGTGAGACTTGAAATAGAAACAAGAGGAGTAAATACTAAAAAAGAAGCCACACGGTCCCATTTTCAGTATGATGTAGTCGCATTCGTAGGAAAACTAGTTGAGAAATTACTAGACTTAATAAGAAAAGAATATAGAGTAACTAGATTTAAGACAAATAGTTTAAAATTAGTGGTTCTTCTTTATGGTAGCAATAATTGTTTAGAAAATAATATAAAAGAAATAATTTTTAACAATATGCCGAAGAGAGTTAAATTATGTTCATAAGAAATATATGAACTCATGTGAAGAAACCTAAAAACTAGTGAAATATAGACACAGTATGGGCACAATGAGGAGAGTGTCATTGCATCTGTTATAAGTACCAGTTTGTCTCAAGCACACCTATGAATTTAACATAATCCTAATTCTTCAAAATGTCAGAAATTTGAACAAGAGACTAAAACAGGTAAAATAAATTCTAAGTGAAAAATGAAGAAAAATGTCAGAGAGCTAATCCTATTGCCCTATCAGATATGAAAATATACTATAAAATGCTAATAGTAAATCAAGGACTTGGATACTGGTATAAGCATTGATAGTAAAGTTGGTAAAGGAAATAAAGATCCCAGAAACATTCTGAATGTAAAGAGGGAGTTCAGAAATCAATAGAAAAAGGAAGACATTCAGTAATTGTTTATGAGAGCATTAAATAGTTAGAAAAACAAAATGAATTTGATCTTTTATCTCATCTTCTATAACAATAAATTCTGGATTAATTGAAGGGTTAAGTGAAATAAATATTTTTATGCTAAGATCTTAATGACCCAGATAACCACGATGGTGTGATCACTCACCTAGAGCCAGACATCCTGGAGTGTGAAGTCAAGTGGGCTTTAGGAAGCATCACTACGAACAAAGCTAGTGGAGGTGATGGAATTCCAGCTGAGCTATTTCAGATCCTAAAAGATAATGCTATGAAAATGCTGCAGTTGGTATGCCAGCAAATTTGGAAAACTCAGCAGTGGCCACAGGACTGGAAAAGGTCAGTTTTCATTCCAAACCCAAAGAAAGGCAATGCCAAAGAATGTTCAAACTACCACAGAAATGCACTTATCTCACACACTAGCGGAATATTGCTCAAAATTCTCCAAGCCAGGCTTCAACAGTATGTGAACGGTGAACTTCCAGATGTTCAAACTGGTTTTAGAAAAGGCAGAGGAACCAGAGATCAAATTGCCAACATCCATTGGATCATTGATAAAACAAGAAAGTTCCAGAAAAACATCTGCTTCTGTTTTATTGACCATGCCAAAGCTATGTGGATCACCACAAACTGTGGAAAATTCTGAAAGAGGTGGGACTACCAGACCACCTGACCTGCCTCCTGAGAAATCTGTATATAGGTCAAGAGGCAACAGTTAGAACTGGACATGGACAATGGACTGGTTCATAAGTGGGAAAGGAGTACATTAGGGCTGTATGTTGTATGTATATGTCACCCTCCTTATTTAACTTCTATGAAAAGTACATCATGCGAAATGGTAAGGCTGGATGAATCACAAGCTGGATTCAAGATTGCCAGGAAAATATCAATAACCTCAGATATGCAGATGATGCCACCATTCTGGCAGAAAATGAAGAGGAACTAAAGAGCCTTTTGATGAAGAAAATGAAAAAGCTGGCGTAAAATTCAGCATTCAAAAAACTGAGATCATGGCATCTGGTCCCATCACTTCATGGCAAATAGATGGGGAAACAATGGAAACAGTGACAAACTTTTATTTTCTTGGGCCTCAAAATCACTGCCAATGGTGATTGCAGCCATGAAATTAAAAGACACTTGCTCCTTGGAAGAAAAGCTGTGACAAACCTAGACAGCATATTAAAAAGTAGAGACATTACTTTGCTGACAGAGGTCTGTATAGTCAAAGTTATGGCTTTTCCAGTAGTCATGTATGGAAGTGAGAGTAGGATCATGAAGAAGGCTTAGTGTTGAAGAATTGATGCTTTTGAACTGTGGTGTTGGAGAAGATGCGAGAGTCCCTTGGATTGCAAGGAGATCAAACCAGTTTCAGTCCTGAATATTCACTGGAAGGACTGATGCTGAAACTGAAGCTCGAATACTTGGACCATCTGATGCAAAGAGTCAACTCATTGGAAAAGACCCTGATGCTGGGAAAGATGGAAGGCAGCAGGAGAAGGGGACAACAGAGGATGAGATAGCTAGATAGTAGCACCAATTCAATGGACATGAGTTTGAGCCAAGTTCCAGGAGATGGTGGACAGGGAAGCCTGGCAGAGTCGGACACCACTGAGTGACTGAACAACAATAACAAATCTCATTTAAGAAAGATATTTATCTGGATGGGGAAGTAACTTCCAAACATACAAGAATGAGAGACTCTCAAAGAGAAAGTTTATTACATTTGATTCTCATGTAAAACATTGGCATTTGTTCTGTCTTTATCTCCCACCCCCACCCCCACTCCTATCCCACTTCCCAATACAAACAAACAAACTAAAAGATGTACAAACTAGGATTAGAAATTTGCAAAAATGTAACATACAGATGTTTAAACTTTAAGATATTCATACAAATACTTTCAAAAACACCAAGATCTGTATAAATGAGCAAAGAACTTGAGAAAGCAGGTTTGTTTACTAAAGAGAAAATAAAAACATACGGGAAAATTTTTTTCCCAGAATGATAAAGAAGTGAAACTGTAAGATACAGTGATATATTTTTACTTTTTGAATTAGCAAGAAGTTTCTTGTTGCTGGTGAGGATGCTGGGAAATGTGCTTGCTCATGTATTTCTGTTGGCAGCCTAAATTGATTCAACCCTTTCTGAAAGGAAATCAGCGATTTTTTTTTTCCATTAAAATTAACATACCTTTTGATCCCTTAATTCCATTTGGGGCATTATGACAATAATGTCAATTTTAAAACAGTTGAAGTATTCAAGTAAGCTGTGCTATATCTTCCATAGAAATAGGCAGTGAGAAGAAGACTGTTGTTCATGAAGAATTTACAGTAATTTGAAGGAATGTTTTCAAGTGGGGAAAAAGGCAAGATACACAATTATTAGGCTATTTGAGCACAACTATATAAGCCATGAAGTAAACTACAAAATATGCATATTAAGAAATCTGTAAGAGACTGCATTGAAAAATGGTAATAATGGTTGTCTCGGTGTATTTTTTACTGTTGTGTTTTCCTCCTTGATTCATGTACCACTATATTTTGCATAGATACAGAGCACAGTCCCATGGTCTTAATAGACATCTGTCAGTATTTAAGTGAATGAATATCTCTAATATGCATGGGTTACTTTTACTTTGACAGAAATATGAACACAATCCACATCTAAGTTAAAGACAACGTGTAAAGTGTTTTAGAAAGGAACTTGGTTCTATTTTGTGTGATCCTTTTCTGTTAATAACATCACTACTGCCCAAATTAGGAATTTCTATTCATTTTGGACTCATCGATAATCTCTGACCTGTTAAATCCAACTGATCACCAAAATCTTGAATTTTTTTTTTAGAAATGCCTCTTGGATTCATCTCCGTGTGTTCTCATAGTCACTGCCTTAGTTTAGTCCTTTCCTTTACCACTGAAGTATCCCAACAAGTCTCTCTACTTTACTACTCCTCTTTTACCTTTACTGCCGCCAGAATTGTCAGACATGTAAATAATCAGCAGAATTTTGTGTATGTGGTATAATAGTTTGTATGGGGGAAAAGCAGGGGAGATTAACACTGTCAAATACACCATAAAATACAAAATTGATCTGCTTAAAACTTATTCCTTGTGACTTACATTGTTGCTTCTCAGACTTTAGGTGTATTAGGATCACCAGGGGGGAACTTGTTAAAATATGAATTACCCAAGCCTAGAAATTCTGGTTAGATGGTTCTTTGGGCCTGGGAACATGCATTTTAACAAGGCTTCCTGCTCTTGAGCTTCATCCATGTGATCCCAAGACTAGATATTGAGGAACACTGATCTTAAAGGGCTCTCTTATACATTTACTATAATTCTCACAATTTGGCACCAGCACACTTTCTGTACATTTTCTACGCTATCCCTTAAGAACACTTTGCAATCTAGCCATCTAGAACTGCCTCAGGGTCACCTAGGCCCTTCTGGACTCCTGTGCTTGTGCTCATACTGTTTCTGCTGCTCAGAGCCTCTTTTGCTATGGCTGCTCCTACTCAGTAACTTGTTAACCTGGCACACTGTCTTCAGCTTCTCTATGAAGTACTCCTGTTCTCAACTCTCCTAGGCAAAGTAGAGCTCTCCCTCCTTTATAGCCTCTACTTAGGGCTTTCACGCATTGGAGAAGGAAATGGCAACCCACTCCAGTATTCTTGCCTGGAAAATCCTGGGGACTGGGGAGCCTGGTGGACTGCCATCTGTGGGGTCACACAGAGTCAGACATGACTGAAGCAACTTAGCAGCAGCAGCAGCAGCAGCAGGTAATGCAGTGGTAAAGAATCCACCTGCCAGTGAATGAGGCGCAAGAGACATGAGTTCAGTCCCTGGGTTGGGAATATCCCCTGGAGTAAGATATGCACCCCACTCCAGTATTTTTGCCTGGGAATCTCATGGACAGAGGAGCCTAGGGGGCTACAGTCCAAAGAGTCAGACACAGCTGAGCACAGCACAGCCTCTACTTATTGTAACACATACATGCTAAGTTATGCTTGCTTATTTATGTATGTCTTCCTCAGTAGACTGTGAGCCTCTTGAGGTCAGGGATGTCATTTTACTTATCTTGTACCTTTAGCATAAGCCTGGCACATAATTGCTTAATAAATGTTTGTCATATCAATAACAGCTCAATAAAGAAGGCAGGGAAGGAGTGGTTAGTCCCATTTTTCAGTGAGGAGGATGAGGTCTTAAAAAATTAAGTATTTGCTTATAATTACCCAGCTTGTAAGTACCATAGACTTGAGATTTGCCCCTAAGATACCTAGCTGCTTTTCTGGTTTTAGTCTACAGGAAAGGTAGACAGATTATCACTGTAAAACTACACACACACACAGAGCCTTTTAAGCATTTTTTCCTGTTTATGTATTTGTCATGTTTGGGGGAGGGGTGTTTTAATAATCTTTTTTGTCGTATTCACAATTTATAAATAATACATTATTTATTACAATATACAATATACAATATAAGAATAATACAATATTCCTCTAGGGCAAGAACAGATTACTGGATATTAAGCTGTTATTGCTTGGTGTTATCCTCTGCTTTGTATCCCTTTCAGAAACCATAATATAGTACCTAGTGGGGTATCCACAAATACTTGTGTAATTAAATTCAGCCAACACTTAATGTACTTACCATTTATTCTGCAGTAATTAAGACAAAAATTATATATATATAAATATATACACACACGTATAGTACATATATAAGTATTCAAGTGGTTTTGCATTGTGTTTTTTTCAAGTTCAGTTTCCAGAGTTTGGTTGTGTTCAGTGTTGGTACTTCAGTCTTGATGTGTTGATGGAAATCAATGACCAGCTGCAAAGTTCAGATCCAGTGTGCCATAGAATACATCTAGCTATGGCTTGAACCAAATGTTAGCAATGAAATATTTAGTAGCAACTGTTCTTTTAAAAGAAACATTTTAGATAATTAGAGTCATCTTGTAATATCCTTGCACCCAGCTGTCAGCTTTTTACTTTTTCTGCCAATATTTCTGGAATTAAAATCAAGAAAATGGAAATTAGGGTACCACACTTTGAAGTACACTAAATACTTGACAAACTGTTACATCTTATAAAGATTTCCAAGTAGAGTTCTTCAGTCAGTGTCTCAAAAGATTTTGTAAAAAGCAAATATCTAAATTAACCTCCAATATTAAGCTGAAACACATTAGTAAATATTAGCATTTGAGAAATTGAACAGTTCCCTCTCTTAATAGTCACTGGACATGGAAATTATTAAATTTGAGCATTTAATTTAAAAAATCTCCTGTTACTGTTAATTTTGTTACCATATTTAATCAGCATCTCACTATCCTTTTGTTCTCCCTTTCTTTAGCTTTTGTTGTTACTTTCTGCTTTTAATACAGTCAAATGTCCATTTTCTGTCCATATTCAACTTATAATAATATTCCTCATATCCCACTGTTATACAGTGATAATAGTACCTTATCTTTCCTTTAAATTCTTGTCCCACCTTCCCTAACACAGTATATATGCAGCTACTTAGTACATTGTCAAGTAATGGGTAACTTTTACATTCTATTCTATGACCATACTTAAAACTTCTTATGTTTTGACTCTAGGTAGATTGTAATACCTGATATTAATAGTATTTACATTAATTTGCATGCATGCTAAGTTGCTTCAGTCGTGTCTGACTCTGCAACCCTATGGACTGTAGCCCACTGAGCTTCTCTATCCATGGGATTCGCCAGGCAAGAATACTGGAATGGGTTGCCATTCTCTTCTCAGAGGATTTTCCTGACTCAGGAATCAAACCCCAGTTTCTTTGTATCTCCTGTATTGGCAGGAAGATTCTCTACCACTTGTACCACCTGGTATGATTATATAAAAATGTTTCACTCCACAACCAAATAATAGATTTCTTTTTACCTTCAACATCATGAACCACACAAAGAATATCTTTAGTACTTAGATCACATGGTTACTCTTTTTATACACGCCACAAGTTGCTCAAAATTGTGCTGTTTTCTGTCTTATTTTGAGCCTGATTTTATTATTGTTTTTTCCTCCCTAAAGTTTTTTCCTCCCTTTTATTTCCTATTGTGAAAATAAGCATGTATATTCTTCAATATGCCATTAATACTTTGTGACACCTCATTTCTTTTATCTGCTGTTTAAAAGCTGTGAGATTCTTTTTTCTGAATACTTTTTACTTTGGCCACATAGATTTCATTCTAGTTTGGGCTTATTACTATCTATGATTGGTGTAAAACTTTTCCTGGGATTGCTTTTTCTTTATATAAATAAGATTATGTGATTCAGCCTCTAAGTCAGTTCTATCATCTCTAGCATGTATCTTCCTCTTTTTTGGCTTTCATTTTTGGTTGGCTTGAGTAATAACTCATGTGCCTTAGGACTGGGTCATGGGAGGTAAAATCCATGGAAATACTTTATATTTTCTTTACATATGATCATTTGCTGGGTATAAAATTCCTGGTCAGAACATTTTCCAACAGATTTTAATCGCTGCCTAGTTTTCACTCCCTCTTTGCCTCCACTCCACAAACCTTAGTAAAATAGTAATAGAAAGCTGTTCCTTGATATATTAAATAGTAGCTGTCCCAAGCCAGAAGCTTCACACAGGCTTAATTACAAAGGATTCACATTCTATTCATGTTATGAATAACATAAGGAACAGTCAGCTATTTTCTCACTTTTTTTGTATTGGTATACAATACTGGTACAGTTAAATGAGGGAAAGGAAACAAGTATGATAAAAGAGGATGTAAATTATTATTTGCAAATTTTACTTTCTGTATTTATTTCTGTCTGTCCTAACCACCCACTCGTATCCTGCTCTCCAAAGTGTAGCCATTGTTAGTAACATATGATTAATTTTAAGGGGGAAATGGGAGGGAATACAGAAATATATATTTATATAAAAAATATATTTTTAAGCCAGACTTTTAGTCTTATTAGTATAGAATTATAATCAACATTTTCTTGTTCAAATATCTTCTGAGTCTGTCATTGTATTCCCTTTTAAATTTTTAATTTTCATCATCAAAATAAATGTATCCTCTAGTAATGACAGTGTGAGGAGGTTGGGTGATTCCCCTTTGTGGAAAACAAGTATAAGAATGCTGAAGTAACTATATTACTATCACCCAATATATTTTAAAGCAAAGAATAATACTAGAGATAAATTATAAAGGAATGAACATAGCAGGGAAATGTGAAATTCTAAATACACGTGCACTTACAACAGAGACACAAAATACATGAAGTAACACTGCCAGAATTGAAAGTAGAAATAGGCAGTTAAATATTTAGAGTTGCAATTTTCTGTATTCTTCTTTCAACAACTGGTAGAATAAGTAGACAGAAAAGCAGGATATAGAAGACTTGAATAAGGCAGTCAACCAATTTAACCTGACATCTACAGAATACAATACCCAACAGCACATTCAAAGTGCATATGAAACATTCATCAGGATGAGCCATGCAATGGCCCACAAACATAAAGTTTGTTAATAAATATAAAAAGATTGAAATTATGCAATGTGTTGAAATTACATAGTGGCGATTTAATTTAAAGGAATTAAATTAAAAGTCAATACAGAAAGAAGGACAATTCCCAATATGTGGAAATTGAATCACATATTTCTGAGTAATCTGTGGGTGAAAGAAGAATTCACAGGGGAAATTGGAGAATATTTTTAACTGAAGTAGGAAAATATTTTTAGCTGCATGAAAATAAAAATACAGTATATAAAATTTTTGGTATATAGGTAAAGCAGTGCTAAGAAATTTATAGTTTTAAATGCTTAATACTAGAAAAGAAGAAAGGTCTAAAGTCAGTTATCTAAGCTGCTTCTTTAAAGAGCTAAAAAAGAAATAGTTAAGATCAAAGTAAACAGAAGAAAGGCAATAATAAAGATCAGAGAGGAACTCAAGTAAATAGAAAACAGGAAAACAATGAGATGAAAATCTCATTCTTTAAAAGGGTCAGTAAAATTGATAAACCTTTAACTAGAATAATCAATAAAAATAAATTAACAATATTAGGAGTGAAGGAATAGATATCATTACAGATCTATAGCTACTTAAAAAGATAATGAAAGAATATTATGAACAACATTTATACCAATCAGTTTGACAGCTTGGGTGAAATGGGCAAGTTCCCTGAAAAATACAAATGACTAAAACTGACTCAAGAAGAAATAGAAAATCTAAATACACTTATATAGAATAAGGAAATTCAGTTAGTAATTAAAAACCTTCCAACAACAACCATATTCAGGCCCCAATGCCATAACTGGTAATTCTGACAAACACTGAAGAAAGAAAAATTATAATTCCTACCCAGATTTTCAGAAAATACAGATGTAAGGAGAACATCACAACTCATTTTATGAGGCCAGTATTACCCAGATATCAAAGTCAAACAAAGACATCATAAGAAAACTAGCAGTGAACATTCCTCACAAATATAGACACAGAAATCTATAACAAAATATTAGCATATTAAATCTAACAGTATATTGATATGAAAAAGAAACTGTATCATGGCTATGTGGGATTTATCCCAACAATGAAAGACTGTTTAACTTCTAGAAATCAATTCCGTGTAATACACAGTGCTAATAAAATAAAATTGAAAAATTGTATGATTATCTCAATGGATGCAAAAAAAATATTTGACGAAAATTCAACACAAATGCATAAAAAGGTCAGCAGGCTGGGAATTGCAGGCAACTTTTCCATTCTGATAAAGAATATCTATGAAAACACAACCAAAATCATACCTCATAGTAAATGCATATGATTATGTCTTTTCTGGTACAGTTTTTGTTCTTGTTGCTGTTTTAATTAAATAATTAACTTATTTAAAAATTTTGCTTAGTTAAGGTTGCATCTGAGTCTGTCTTCCCAGAGGTGTCAAATCATCTTTGTAATAATAACTTTCACCCATAGGGTAATTAGTTTGATTACTTTTGTGAGATACCTTCCTGTGCATACTAAGTCACTTTAGTCATGTCCAACTCTTTGCAACACCATGGTCTGTGTCTGCCAGGCTCCTCTGTCCATGGGATTCTCTAAGCAAGAGTACTGGAGTGGGTTGCCATGTCCTCCTCCAGGAGATCTTCCCAACCTAGAGATCAAACCTGCATCTCCTATGTCTCCTGCATTGTCAGATGGGTTCTTTACCAGTAGTCCCACCTGGGAAATGTTCCTAGAGCCTTCAGTTTTTCAGATTTAATCTTGACCACCCCCTAGGTCTGTTTCACAGCTGTTGTCTTATGACTTTTTGCTCTTATCCTGGAAATTCCCTTCATCTGCTTCCTGTGTTGGAGCCTTGATTTCCCATGTCCCATACCTTCATGGCGGAGAAGGCAATGGCACCCCACTCCAGTACTCTTGCCTGGAAAATCCCATGGATGGAGGAGCCTGGAAGGCTGCAGTCCATGGGGTCGCTGGGAGTCGGACACGACTGAGCGACTTCCCTTTCAGTTTCCACTTTCATGCATTGGAGAAGGAAATGGCAACCCACTCCAGTGTTTTTGCCTGGAGAATCCCAGGGATGGGGAAGCCTGGTGGGCTGCCGTCTATGGGGTCACACAGAGTCAGACACGACTGAAGTGACTTAGCAATAGCAATACCTTCATGGTGTACTCTCATTTATAAGAGCATATTCTCTAGTGGTTTCTTAAAAAAGGATAGTTCAGTTCAGTTCAGTTGCTCACTTGTGTCCGACTCTTTGTGACCCCATGGACTGCAGCACACCAGGCTACCCTGTCTATCAGCAACTCCCAGAGCTCGCTCAAACTCATGTCCATTGAGTTGGTGATGCCATCCAACCATCTCACCCTCTGTTGTCCTCTTCTCCAGCCTTCAATCTTTCCTGGCATCAGTGTCTTTTCCAGTGAGTCAGTTCTTCACATCAGGTGGCCAAAGTATTGGAGTTTCAGCTTCAGCATCAGTCCTTCCGATGAATATTCAGGACTGATTTCCTTTAGGATTGACTGGTTGGATCTCCTCGCAAGGGTCTCTTAAGAGTCTTCTCCAACACTACAGTTCAAAAGCATCAATTCTTTGGTGCTCAGCTTTCTTCATGTTCCAACTCTTACACCCATATTGATTACTGGAAAAACCATAGCTTTGGATGTTTCTTTGTCGGTAAAGTGATGTTTGTGCTTTTTAATATGCTGTCTAGTTTTGTCATAGCTTTTCTTTCAAGGAGCAAGTGTCTTTTAATTTCATGGCTGCAGTCACCATCTGCAGTGATCTTAGAGCCCAAGAAAATAAAGTCTGTCATTTTCCATTGTATCCCCATCTATTTGCCACGAAGTAATGGGACCAGATGTCATGATCTTTGTTTTTTGAATGTTGAAAAGGGATAACTTAGGGGTAAATTTTTTGAAATTTTACATACCTAAATATGTCATAATCTATTTCTGCAATTATGTGATATTTTAGATGCGTGTACAACTCTGTAGGTTGAAAATCATTTTACTCAGAATTTTTTAAATATTGCTGATCTATTGTCTTTTGGCATACTGTTTTGCTATTGTGTGATCAGGTGTCATTCTGGCTCCTGATCATTGATTTGGCTTGAGGGTGGTTGTTTTTGTCTTTAGAAATTATTATTGTGTTCCGTTCAGGCCTGGTGTTATGAAATTTTACAGCGCTGTCTCTTGGTATGGGTTTCTTCCTTTATTATGTGGTGTACTCAGTAGGTCCTTGCTTTCTGCAGACTTACATCCTTCAGTTCTTGGAAATTTTCTTGCCTTTTTATATTTTATCTTCATGTTCATTGTTGTTTCTGAAATTCCTTCAAGTCAGATATTAGACTTCCTGAATTGCTTTTGCTAGTTTTTTACCTTTCCCCCCTATTACTCATCTTTCTTTGTATTCTGCCTTCCGGAAAATTGCCTTGACTTTAAATGCCTATTGAATTTTCTTTTCAGCTCGTATTCTCTCTTACTGGTTCCTCTTCTTGTTAAATGATGCAATATTTTCTCTTTCATGAGGATATTTTAATTAGTTTCTTCAACATTTTCTTCTGTCCCATCATTCTCAGTGTTTCTCAATACTCCTGTTTTATCTTGATCTCTGTCTTTAATATTTGGAGACTTTCCTCAAATATATGAAGATCCTTGGCTGTCATTCATATTTAAAAAGCATTAAAAGCTGATAAAAAGTTCTGAGTTTGAGGCAGGGCTCTTGTTTGTTGGTGGACTGTGCCTTAGGAAATACTTAAATGTCATGATCTTTCTCTAGGTTAGTCAGTTTGGGATCCTTTTTTTGGAGAAAAATCTACCATCTCTTATGTGGGACTACTTATGTTTTAGAGTTTTACTGAAGAAAAGAACTTTGAATCTCATTTCTTTTTTCTTTCTTATTTTTTTTTTTAATTAAAAATTTTTCCCAGTGCACCAGCCCCAAGCATCCAGTATCGTGCATTGAACCTGGACTGGCATCTCGTTTCATACATGATATTTTACATGTTTCAATGCCATTCTCCCAAATCTTCCCACCCTCTCCCTCTCCCACAGAGTCCATAAGACTGTTCTATACATCAGTGTCTCTTTTGCTGTCTCGTATACAGGGTTATTGTTACCATCTTTCTAAATTCCATATATATGCGTTAATATACTGTATTGGTGTTTTTCCTTCTGGCTTACTTCACTCTGTATAATAGGCTCCAGTTTCACCCACCTCATTAGAACTGATTCAAATGTATTCTTTTTAATGGCTGAGTAATACTCCATTGTGTATATGTACCATAGCTTTCTTATCCATTCATCTGCTGATGGACATCTAGGTTGCTTCCATGTCCTGGCTATTATAAACAGTGCTGCGATGAACACTGGGGTACACGTGTCTCTTTCCCTTCTGGTTTCCTCAGTGTGTGTGCCCAGCAGTGGGATTGCTGGATCATAAGGCAGTTCTATTTCCAGTTTTTTAAGGGATCTCCACACTGTTCTCCATAGTGGCTGTACTAGTTTGCATTCCCACCAACAGTGTAAGAGGGTTCCCTTTTCTCCACACCCTCTCCAGCATTTATTATTTGTAGACTTTTGGATCGCAGCCATTCTGACTGGTGTGAAATGGTACCTCATAGTGGTTTTGATTTGCATTTCTCTGATAATGAGTGATGTTGAGCATCTTTTCATGTGTTTGTTAGCCATCTGTATGTCTTCTTTGGAGAAATGTCTATTTAGATCTTTGGCCCATTTTTTGATTGGGTCATTTATTTTTCTGGAGTTGAGCTGTAGGAGTTGCTTGTATATTTTTGAGATTAGTTGTTTGTCGGTTGCTTCATTTGCTATTATTTTCTCCCATTCTGAAGGCTGTCTTTTCACCTTGCTAATAGTTTCCTTTGATGTGCAGAAGCTTTTAAGTTTAATTAGGTCCCATTTGTTTATTTTTGCTTTTATTTCCAATATTCTGGGAGGTGGGTCATAGAGGATCCTGCTGTGATGTATGTCAGAGAGTGTTTTGCCTATGTTCTCCTCTAGGAGTTTTATAGTTTGTGGTCTTACGTTGAGATCTTTAATCCATTTTGAGTTTATTTTTGTATATGGTGTTAGAAAGTGTTCTAGTTTCATTCTTTTACAAGTGGTTGACCAGATTTCCCAGCACCACTTGTTAAAGAGATTGTCTTTAATCCATTGTAT
>NW_011494939.1:749944-750534 GCF_000754665.1 Bison bison bison
GTATACTCATTTTCACTATATTGATTCTTCTGATCCATGAACATGGTATATTTCTCCATCTATTAGTGTCCTCTTTGATTTCTTTCACCAGTGTTTTATAGTTTTCTATATATAGGTCTTTAGTTTCTTTAGGTAGATATATTCCTAAATATTTTATTCTTTTCGTTGCAATGGTGAATGGAATTGTTTCCTTAATTTCTCTTTCTGTTTTCTCATTATTAGTGTATAGGAATGCAAGGGATTTCTGTGTGTTGATTTTATATCCTGCAACTTTACTATAATCATTGATTAGTTCTAGTAATTTTCTGGTGGAGTCTTTAGGGTTTTCTATGTAGAGGATCATGTCATCTGCAAATAGTGAGAGTTTTACTTCTTCTTTTCCAATTTGTTTTCCTTTTATTTCTTTTTCTGCTCTGATTGCTGTGGCCAAAACTTCCAAAACTATGTTGAATAGTAATGGTGAAAGTGGGCACCCTTGTCTTGTTCCTGACTTTAGAGGAAATGCTTTCAATTTTTCACCATTGAGGATAATGTTTGCTGTGGGTTTGTCATATATAGCTTTTATTATGTTGAGGTATGTTCCTTCTATT
>NW_011494939.1:750993-761927 GCF_000754665.1 Bison bison bison
TCTGGACCTGGGCTTTTGTTTGCTGGAAGATTTTTGATTACAGTTTCAATTTCCGTGCTTGTGATGGGCCTGTTAAGGTTTTCTATTTCTTTCTGGTCGAGTTTTGGAAAGTTGTACTTTTCTAAGAATTTGTCCATTTCTTCCTCGTTGTCCATTTTATTGGCATATAATTGTTGATAGTAGTCTCTTATGATCCTTTGTATTTCTGTGTTGTCTGTTGTGATCTCTCCATTTTCGTTTCTAATTTTATTGATTTGATTTTTCTCCCTTTGTTTCTTGATGAGTCTGGCTAATGGTTTGTCAATTTTATTTATCCTTTCAAAGAACCAGCTTTTGGCTTTGTTGATTTTTCTAGGGGAGGAGCCAAGATGGCGGAGGAGTAGGACGGGGAGAACACTTTCTCCCCCACAGATTCATCAAAAGAGCATTTAAACGTTGAGTAAATTCCACAAAACAACTTCTTGGGCAGAATATGGGAAACAGTAACTATAAAAGAAAGATAAATAGGACTAACAAAGTTAACATTTTTTGCTTATAAAAAGACAATAGGAAGATGAATAGACATACCACAGAATGGAGAAAATATTCTTAATATTTATTGCCTTTGCTCAGTCATGTCCAACTCTTTGCGACCCCATGGACTATAGCCTGCCAGGCTCCTGTGTCCATGGGATTTTCCAGGCAATAGTACTGGAGTGGATTGCCATTTCCTTCTCCACTTAATATTTATAAGTGACATAAAAAACTTATTTTCAGCATATATAAAGAATCTGAAATCAACATTTTAAAAAATCAGCTACCTAATATAAAAATGAAGAAAAGATGCAAAACATTTCATGGAAGTTATACAAATAGCCAGTAACACATGGAAAGATTTTAAACATCATTTGTCATTGGTAAATGTGAATTAAAATCATTGTATGTTTATTTGTAGAAATATCATTATCCACTAGATATCAGCTACCCACTAGAATAGCTAAGATTAAAAACTGATACTACTAAATATTTACGGGTATGTAGAGCAGCTGGAACTCTCTTTTATTGCTGGTGGGAATGCAGAGTGATCAACTACTTTGGAGAACTAGTAGGCCATTTCTTATAAGGTTAAACATAACATTTACCTCCTGTGTCAGGAGTTCACTAAGACCGGGTTCAGTGGTTTTTGCTTAGAGGACTCACAGGACTCAACATGTAGTCATACGCGTTGCTGTAATTTATTATAGCAAAGGATGCAGAGCTCAGTCAGCAAATGAAAAAGGTACATGGGGAGAAATTCAGGGGAGAGCAGGTAAAGCTTACAAGGGACCTCTCTCAGTGGAGTCATGCAAGGTACGTTAATTTCCCCAGTGAAGAGTTGTGACAACACTGAAGTGTATCCAACCAGGAAAGCTTGTTAGAGATTCAGTGCACAGGTATAGCCTTAGAGGTTCATCCTGCTGCCCAGCACATACCCAAATTCCAGACGGAAAGCAGGTTATTAGATGCAAACCATATTGTTTCCATAAACAGCTCAGACACAGTGAGCCACTCTTAACCAGTTAGGGGTTGAGAATAATCCTCTCAGTATCTAAGATCCACTTTCCCAGATGCTAACTACGGGCCAACTTTGTAAGCAGGCTTTTTTAGGGATAAACAGTCTTGTAGAACCCAGCATTTCACTTTTAAGTATTTACCAAGAGAAATAAAAGTATATGTCCACTAAAACAAAAACAATAAAAACCGATGTAAAAATGTTCATAGCCAAAATTGGAAAAAGCTCGTATATTTAACAACTAGAGAATGAACAAACTAGTTGTAGTATATTTTGGAGTACTACTTGGTGACTTAAAAGAAGTGTCTAGTGATACATTAACAGCGTGTCTAAATCTCAGAAATAATATGTTAAGTGAAAGAAGCCAAATACAAAAGAGTATATACTATGTGATTCAATTTATATGAAGAACCAGAAATACTAATCTGTAATTAGATTAGTAATTAATTGATTAAAAATCAAAATGTGGTTGGGACAGAGAGAGAAGTTAATTGGAAAAGAGCATGAGGGGATTTTCTGGGGTTATAGAAATAGTCAATATCTTGTGTGGTGTTTACATAGATATAAAATGTTAAAAATCATCAAACTTAACATTTAAGATATAAGCAGTTCCTTGTATGTTAGTTATAATTCAGTTTAGGCTTCCCTGGTGGCTCAGTGGTAAGGAATCTGCCTGCCAATGCAGGAGAATAGAGTTTGACCCCTGAGTCAGGAAGATCCCCTGGAAAAGGAAACCGGATCCCCTGGAGATGGCAACCCACTACAGTATTCTTGCCTGGAGAACATCATGGACAGAGGAGCCTGGTGAGCTGCAGTCCATGGTGTCAAGAAAGAGTCAGTCACGACTTAGTGGCTAAACAACAATATAATTCAATTTTAAATGTAATTACTGGGGAACACTGAACAATAGTTAAATGGAGATACATACTTGTATAGGAAGATTATTTTGTAAAAATGTCAGTACTGTCTAAGCATAAATTGAGTATTGATAATCAAAATATGACCAATTTTTGCTTTGAACTTTTTTTTGAACTTAACAAAATGATTCTCAAATTCATTTGGAATTGAAAGCCAAGTTTAATGAGACTGTGTGGAACTAGAAAGAAGGCATTGTGTTGAATTTAAGGAATAATTGAAATGGCAATAAATAGACACAGAAGAAAGATCCTGGACTTTATTTACAAATGCAAAGAAAACAAAAGAGAGATTGATCCAGTAAGGTTAGAGTTTGAAGGGTGGTTAGAGAGTGGGAGAGTTAGAGGCAGAGCATTGTTGTAATGATTTGTGAGACTTTGAGTTTGAGCTATATCTGTAGATACTAGGGATTCATCATATTATTGTAACAGTAATTGCATGATTAGATGTGTTTTAGGTAGCTCGTGACACTGGGTAATGAATTGGGGAGGGGAGAAATCAAATAGTGTATGCTTTCAGGGCTTTTTGCCTTAGTTCCTGCTGCCCACTTAACCTGCTGTGCCCACTGTACCTGTCAGACATTCTTTTCATTTCATCTTAGGAAAAGCACTTGCTTATGAATGCTCATTGAAATTATAAATAAGTCATTGTTCCATGTGAAAACGCTTTAGGACCTAATAGTGATAGAAAAAAAAATCCCACGGACAGAGGAGCCTGGCTGGCTACAGTCCATGGGGTCTCAAAGAGTCAGAGCGACTGAGTACACACAGTGACAGAGAAGATGGCCAGAAAAACACAAAAGATGGGTTTAAGGACAGTTTAGTGGGTGGAAGTGGCATCATGCAAGAAACATCTCCGAAGTTTGTAACCTTGGAGATTGATAGACTGGTAATGTCATGAAAAGTCCCCACATTTGCATAGTAAGCTGAGCAAGAATTACCAATGAAAGAAGCAAATAAAGAGACCAGAATAATATCACAGAAAGATTATTTTGACTTTTTATTGGGGAAATTTGGGGAGAAAACTTTAAATCGTTTATAATATTAATAGCTTCTTAACTTTGTAATTTTTATCTTCTAATTTTGAAGGTATTTAAAAATAAAATGTAACGCATGAACCTGGGAACTTTTTGACAATTACCATTGTAGAAATAGCCACTTTTAGAGTGTTTTCATACTGTCTTGTAGTAACTTTGGAATTGATAGTGAGATCTGTTACAGAGTTTCTCCAGATAGATAGGTCAAATAGTGAGAGAGGTAGAGGATGTATGAGTGAGCGCCTGAGTGTATGTGTCTTTTTTGTCCTGGGAAATGACATCCTGACAGGACAGAAGAACAAAAGAACAGTATTGAAAATAGCTAGAGTAAAGGTTGTTTTTTTCTGTCACCACACAGCAGATATGGAGAATAGCAGAAGCAGACAGATGGACAGTTATGCTAGTTTTGGAGTGTTCTAGTAGAGAAAAGAAACTTTCTGTTCCTTTTATTCAGAAATTGAATTTCTAGGCTAACTTACTAGTTTCAGTAATAAGTTTCATATTCTGACCAAAGAAACATTATTTTTTTTACCCTGGGGATAATGACTCATGCTCTTCTCAGAATTTTGCTTTTGTGGAAACTGAAGTGCAGTCATAAATATAGCACTGTTATTTGGATCTTAGTGCTAATGATACTGTTGTGAGTAGACCAGTGATGGGTAAGAACACTAGTGTTGTAAGGTCAGTTGTAAGAAAGGAACCACAGACAGGCTTTAATTAGCTGATTCCTAGAGATATAAAAGTATTTAGATTTTTTTGTAAAAACTGATAAGATAGTTACTGTGATTTTGTTGATTGTGCTATACAAATAGAACACATAAGTACTTCATTGTTTTGAGGACTTCGTGACAGACAAGTAAATTTCTGACTTCCAGTAGTGACAGTGGAGAGATTTTAAAGAATTTTTTTTCTGTGCATTTTTTCATATACCACTCAAAATTCGTATGAGACTATCAAGTTATAATCATATAGACCATAAAGTAACTCTCCAATAATAGAGATTCTTAGTGTTGCTGGAGATGACTCTTGAGAATCCCCTGGACAGCAAGGAGATCAAACCAGTCAGTCCTAAAGGAAATTAGTCCTGAATATTCAATGGAATGACTGATGCTGAATCTGATGCTCTAATACTTTGGCTACCTGATGCAAAGAGCCGACTCATTGGAAAAGACCCTGATGCTGGAAAAAATTGAGGGCACAAGAAGGGAGCAACAGAGGATCAGATGGTTGGATGGCATCACTGATTCATTGGACATTAGTTTGAGCACACTACGGGAGATACTGAAAGACAGGGAAGTCTGGGTAGATGCAGTCCATGGGGTCACAAAGAGTTGGACATGACTTAGCAATTGCCAAATTCAGACTTAAAATGAAGAAAGTAGGGAAAACCACTAGACCATTCAGGTATGACCTAAATCAAATCCCTTACAATTATACAATGGAAGTGAGAAATAGATTCAAGGGATTAGATCTGAGTGCCTGATGAACAGAGTGCCTGATGAACTGTGGACGGAGGTTCGTGATGACAGGGATCAAGACCATCCTCAAGAAAAAGAAATGCAAAGAAGCAAAATGGCTGTCTGAGGAGGCCTTGCAAAAAGCTGTGAAAAGAAGAGACGCGAAAAGCAAAGGAGAAAAGGAAAGATATACCCATTTGAATGCAGAGTTCCAAAGAATATCAAGGAGAGTTAAGAAAGCCTTCCTTAGTGATCAATGTAAAGAAATAGAGGGAAACAATAGAATGGGAAAGACTAGAGATCTCCTCAAGAAAATTAGATACCAAGGGAATATTTCATGCAAAGATGGACTCAATAAAGGACAGAAATGGTATGGACCTAACAGAAGCAGAAGATACTAAGAAGAGGTGGCAAGAATACACAGAAGAACTATACAAAAAAGATCTTCATGACCCAGATAATCATGATGGTGTGATCACTGACCTAGAGCCAGACATCGTGGAATGTGAAGTCAAGTGGGCCTTAGGAAGCATCACTATGAACAAAGCTAGTGGAGGCTATGGAATCCCAGTTGAGCTATTTCAAATCCTGAAAGATGATGATATGAAAGTGCTGCCCTCAATATGCCAGCAAATTTGGGGAACTCTGCAGTGGCAACAGGACTGGAAAAGGTCAGTTTTCATTCCAGTCCCGAAGAAAGGCAATGCCAAAGAATGCTGAAACTCTTGCACAATTGCACTCATCTCACATGCTGGTAAAGTAATGCTCAAGATTCTCCAAGCCAGGCTTCAATAATATGTGAACTGTGAACTTCCAGATAGATGTTCAAGCTGGTTTTAGAAAAGGCAGAGGAACCAGAGATCAAATTACCAACATCCACTGGATCATCAAAAAAGCAAGAGAGTTCCAGAAAAACATCTATTTCTGCTTATTGACTATGCCAAAGCCTTTGACTATGTGGATCACAATAAACTGTGGAAAATTCTGAAAGAGATGGGAATACCAGACCACCTGACCTGCCTCTTGAGAAATCTGTATGCAGGTCAGGAAGCAACAGTTAGAACTGGACATGGAACAACAGACTGGTTCCAAATAGGAAAAGGAGTACATCAAGGCTGTATGTTGTCACCCTGTTTATTTAACTTATATGCAGAGTACATCATGAGAAACGCTGGTCTGGAAGAAGCACGATCTGGAATCAAGAGTGCAGGGAGAAATGTCTAACCTCAGATATGCAGATGACACCACCCTTATGGCAGAAAGTGAAGAAGAACTAAAGAGCCTCTTGATGAAAGTGAAAGAGGAGAGTGAAAAAGTTGGCTTACTTCCCATTTATTTGCTGCTATAATCCTTCCGTGATATAAGCAGGTATATGCATGGGATAAAACAATACTGGGCCCTTGTAAATGGAGGTAAAGTTGCCATTTCATCTCTTCTCCATGGTCTAGACATTGCTTCCCTGTCTAAATGTCCTGTGTAAGTAGAAGTGAATTTCTTCATGGAGTTACTACTGTTGAATTGATATAAGACTGTTGCTGTTGTTTTATATAGCACTAAGGGTCGTACCTCTGCATTGGTCATCTTACATGGGGCAGAAGATTTCATGTGTGATGAGATGGAGTGCTCCTTACACGATGCCCTTTGTATGGTGAAGAGAGTTTTGGAGTCAAAGTCTGTGGTCCCAGGTCGGGGTGCTGTATAGGCAGCCCTTTGTATTTACCTTGAGAACTACGCGACCAGCGTGGGCTCCCGGGAACAACTTGCTATTGTGGAGTTTGCAAGATCTCTTCTTGTTATTCCTAATACTCTGGCAGTTAATGCTGCCCAAGACTCCACAGATCTGGTTGCAAAATTAAGAGCTTTTCATAATGAGGCTCAGATTAACCCAGAATGAAAAAATCTAAAATGGATTGGTCTTGACTTGGTCAATGGTAAACTCTGTGACAACAAACAAGCAGGGGTGTTTGAACCAACCATAGTTAAGTGCTTGAAATTTGCAACTGAACCTGCAATTACCATTCTTCGAATTGATGATCTTATTAAATTAACACCCAGAAAGCAAAGATGATAAGCATGGAGGTTATGAAGATGCTGTTCACTCTGGAGCCCTTGATGACTGATCTGTTTTATTTATAACAACATTAGATGCAGCTTGCTTGTATCTCAAATATTACACATTAAAGTGCAACAGGTGCCGGGAAAAAAAAATTGGCTTAAAGTTCAACATTCAGAAAATTAAGATCATGGCATCTGGTCCCATCACTTCATGGCAAATAGATTCGGAAACAGTGACAGAATTTATTTTGGGGGTGGGGGGGCTCCAAAATCACTGCAGATGGTGACTGCAGCCATGAAATTAAAAGATACTTGCTCCTTGGAAGAAAAGTTATGACCAACCTAGACAACATATTAAAAAGCAGAGACATTACTTTGCCAACAAAGGTCCGTCTAGTCAGGGCTATGGTTTTTTCCAGTAATCATGCATGGATGTGAGAGTGGACTATAAAGAAAGCTCAGTGTAGAACAATTGATGCTTTTGAACTGTGGTTTTGGAGAAGACTCTTGAGAGTCCCTTGGACTCCAAGGAGATCCAACAAGTCCATCCTGAAGGAAATCAGTCCTGAATATTCATTGGAAAGACTGATGTTGGAGCTGAAACTTGAATACTTTGGCCACCTGATGCGAAGAACTGACTTAATTTGAAAAGACCCTGATGTTGGGAAAGATTGAAGGTAGGAGAAGGGGACGACAGAGGATGAGATGGTTGGATGGCATCACTGATTCAGTGGACATGAGTTTGAGTAAACTCCGGGAGTCGGTGATGGACAGGAAAGCCTGGTGTGCTGCAGTCCATGGGGTTGCAAAGAGTCGGGCATGACTGAACGACTGAATTGAACTGAACTGAACTAGCAACTGAACAACAACAAGATGAAGTTAAAGTTTATGTTCCAGTTTAACCTTAATCTTGCAGTTTAAGAAATAGAGGTTTAAATATGCTATTTATGTTCTATAATAGATGCTGTTGTGCTGAATTTTCACCACATCAGGATTCTCCATCAAGGTATCCATTCTTCTAATAATTGTTATTGGGCACATACACATAAGTCTCTGTTGATATCTCCTATAGTGGCTCTCTTTAACCTAGGAACTTTCCCTTATCTCTCCACAGTAAACTTTGCAATCATTCCTTTTCTTGAGATAATAGTACTCCCTAGTGAAGTTTTAGAATTTTAGCTAAGTTCCCTTTTTCAAACTTTCTTTTATCTCCCTCTGTGCATTTATTTTAATTTCAGCAAAATTAACTAATGAATCATAATGTGCGAAGCAGTTGTTTGATAATAATTTAATGACTTATGTTAAATAGTCAGTTTTAAAGGTTTTGTCAGTTGAAACAGATTTTAAAAGTGCTTTAAATTTTGAATTATATGGTAATTTATTGTTTTAACTTTATGTTCAGGCAGTTGACTGGTGACATACTAAGCAGCAATGAATAAAATGGAAATATTCTTCTTACTGATCCCTTATGTTGCCGTTTATACACAGTCACACCCACTTCAGTTTGTCATTCTCATTGCTCTCGTTTTAAAGTACAGTAACTATGATTTCCCAGGTACTTGAAACATTGTACTGTATCAAGTATAAATGAATAGTAAATGTTTGAAAGAGCAAAGTGAAACACATCTACTAATATAATCCATCATTAAATGGACTCTAAGATATCTTACCTATATGGTGTTGGCTGAAAAATCGAGTTTTTAAAAAACAAATCTGTGCTTACATGACTCCACATTGTTGCTGCTGTCATTCGTAGGACTACTTGTCTTTACATCTTGACTAGGGGATGCTTGTGCTGAAATTAAGCTGCCTTCTCTCTGATTGCACACTGGAAGATCTGTATTCCTTTGCTTGCCAGACAGCTCTCCTGCATTACTCCAAATCTTTTTTTAGTGAAGTAGCCTTTATACTAGAGAGCAAATACTTCAGTATCTGATAAATTACTACTAACTTGGTTAATAATTGCTTGCAGGGGAGTTTCTCTGCGTTACTAGTGTAATACTAAAGTATTCTGTTATTGCCAGAAAATGGACCAGATGGCAAGCAGTTACACCAGAGTATAGTATTATTGTTTGGTCTTTAACATTGAAAAAGGACACTTTTAAAATCAAATTTCTACTGTATTTCATGTCTTCCATCCAGTGTTGTAGCATTCCTCTTGAACTGTATTGTTATCTGTAGATAGATTTGGGTAGTATTCACTAAACAAATAATACCTATCTTACTTTTTTTAGAGTTTAGTTTGAAGAAAATGGAACATATTTGCAAGTAGCTCTCTCTGGATTTATTTGATTAAGTTTGATAAAATGAGAGACTTTTTGTTTTGGCCAATAAATTTGGCATGTGGAATAAGCAGATTAAAAATAGACATTATATGATCATCTTAAGTGAAATTTAATGAAATAGAAGTCAGTGCCCTTTGCATTCTATGCTCTGTATCTATTTGTAAGAATGCCAGTAATATATCAATAAGTATGGTATAAAAGTAAGAATGCTTGAAGAGATTGTAGTAGTGGCCTCCAAGAAAGGTAATCAGTTCAAGGACAAAGGGTGGGATGTGATATTGGGACAAAAGGATAATAGCTAGCATAGATAAATAGCTAGACAAAAATGGCAGGGACCTGTGTATTGATATGACAACCAAGATTATGCAGTACATCTTCAGTCAGATTTTCCCAGTGTAATCTAAATCAAATCTAAATTAAAAACTAAAATATGTTTTCATGACACTGTATTGTACTGATGCTTAATTTTGTAATACAAACATTGGGGAGTATGTCTTGAGATGAATGAAGCTAAAGGTAAGGTCTTCCTAGTATTTTTAGTAAAAGTTCATTAAATTATACCTATTTCCACAGAATATATGCTAAAATTAGAATGACAGCCAAAGACTAGTTCTGGTCCCTGTGTAAGATTGATACACATATGCAAGAAGTACTCCATAGTTTTATGTTAATGTTTTTATTTGATTGACTTACCAGCAGGCCCTTTTCCTGCCATAAAGGAAATTGGCAGAGTCCATTTGTACTTTCTCCTTAGCCTGTGAGTACTAGCAGAATTGCCACCATGATCGTTGCAGTGCATGCTAGACCTTGTCATTTGATTTTGAAAATAGTCCTTGCAACAGCCAGTTATAGCAATGATATATAAATATATGCTTTGTTCGTCATTTGTGCATGGTAGTATATGAGAACAGACACAGATACCATAGCTGAAGTTTTATGACACTGCATAAAACTCAGGAGATTGAGAAATCCATTGGAAACTGTAGACCATGATAAAGCTTTATGATTGGCCACTCATTCTCTCTTGTAGATAAGTTTGGGCTTGTGACAGATAGTATAAATCTGTAAAATTTGAATAAATTTTGAGTTGACCAAAAATGAAAATAATGCTGTGCAGAGATTTTCAATGAGATATATCTGGAAGCATTTAGGTGAATATATTGTATGCTAATATCCCCAGTCAAAATTGCTAGCTCCATCTTTATTGGATCAAACTAGAGTGAGAATTTACTATTTGGGGATTTAGGTTTCTCTCTCTCTCTCTCTTTCTCTGTGGACACAAAGAGCTTCCCTGGTGGCTCAGACAATAAAGAATCTGCCTGCTGTTCATTCTTGATAAAGAGAAGAAAAGACAAAGAGGAACAGTGTGAAGCAGATGTTTTCCAGAAGTTCATCCATCCTCACCCGTAGTAGCAGGAGAACTTGAAAGACTGTTGAGATATTTAAAGCTATGGAAAGTCTTGTGAAGGCATTATGCTAAACCAGAGAGAAACAAAAATGAAAGAGGAAAAGCCAGTTGATAAACTTTAAAAAGAGAAGTTCTCATTCCTGATGACTTATGGAAACATCTTGCCTTCAGCTTATTACAGGTCTTTAAAAAGAATCAAGTCAACACTAGAAGACACATTGCTAGTGTTACCTTTTACTAGATGTTT
>NW_011494939.1:762027-781004 GCF_000754665.1 Bison bison bison
AATTTGATTAAGATGTTTACTCAGGACATCCTTAAACTCTTTACTGAATTTCTCTGGATGGGCCCTGGATGATGTACTCTTGTCTCTTCAAAAGACTATATCCGAGTCCTGGATAGGTGTTAGCTTCATTAGAATAATAAAGAGTGAAGTTATTTTTGGTAAAGCACCCAGGCTTTTGAGAGGAAAATGGCCCTTTTATACTTTTCGAAGTGAACCCATCAATCAGGAAAGGAATGGTATGTAGTTAGCATCATCATCCAAATAACGCCAAGTAATAAACAGATTGTCTTCCTTAAATATATGGGACGTGAATCTCATTTGAAAAGGGAAATTAGAGTCTGTGGCCATACCACCCTGAATGTGTCTGATCTCAGCTGAAAAGGGAAATTAAAAAGTACTGTGAGCCCCATTTTTTGGTTATCATCAGTAGTAAGTTTGGTTATAAACTTTGACTTGGTGTAAAAGATTAAACTTTTAGGACCTTTTCTCTTCATCTTTCATGGGCTAAAATTTTTGCTTCATAGAAAATTGCAGTAACATTTCTAGAACCCCTCCATATTTTGCATTTTCTTATAGTGGGTCATGCTTCCTTACTGGGCTGGTCTCTTCACTGATCTCATATTGGTTGAATTTTCATGGAGGCATTCGTGCATGATTAGGCTTCTATTTTCACTGTTGTGTTGGAGTATACTCTAAACCCTTCAATGCAGATATAGCTGTCAAACTTAAGTATCATAGAGCTGTTTCTCTCTTTATATAAAAGATACTACTTTTTAACCATTTTTCAAGGAAAGTATCTTTTTCTCATTAAAAAAAAATCACCCTGTATATTGTACCAAATTTCCTTTAAATATTGCTTCTGTGAACTAAATAGGATCTTAATAAATGTTCATGAGCTGTATTGTTGGGTTTTAACCCAAAAGATCACCATCATCCCTGCTTATTTCCAGTCAATTCAGATATGATTAAAAGGCATTTATTTTAGCATGAAGAGAAATTTGATAGTATAGTCTATTTCATTCCTCTTCAAAAAGCCAAAAATATTTGTTATCATGAGTTGCATTTTTATTTCTATTATTCATTGCAATTTTCCCCTTTTCTTTAAATAAGAAAACCAATATAATTTCATGTATAAACTTAAAGAAGTAGATTTTACAAATAATGTATAGTATAATTCTAAAATAACAGTTTTTTCTATCTCCATCTGCTTTTTTAGAATAATCTCTTGTGTTTTGTCATTGTTGGAATGTGTCAGATGACCATTTGATGCTTATGCTCTGCTGAGAGTGTACAGACTGAGTTAAACAGATACAGGCTTCATCCTTTAGGGGTTTCATGTTTGAATAAGAATACAGAGACAAATATAAAGATGAGGACAGAGACATCTGTTCAGATACCAAATATATCAATAAAATTATTCTGCATCAAAAAATATTTTTTAAAATATCTATCATCTTCTTACACTAGACCTGCAACAATAAAGTTCTGTCCCTTTCTGGATATGGCATTGATAGCACTGATCTTATAGATAAAAGAGAGGGAAACTTTATTGAATTTTTATGTTCTAAGCACTATGCTAAGGATTTTTAAACATGTATTATCTTATTATTTAATTATTACAACATCACTATGAGGTAGTAACCTCTTTTTTTTTTTTTTTTTTTTCACTTGGTGCTAATAAGGAACTGCCCAAAATTTCCTGAGGAAGTCTTAGTAATTGCAGAGTTCTCCATAAGGTCAGTAATGCTGAGGGTGTTGGAGTAGTGATCTGAACCAAAGCAAAACCTTCAGTTTAGACCATTTCTGCTCTGCTGTTAAAACAGCATATATGTTCTCTTTGCTACTGAATACTGAATAATAGCATAATTGAAAAAATGTGGAGGTTTCTAAAATGTTTCTGGTCCCTTCGTTACTCATTTGCTACAGGTGTTAAGATGTTAAGGCTCCAGTCACAGTTAGATTCTCTTTATGGAACGGTTAGCTTTGCTCTTCCCTTTGGGCAGGAGGAGGCACCCCTAATGCTGTCCACCTGTTTTACCAGTGCTTGCTGTTAGTCACAAGGTAGCCTGGTTAATAAAGAGGAATCAAAGAATTAGAATTTACTGTTTTCTACAACTAGAAAAACAAGGCAAACTATTAATGTATTTTTTATTTGAAGTATTAGTCATTCTTGTAGTTCTACATTTCAGAATCGTAATTTAACCACATACGGCTATCTTCATCTGAAAAGTAAGTGGGATTTATAGAGTTACCTGATTTGCAGTTTACTTCTGACTGCCTGCTGCTTGTTTTATGTGAAGCTATGATAATCTGTTTTGACTTCATCACAAAGATAAGAAAAATATTTCCTGGAAAGCTACGTCACTATGGAATCATTTGTCCTATTAAACTGTGTGTTACTATGAAACATCTCTTATTGTATTTTCCACATTGTTTAAGTATGTTTACTTCATAATCTTGTCCTTCTGATTTTCACCTCTGTTAGTTAATATTTAGTTCCTTTTAAGCTTAAATTTTAAGCAGTTTTAATTTATCCTGTCACACTAAAATTTGAATTTTTGTAAGTTCAGATTAGGGAAATTAGTACTATATTTTGAGATTTGTTATGTTTTCTTCATTTACCTGTATAAAATTTGAAAATTCATAATTCAATAATCTGAGATCAAATTCTTAGATTTCAAGATTTATTAATCTGTATTTCACCTTATTAATGCCTTTTATGCCTCTCACACTGGATTCTTTTAACCACTTTAAAGTTCTTGTTCATTTTTATTGATAATCAGAAGTCTATATCAGTATAGATATTCTTGACCTAGATGATGTCATTATTTTAAAAATCCATTAGCAAAACCCTTCCTAAACCTGTTTGTGGACCTTATGTTAGGGAATGATTATCTTATATAATGGACTTCCCTGGTAGCTCAATCGGTAAGGAATTCGCCTGCAGTGTGGGAGACCTAGGTTCGATCCCAGGAAGACCTGGGATCTTCCCCTGGATTGGGAAGATCCCCTGGAGAAGGAAACAGATACCCACTCCAGTATTCTGGCCTGAAGAATTCTCTGGTAGCCCAGACAGTGAAAAATATGCCTGCAATGTAGGAGACCTGGGTTCAATCCCTGGGTTGGGAAGATACCCTGAAGAAGGGCATGGCAACCCATTCCAATATTCTGTCCTGGAAAATCCCCATGGACAGAGGAGCCTGGCAGGCTGCAGTCCATGGGGTCACAGAGTCGGACACGACTGAGCGACTAAGCACATCTTATATAATGCATTAAACCTCTGAAATGTAGTGTTAAAACACCTTTTTTATAGCACTACACATTTAATAGTGAAAATGAATTGCATTCTCTTCTAAAGGAATTTAAATTTTCTATATCCTGGTCATGAGAACTTGATTTTCCAACCTGATTTTCTCTTAATCACTAAAAGAATGTTAGATCTGTTTTCTCATGATCTGCATATAAAGGTCAATGAAGGATAGCCCTTTGAAAGAAATGGATTATGTGCATCCTTCCAGAGCTAGTGTATATTACAGCTGTGCCTTTGGACTCACTTCAACAACAGTTCAGTGACTCTTAGAGGAAGAGAATTTTAGAGGCCCTAACTGGGACTCAGAATAATTGTACTAAAAGACACTTGCTTCCCATGCCTGCATAACCTCTGCAGTGAAATGTTTAAAATTATTCTTCTTATCCCTCAAATCCAATTGGTCTCTCAGTGCTTTTGATTTTCCTTTACAGGGTATCTTCATCTGTCTCTTTTTTGCTTTTTACTAATTGCTACCACTTTTTTGTTCAGGCCCTTGTTACATTTTCCTTGGGATAATTTCAACATATTAGTTTTCCTGCTTACTCATTTATGCTCTAGGATTATAGTGGCCCAAATAAAAACCCTATCCTGGAAAAGTTCACAGTCTTATCAGGAAGTCTAACGTGGATGTAGATAATTTTAATAATAACATATTAAGGTACAATTACAGAAATACATGTAAGAAGCTGACTAACATTAAGAAAGGAAGTAGTTAACTCTGGAAGTAAATATTAAAGAGAGTAATCAGACCATGGAATTATTGAGATTTTGGTCATGTTTCTGTAGCAAGTGTAGAGGCAAGTTTTTGCTCTCTTGTTCTAAATAAAGATTCGTTTGTAATTTTTTTAAAACAGAAGAGCATAAAATTTCCAGTTTATGAGCAAATAGATGCAGCTGAGATGCAACTTTGGCAACTGAGTTAGCCACAAAACTAATGTTTCTCTATTGACTTATCTGAGAATGGGGTGAAAAATATCTTGTCAGTATATGTCTAAGTAGATACACATTTGTTAATGTGTTAGTTAAATCAGATAACATGTTAAATCTATCAGTTATAAAAAATGTAAAACCTTTGGTCACTCAGCATTTATGCAGCTTCTGTATTTGTGGGACATGTATATATATCTATAAAATACAAGGTGCCTGTTGTAGCAAATTGTGGCTGTGTGGGCTTCTCAGGTGGCTCGGTGGTAAAGAATCCACCTGCCAAATTAGAGCCACAGGAGATGTGGGTTCAATCCCTGGGTTGAAAAGATTCCCTGAAGAAGGAAATGGCAACCCACTCCAGTATTGTTGCCTGGGAAATCCCATGGGCAGAGGAGCCTGGCAGGCCACAATCCAGGGGCTTACAAAGAATCAGACACAACTGAGCGACCAAGCACACGTAAGGTGATTAAGCTACAGTAGAGTCAGTATAGATATCCCCTAAATTTTCAAGTGTATACTTCAAGATAGCTTTCTTTTTTTTTTAAACTTTTTATTTTGTATTGGGGTATAGACGGTTAACAATGTTGTGATAGTTTCAGGTGAACAGCAGAGGGACTCAGCCAACATATACATGTATCCATTCTCCCCCAAACCCTTCTCCTATCCAGGCTGACCACAGCATTGAATAGAGTTCCATATACAGTGGATCCTTGTTGGTTATCCATTTAAAGTATAACAGTGTGTACATGTCCATTCCAAAGTCCCTAACTGTCTCTTCCCACTGACAAGCAGAATTTTGTTCTTGAAGTCTGTCTCTTTCAGTTTTGTAAGTTCATTTGTATCATTTCTTTTTCAATTCCACGTATAAGAGATGTCACACAGTATTTCTCCTTCTCTGACTTAACTTCACTCAGTATGACATTCTCTCGGTCTGTCCATCTTGCTGCGAATGGCATTATTTCATTCTTTTTTTTATTTTTTTTTATTTTTAAACTTTACATAATTGTATTAGTTTTGCCAAATATCAAAATGAATCCACCACAGGTATACATGTGTTCCCCATCCTGAACCCTCCACCCTCCTCCCTCCCCATACCATCTCTCTGGGTCGTCCCAGTGCACTAGCCCCAAGCATCCAGTATCGTGCATCAAACCTGGACTGGCAACTCGTTTCATACATGATATTTTACATGTTTCAATGTCATTCTCCCAATATTTCATTCTTTTTAATGTCTGAGTGATATTCCATTGTACATATGTACCACATCTTCTTTATCCATTTCTCTGTCGATGGACATTTAGGTTGCTTCCATGCCTTGGCTATCGGCTGGTGTTAACAGTGCTGCAATGAACATTGGGGTGCATGTATCCTTTTATATCATGCTTTTCTCTGGATATATGCCCAGGAGTGGGATTGCAGGGTCATATGGTAGCTCTCTCTCTAGTTTCTTAAGGAACCTCTATACTGTTCTACAAAATGACTCTACCAACAAAAATAGCTTCCTTATTTTTAGTGATTTTCTGATGCAGATGTAACATTGATATTTTAGAAATAAATAATTTTTAAACATACTTCTGAAATTAAAATTTAAAATATATAAGATATGCTTTATATATATTTTAAGTTAGAAAGTCTCTGCTATCTTAGCCAGTGTATATAGACTTATAATCCACAGTTAACAGTTATCTGTACTCTGCCTTACAATATTGACTGTAGAGGATTGTACTAGATGTTAGTTGCTGCATTTCGAGGTGAATATTATCAAAGAATACATCCAGTGATGGCAAAGAAGACAACAAGCTATCTCACTTGAATTATGGTTAAAGGAATTGGGGTTAAAAGAACTAGGGAAAATTTTTAGTCTTTGTCAATATGTGAAGAGATAGAAGGCAGACTATTGGAATAAAGAAGTGTAAAAATAACAACCTTTAGGAATAACTTTAGAGGTGCTTCACAAAAACTTCTATATCAGATAGGTGAGCACCCAACACTGAAAATTGCTACTGAACTTTAATTAGGTGACTTATAAGGTACTTTAGTGTTTTAAGATTTTAACTTGACTGGCTTAACATTTGGAGAAAGAAATGGCAACCCGCTCCAGTACTCTTGCCTGGAGAATCCCATGGAGGGAAGAGCCTGGTAGGCTACAGTCCACGGGGTCGCAAAGAATCGGACATAACATTAATCTCTTTGTTTTCAAAATATTTAGATTGAAAGTGTGGGATTGAGGTTGCAAAGGCAGAGTTGGGATGACTTATTAGCCAGTGTATATTTAGAAAATTCTCTAGTTGATATCAAGTAATTCTGACATGTTTTTAGAGGTAGCAGACTTTTTCTGTAAAAGGCCAGATAGTAAATATTTTAGATTTTGCAGGCCACATGGTCTCTGTAGCACCTGCTCAACTCTACTGTTTCTGTGTAAAAGCATCATTGATGGTACATAAACATGGTTTCTTGGCTGTGTTTCAGTTGAACTTTATTTAAAAAAAGCAGGTGGTTAGCTGGGTTTAGCCTGTGGGCCATAGTTGGACAACTCTTGCCTTAATTGATAAAATCTGGAAATACCATTCTAATATAAATGGAGAAAGGCTTTCAGTTAAGGAGTTAAAAACCAAATTGTCAAAATGTCATTGTCTTTTTGGCTGGAAGAGTGCACGTCTGGTGTTCCAAATACTGAATTGCCCATTGAATTAAGAAACGTTTTGCTATAAAAGTCAAGGGACAATGGAGAGTCTGAGACTGTTTTCTGTTGTTCATTTCTGCTGCATATTTTGTCCTTAAAGGTGTGTTTTTACACTTTGGTTTACTGTTTATTTGATTATATCATTTATTTGAAAACAAAACTTTTAAGAAACCTGAATTTAAAAATCATGAAAAAATGTCATGGTATTCTTTTGTTCAAAATACTTAGAGACTCCCTTTTACTTAGAGTATACTACATAGAATTCAAACCCCTTCACTTGGAGTCTGTCCTCTTTTCTTGTGCCCCTGTGTGTCTCTCAGTCTCTTCATTATCACATATCCTGCCTATCCCCATGCATTTCATACTCAAGTAGTAAAAAAAGTCAAACTTGTATTGCTGGTAAAGGCTGCATTGTTTTCATGGTCTTTGCACATACACTTTTATACCTGTCTAAAACTCCCTTTTCACCTATCTGCCCCAGGTCCAAGCCACTTCTCTGCAAAATCCCTATTAATCTGTAATGCTGTACATAAACTTCCCTGGTGCCTTCCCTAGCCTCCTCAGGCAGTTGGAGATTTCTTGTGACTTTTCCAAAGTTCCTCTTCTGCCATATAACAATTTTCCATTGTTAAAGTTGTTCCTGGGTCTTGTTTTTCCCCAACAAACTCAACAACCAAAGAGAAAGCATGTATTTACCATTGTTTTCATACTATTTAACGTAGAACCTGGCACAAACAAGTATTTCTCCAAAAAGGGTGATTAAGCCAGGGATTCCTTACACCTAAGCTGTAAATAGCCATACTAATTAAATAGGGATACACGGGGTCTGGGGAACAAGCCACAGTTGCAAAAATCCCAGCATCTGAGCCACTCGATACTGTTCGAAATTCATCTTTGAGTCTTGCAGTTCCGGTTCTGCCTTCAGACTTCAGCACTTGACTCTGGTACTGCTTTGTGAAGCTGAAACTCCTTGTTTACTTGCCCCCCTCTGTAAAAGAACCCAGTCCTCTTATTCCTATCACTAACTGATGCCATTCTTGAATAATTCGTAAAAACTTGAAAAGATACGATGGGTATACTTGACAGGTTTGTTAATTATATTTAACATTTTTTGAGTGCTTACAGTGTGCCAGTCTCTTTGCTTACGTGGTATTCATATATTACCTCATTGATACCATGGTCTGATGAAGTGTATGCTATTATCCCAACTTAACAAATTGGGGCAGGGGGCCAGGGTGGTGGTGGTGGTGGTGATATAAGGTTTGGTGAGATGAATTGAACTGCTTAAGGCCATACAACTATTAACTAAGGCAGACAGAATCTGAATCCAGTGTAACTTCATAGCCTGTTCTTTTATTCACCATTATTCACCACCAGTGAATATTCCTGCCATAACTGTATGGTTATAATGTGTACTTTGAAATCATGTAGACCTGGATTCAAAATATTTAATATTTACTGGTGGCAAATAACTTTACTTCTCTGACCCTCAGTTTTCTCATATGTAAAATGTTTATTACTTATCCCAAAAGGGTATTGCATGCATAAGTGTAAGATATCTACTAAATAGTGAGTGTTAGCTCCATTTGTCTCTTCTACACTTCTTGTGAAGTAGTAGAGTACTGGGGTACGAGGACAAATAAGAAAGTTAGCTTCCTCTCCCTCCTGTAGAGTACTACCAGTGTGGACCAGTGCCTGCTTTCCAGGATCTCCCAGTATTTTATGGCTATGATCACATTTATTCTCTTAATGAGAAGGGTGTGTCTCAAGTATTTCATAGTTGTTAATTGCCCATAAATATACTAAAGTAGAATAAGGATTAGAATCAGTGATCTCTTGGGTACTAGACTTTTCTTTCGCTAATTCTTAGGAAACATATGGGACTTTGGGAGTTGTTATTTATTATATAAAATAGTTGCCCTCATGATTCCATAACATAGACCTGTTAGTGCCATTCAACAAAGAAAACTGTAAACACAGCTGCTGCTTTGGTATGGTTTGTGGTTTGGTTTTGTTTTTATTTGAACTTTTTTCTGCAGGCAGATCATCACTTATAAGTAATCATTTGGCATTTCTCCTTGCATTCTTCAAATTTTTTTGTGTGTTTTTTAAAAGCATAGCCTAACTCATTTCTATAATTATGCTCTCAGATTGATCCATCTGTTTTTTTTACTAGCCAATGAATTTTCTTTTAAAAGTATAGAGAATAGGATAATTATATTTTAAATCCTATAACCTCAGTGAGTCTCTTATAAATTTGAAGAAGATGTTTTCAAGTATTAGAAAAAAATTGTACATTCCTTATTGTCTTTCAACTGATCTCTGTATTTCCAGAGGTAGGGAGGGGGCTTGAAATTCCTGCCAATTTATTCCTCATCTCCTTCTTCATGTGTTAAAACTCTGAAGCATACCATAAACACTTGTTTGCAACTGAGAATGGGTACTGCAAAAACATCTAATCAAAATAGATCCTATTGCTCTCTCTAGGTTTCATAGGCTGTGTGGAGAAAGAGGAATTGTAGGGGGCAAATGGAGATGTAGTAAGACAGTTAGGCCTTTGCAGTGGTCCACATAAGAAATAGTAGTGGACTGACCCAAGACATTAAGAAATTCAAGGTACAGAATTAACACAATTTGTTGATGAATTAGATACTGGCTTGTACGCAATAAAGGAGTCAAAGACAGTTTCTGGATTAAGTATATCCTGCTCTTCACCTCTTTCTCACTGTGTGTGTTCCACTCCTGCTTATCCTTAAAGAATTTAGTTTAAATGTTACCTTCTATGGAAAACTGCCTCATTCCAACTTCCATTAAGTTAGGTGACCACTGTATGTGCTTTTATAAGCACCTGGTACTTCTTCATGAGAGGTTTTTTTTTTTTTTTCCTCCCTGTTTTATACGTGTCAGTTTTGTACCCCACACCAGCATGCACATAACCTTCACACTCTCGATGTTGTCTTGTGAGGGCAGAGGCCATGCCTGTCTTATTCATCATCATATTCCCGGTACCTAACATGGTCCTGGGGACAGCACCAATACATTGTTGGTGAATAGGGTCATTTATAGCTATTGTCTATAGTGCCTGATAGAGTAATTGAATACAGTTAAGTTGTCTGGGGTTTTTTGAATCATTTCTCTGGCTTAACTTTTATTTCTTTTTTATTTTCTTAATATCTCTGACCTTATTTTTTTTCTTATAGTTTTATAGTTTAGCTTACTGAATAACAAATATAAACCACAGTAAAGAATATGCCTGCAATGCGGGAGACCCAAGTTTGATCCCTGAGTTGCAAAGATGCTCTGGAGAAGGGAATGGCAACCCACTCCAGTATTCTTGCCTAGAGCATCCCATGGACAGAGGAGCCTGGCAGGCTCCAGTTTATGGGGTTGCAAAAAGTTGGACACGACTGAGCGACTAACACTACTACTTTTTGGTAAAAGGGATGGATCATTGCAAATTAAGCATCCTATCTCAAAGAAAATGCATTGATGACACTTTTATTATACTGAATATATAACTAAATTATACTTAAAGACAGAATCATCAAAGGTATCACTTAGACAATAATCAATACAAAAAAAGGAAATTACAAAGATTTTTCTTTCTTAAGAAAGAAAAAAATACTAAACTGTGTAAATTCTAGTTACCACAGAGTAGAGGTAGTAGTGTAAAAGGAAAAGGATTTGACTTCTCTAGCCTTTACTTTACTCATCTTTAAAATAAAAACAGTGGTGGTGGTTTAGTTGCTAAGTCATGTCTGACTCTTGCAACCCCTTGGACTGTAGCCTGCCCGGCTCCTCTGTCCATGGGATTTTCCAGGCAAGAGTGCTGGAGTGGGTTGCCATTTCATTATTCTTGCCTAAAAGCCTTTACTTTACTCATCTTTAAGAACAGTGGAACCATGGTCTAAAAGGTCCTTTCCAGGCCAAATTCTGTTGTTCCATAAAATAGAGAGGAATGATATATAATGGGAATTTTGGTTTCAATTGCAGCTTACTATTTATTCTCTCCATAGCTCCAGCTCTGTCTTGATAAGATCTGACCTTAAAAATCCATTCAAATAAGAATTTTTTTATTGAATGAATTTATTAAATGTGATTAAATGCAAGTAATTGTTTTTTCTAATTTCTGGTTTGCAATCAATTCTTTTAGCCTGTGCTTAGTCGCTCAGTTGCGTCTGACTCTTTGCAACCCCATGGACTGTAGCCCACCAGGCTCTTCTGTCTATGGGAATTCTCCAGGCAAGAACACTGGAGTGGGTTTCCATGTCCTCCTCCAGGGCATCTTCCCAAACCAGGGATCGAACTCAGGTCTCTTCTGCATTGCAGGCAGATTCTTTACTGTCTGGGCTACCAGGAAAGCCATCTTTTAGCCTAATTAGGAACAATAATATAAGATGAACTATAATTACTTACTCTAATCATTTCAAACTACAGAAAATGAAATTTTACATTTAGTAATGCCATATGTGTATTCTTTGATGGTTCCTCCTTTAACATACTTTTTCTTTCTTTGATTTAGATTTCTGCTTTGGGACAGTTACACCTCTAATTCCTTAAAGTACTTTTATATGTAAAACTTGTAAAGGATCAGAACAATGCCTCCAAGACCATCATCAGGTGAACTGTGGGGCATCCACTTGATGCCCCCAAGAATCCTAGTAGAATGTTTACTACCAAATGGGATGATAGTGACTTTAGAATGCCTCCGTGAGGCTACGTTAATAACGATAAAGCATGAACTATTTAAAGAAGCAAGAAAATACCCTCTCCATCAACTTCTTCAAGATGAATCTTCTTACATTTTCGTAAGTGTTACCCAAGAAGCAGAAAGGGAAGAATTTTTTGATGAAACAAGACGACTTTGTGACCTTCGGCTTTTTCAACCCTTTTTAAAAGTAATTGAACCAGTAGGCAACCGTGAAGAAAAGATCCTCAATCGAGAAATTGGTATGATAAAATTTTGAAATGGCATTGTCATCCCATTCTAAATGCAAATAACTATGAAGCTTAACTGTTTTCTCATTAATAAAATATTTTGTCTGAACTGGTTAAATAGATTTCAATCATTACAATTCTAAAGTATTTTTTGACTGTTAGGCTAAGGGACTATTTTTAACACCTTGGTATTATTCTGTAAAGTTTTCTTTAAGAAGTATCATATGAGGGAATGAGGGATGATTTATATTTGTTATATCCCAGTTTTGTTTTCTAAAAAATAATTGATAATGAATAAATGTTTGCTACTTTTGCTCCAAATTACTGAGCCTATCATATTTTATATATTAAACATATTTGAGATTTTGTCAATTCTTACTATATGTATTCATCAAAAATTTTATTAACACAGAAAATTCTTTATTGTGATCGTCCATATCTACCAAATTCCTTGTTTATAACAAGCATGGTCTTACTGTGTGTTTAACAGAATGTTATATCCTTTAAGGTTTTGCTATCGGCATGCCAGTGTGTGAATTCGATATGGTTAAAGATCCAGAAGTACAGGACTTCCGAAGAAATATTCTCAATGTTTGTAAAGAAGCTGTGGATCTTAGGGATCTTAATTCACCTCATAGTAGAGCAATGTATGTTTATCCTCCAAATGTAGAATCTTCACCAGAACTGCCAAAGCACATATATAATAAATTGGATAAAGGTAAGAAAATTACTTATCTACCATAAATGGCCACTGTAATGAAAACTTCTATCTGTACCTATATCATTATACAGTCTTTTTGCCCTAGCTAGATGATAAGCTTCTTGAAGTCAGGGACTGCTTGTACTGACAAGATATAATTGACTGCCAAGTACACAACTTGTATGCAATAAGTATTGATTGGGTGAATGAATATGTGCATGTGGTGCTGATCCCTTGGTGAATTGTCTTAGAATAAAACTGAAAAGAAAACGTTGAATTTCAAATTCACTGTTAACAGAATTACAGCTAATTATATTTTTACAAATAAAAACAACTATAAATAGAAATCTTTTATGAAATTATGGTGAAAGTTAACACATTCTTACTATATACAAAGAAAAAGTAAATGTTAGATGCAGTGTTTAACTCTGATCATATGAGTGATAATAATGACTTGACTACTGACAGTATATCAGTTTCTAGAATTAAGTGAACATGAGAGTATTTAAACTGCATTGTTTTAGAAATGAAAATATCATGTATCAGATAAATATTTGTGCTTTTCAAGGTAACAAAGTGAAGTTTTTAATGGAAAGTTATAGAATAGGTTTACTTATTAAACATAGTATTCTGTCAGTAGAATAAATTAAGGCATCTTATTATTATTTCAGCCATATTATTCTAAGTAGTTTAATGATTATATAACATAAGATCTTCATTTAAAATTCATTTCTACATTAGCATAGTTTTAATCTTTTCATTTTCATCTTCTTTTTCTTGATCCCCTAGCCTTACACTTCATTAATCTTAAAGGAAAAAAATAGAAAATTTATTTTCTTCCCCTTCGCTCCCGCATCTTTTCTCATTCTGATTCAACATCTCTCTTTAAGTCTCCATGGTTCTTCCCCATAGTTACGAGGCACACTTGTACTTAAAGTACTGTTGAACCTTTGATGCCATCATGAATCACTCTTCAGAGGGGTTGTATGTATGAAGTATGTCATGCAGTTTAGAATGGAAATTAGTTTGGTCTCAGATACCTGCAACACACAGTAGTCACGGTTTTGTGTGCTTGCCTTAAAACATGAGGCTGGGGCAATGGTTTGTCAGCCCTATCAGATTTGAAGATTTGCTCTGTCTACCTGACATTTACCTGTATTTAATTATGGTTGATTATAAGTCATTTCCGGAGAAGGCAATGGCACCCCACTCCAGTACTCTTGCCTGGAAAATCCCATGGACGGAGGACCCTGGTGGGCCGCAGTCCTTGGGGTCGCTAAGAGTCAGACACGACTGAGCGACTTCACTTTCACTTTTCACTTTCATGCATTGGAGAAGGAAATGGCAACCCACTCCAGTGTTCTTGCCTGGAGAATCCCAGGGACGGGGGAGCCTGGTGGGCTGCCGTCTCTGGGGTCGCACAGAGTCGGACACGACTGAAGCGACTTAGCAGCAGCATAAGTCATTTCTCTTTGTGGTTAAAGTAATGGTACTGCATACTTTTTGAAACTTGTCTCTTGAAAAATGAAATATATGTGGTGATTTCATTTAATGTTATTTTTCTATTTTAGGGCAAATAATAGTGGTGATTTGGGTAATAGTTTCTCCAAATAATGACAAACAGAAATATACTCTGAAAATCAACCATGACTGTGTGCCAGAACAAGTAATTGCTGAAGCAATCAGGAAAAAAACTCGAAGTATGTTGCTATCATCTGAACAACTAAAACTCTGTGTTTTAGAATATCAGGGCAAGTATATTTTAAAAGTGTGTGGATGTGATGAATACTTCCTAGAAAAATATCCTCTGAGTCAGTATAAGGTGAGTAACAAGTTTTAAAGATATTAATTTTAAATTTAAAAGGTAATAACATTGGGAACTGGTACCTGTATTTAGGATGCAGTTTTTGAAAATTTAATTTTTTTTGGCCACACTACTTGGCTTCCAGAATCTTAGTTCCTTGACCAGGAATTGAGCTCTGGTTTTGGCAGTGAAAACGCCAAGTCCTAATTACTAGACTGCCAGGGAATTCCCAAAACTAAATAATTAGTATTAGTAAATAGCATTAATAAGTTTATTTTTTTACACTATATTTAGTTTGAGAGACTGATGAATTTGAGAGGACCAGTGCTATTCTTTTAGATTTTATATGATTAATATTTGGGGACCTGACTACATGTATATGGGTAAGCTGAGTAACAGTTTACAGTTGTAACAATAGTTATGTCATTATTCAGATACAAACATTTGATGACGATTTAATTGTGCCATGAGGTAAGATATAATAATGTTTTAGGTGTTTTACAAAAAATGCATTATGTGCTTTTTCTGGATACCCCCAGTTCTATAGTGGAAATACTTTTATAGCCAATAGAAATTTTAAATAACATGAAACTTGCCCAAAAGGCTTTTCATGTGCCATACTTTTCAAAAAAGGGCTTGTTGTATTTGAATACGCAGTGTTAGCAATAAAGTAAATGTTCTTTGTCAAAAAAAAAAAATTGGCAGTTATATTAACACCCAAATTGACTCTACGGACGTGAGTCTGAATGAACTCTGGGAGTTGGTGATGGACAGGGAGGCCTGGCGTGCTGCGATTCATGGGGTTGCAAAGAGTCGGACACGACTGAGTGACTGAACTGAACTGAACTGAACTGAATGATTTTTATCCCTTTCCAAACAGTGGCACTAGAAGGAATTAAATATTTCAAAATCCATGATCTACAGTTAATTAAGATGCACTGTTAATACTTCTCTACTCTATTTTCTATTCATTAAATAAGTACCTATAAGAAGCAACCATATTTGTACCAAGCATATGTCAAGTACTGATTTACAGTACCTAGTAAGACATGGTTTTGGCTTTTAGTTTGCTTACATTCTACTAGGGCTTATGGGTAAGGAGGTAGATTTTTGTAATATGTGTACAGTAGTGCTATGTGTATATGTGCTTAGTCGCTCAGTTGTGTCCAACTCTGTGTGACCCCATGGACTGTAACGCCCCCAGGCTCCTCTGTCCATGGAATTTCCCAGGCAGGAATACTGGAGCGAGTTTTCATTTCCTTCTCCAGGGGATCTTCCAAACCTGGGGATCGAACCTGTGTCTCCTGCATTGGCAGGCCAATTCTTCACGTATTGAGTGATTAGGGGTATACAGTAGCATTTATATTAAAAATCTGTATCCTGATTATCATTTTAAAGTTCAAACCAATGCATTTTAATATTTTTTAAAACATATTTCATAATTATTAGTCTCCTTTCTTTGTGTGTGTGTGTGTGTGTGTGTGATTTTTTTTTAAGAAATGTTTCTCAAGAAATGTTGGGGCGAAAGAACAAGTGGGCAGCAGCTCTTGGATTTTACATCAGTATGACTTAATACATTGAATGACACAGACTTTCTAAATATGTTGCTTTTTCCTTTAACAAGTACAGTGTTTTCATAATGAGTATGTCCTGATCCTTATTTTTAATTCTTTCTTCTTTCTTTTTTTTTTTTTTTTCCAGTTGAAGGTAGAACTATAGTCTCAAAAGCTGACCTTGGTTTTTCTTTTCTTTTATACAATTTATATGCCAGGAGGTGCTTGGCTTATCTGCGCTGTAACCTAACTCCCAAATGTTAGTGTTTTAAATGTTATAGCAACTGCTAAAAAAAAAAATCTATAATGTTTGATTTGTTTAATCACCTTTGCAGATTAGTATGTAAATTATCTCATAATACTCTTTGCATTTGGCTTTTAAAATGAAACCTTACAAGAAATGGCTTCTCCCCTCCCACCTTAATCTCTTACAGTATATAAGAAGCTGTATAATGCTTGGGAGGATGCCCAATTTGATGCTGATGGCTAAAGAAAGCCTCTATTCTCAACTGCCAATGGACTGTTTTACAATGCCATCATATTCCAGACGCATCTCCACAGCTACGCCATATATGAATGGAGAAACATCTACAAAATCCCTTTGGGTTATAAATAGTGCACTCAGAATAAAAATTCTTTGTGCAACCTATGTGAATGTAAATATTCGAGACATTGACAAGGTAAGGTCAAGTGTTGCTGTTTATAATTTATATAAATTATTTTATATAAATCTTTTTTATTGAACTATATCATAATCTGTTGACCTGCAGTACGTTTTCAGTTGGCTAGAAAACATCTACCTTAGTTTGTAGTCCTTTTCTGTAATTCTAATAATTCTAATATCTGTAATTCTAAGCTCTTAAAACCAAACTTTTATAGAATTCATTTGGCAGGAAAACCTGACCTAGTCTGAAGCAAGGTTTTTTATAATCTTTATCCCACTTAGTGTAAATATCCATATGTTTTGTTGTAAAAATATTAATAACTTCTCTATGAAGTGCTGCTCTAACTGCTAAGAGTACTAAGTAATATTTAGTATATGTACCAATTTATCGTTCTGAAATTTGTAAAACTGAATTACATAACTGGCTTAAAAAGGGATTGTGGGCCTGCGTTGAAGACAGCAACATATTGGTGAAAAATGTACATCATTTATTAATTTACTATATACGGGAAGAAAAAGAGATCAGAAAAGCTACATCTGAACAAAAACTTTTAGTTGATTCTCTCATTCATATCAGTTAAGTTGTTTTGATAATGTTTAGTATTGGTCTTGTCTAGTATGTGTATGCGTATATGTATGTGTATACACATAACTTTTTTTCCCCTTAGATTTATGTTCGAACAGGTATCTACCATGGAGGAGAACCCTTATGTGATAATGTGAACACTCAAAGAGTACCTTGTTCCAATCCCAGGTAAGGAAGTATATGAATTTATATTTTCAAAAGTCATATTAGTGTTTAACAGTATAATAAATAGAAGTAGCATATTTTACATTATTAGTTTTATGCAAGTCATATATAATTCCAAGACATTTAATATAGAACATAAGGACATTCCATCAAATAAGTATCTTCATTCGGGATCACTTTATTTATATTCTCTAAAATGTTACTGGAACAGTTTTTCTGATTCTCTCTTTCGTTGTGTCGAGGAGAAAACAGAATGTGGTTATAGTTTGGTGCTGATGATTCCTTACAGTAGGTCTAAAAACCTTGCATTTTATTCCTTTTTAAACTCCATTTCCATTAAGAAGTGAGAGTTGGCAAATAACTTCAGAGCTATACTACTCTGAGGCAGTTTCCTTTACAACACTCCCAAGAATACATGTTTATCACATTCAAGTAAAGAATTTTGGGGAACAAACCAATTTCTTAGTGGGAGGAGGAGTTATTGGAAATGTTTAAAAATGATTACCGCCTAGATAAAATGAAGAAATAAAAACGGTAGTATAATTCAGCAACTTTCCATCTTGCCGTTTCTTTGCCTTTGTTTATAGAATCATTGGGGAATAAAAGTTTATTCCTGAATATAGTAGTATTTTAAGATAACTCAAATTGGCTTTAAATGTTAAAGTAGACTTTTTAGACTAGCAGTAGAGCTAACTAATGGATCTTTCAGAAGTAAGTTTCATAATGAGTTCAGACTGAGTTCTAGAAAAGTCAGGGAAAAGTTCTGGTCTTGTCATTGCTAGAGGTGCCACCCTCCTAGACCATAGGTAGAGTTCAGAGAGATGGTAGCCTTCTCTACCAGGAAGAAGGAATATAATTGCCATCCTGCCTGAACCATTGTAGGTCAGAAAGCAGGTTAGAAGTTACGCTGTGGCAATAAACAAATTCAGAATCTTTTAAAATTTTTGTTAGACCAACAAAAGTTTGTTTCCCATTCGTACAGCATATCTGTCACAGGTTAAGTGGGTGCTTTTGCAAGGAGCATAAAAACAGTATTTGAGGAAATAATAGCCAGAAATTTCTAAATTTTGGTGAAAACTATAAAACCAACAACCTAAGGGGTTCAATAAGCCCAAGGAAAGACCCCAAAATATTGTTAGATAGATTTATCTTAATTCTTTCAAGTAACAAAAATAAACAGACTTTAGAAAAGTAAAAGGTAAATTTATTTAATGATATAAGATCAAAATGTCAAAATTTAATATATTAAAGTAGCTATTTAGAAAGGATTTCTGTTTTATTATCTTTTCTTTAAGAATATCTATAAGGTAAAATCCCTATGGAAGTAGTATAAAGACTTAAGTAAATTGTGGAGCTTTTCTGTACTTAAAAATCAGAGATAAAAATATATGAAGTTATTAGAAAGATAGAATCTTAAAAATTCTTACTGAGATTAAATGATTTTTCCAAATTTGTGCTTTCTATATGCTAAATAAATTAGATACTTTATGATTTCCATATAAATGTTACCAGTTATCTCCCAAAATCAGAATAAATTTGGAATATATCTATATATATATAAAACGATTGCTTAAAACTAAAGAACTTAATTGGGTGGTGCGTGTTTGTGTGGACTTTAGAAGAAGAAAAGAATATGCTTTAGTTGGT
>NW_011494939.1:781104-784993 GCF_000754665.1 Bison bison bison
CAGTACTGAACAACTATAATACATTAATAAGACAGCTCTCTTAAAAAGTGTGCAGAAAATTTTTCATTAATTATGAGCAATTCAGAAGGTTTCAGTGTCGTAAAAAGCACTAGGTATGCTTGAGATACACCATCTAATTTTTCTTGAATTACTATGAACTTAACAAAGCTTACAGTATTTCTTTTCCCTGCATTTGTTGTTTGCTTTCCCTTTAGATTTCCTTCTAGCTCAGTTTCCCCATTTTAAATGTAAGTCTTCTCTGTGTAAATGGACACTTGAGCTTTTAATATGGACTAATTACTGTTCTAATTTCTTTATGTTATCTCATTTAATTTTTACAACAGCTGTATGAGAGTTGGTGCTGTTATTAGTCCCACTTCACAGATGAGAAAACAGACAAAGCAAGGGTTACACATTTAGTAAAATAGTAGAAACAAGATTTTACTCCAGTCTGACTTCTGAATTCATATTTTTAGCCATTACTGTTTTTTAATTAAAAAAAAAAAGAACTACTTACTGTATTTGGTTCTTTATAAGTATGTATACCAAATATAGACATAATTTCACATGTAACAACCAATAAGTTAAAGGGAACTTATGAAAATTTGAATAATTTATATCACTTTTTGTAGTAACTTTTTCCCTCTCATTATGTCAAGTTTTATTACTTCCTGTGAAGTACTCTGAAATTTAAATACTTTCTCCTTATGTGTCTTTTATTTTATTTATCTATTGACTTATTTAAATTAATGGGCTCTTCTGAGTGAAACTACATCATACATAAGAGTAATTAAATATAATTTTAATCATAATAGGAAATTAATTTTATCTTTCTGTTTTTTAGTTTTTAGCTTTTTACTTTTTAGTTTCCTTTTTCTATTTCCATTTTCTATAAGTGAATTTGTTTTTCATTTTTACCAAAGTATAGCACAAATGCATAAAATTATACAAATCATGATTGTATAGTTCAGTGAATTATCACAACATGAATACCTATATAACCACTATGCTGGTCAAGAATTAGAACATTTACCCGCATTCCAAAAACCCCTCCTCAATTCCTTCCCAATCCATTAATCTTCTCTCCTCCCCAGAGGTAACTGTTGTAATGCTGTTAGTTTTGGTTGTTTCTAAATTTTATATAAATGGACTCAAGGAGTTGATATTCTTTTGTTCCTGGCTTCTTACAGTCAATATTATGTTATATTGTAAATAACTAGTGTTCATTTCCATTGATATACAGTATGCCATTATATGACCATACTACCATTTATCTATTTACTGTTAGACATTTGGATTTTTTTTGAAGTTTGGAGATACTATATATAATTCTGTTAGCATTCTGTTCAGGATTGTATACATTTGTGTGGTTTTATACCTAGAAATGGAGCCAAGTTATGGATCAGTTTTAGTAGATTATGGTTTCCAAATTGGTTGTACAAATTACACCTCCCCTAGCATGTATGAGATTTCCTGTTAATGCACATCCTTACCACCCCTTAGTATCATCAGTCTTTATCGTTTTAGCCATTCTCTTTTATAGTGTTATCTTTTTATTTTTGCATTTTCTGGATGACAGATGATACTGACTACTCTTTCATGTCTATTAGCCATTTAGATTTGATCTTGTAAAGTTTCTGTTCCAGTCAGTCTCTGAGCTGGTTTTCCTTTGATTTATCTTTCTTTTAGTGATTTGTAGGAATCATTTATATAGTCTGGATAAAGTCTTTTTTGGTAAATTCTTTTTTTCTTTAAAATTGTTCTTAGGTGGAATGAATGGCTGAATTACGATATATACATTCCTGATCTTCCTCGTGCTGCTCGACTTTGCCTTTCCATTTGTTCTGTTAAAGGCCGAAAGGGTGCTAAAGAGGTAAAGTATCAGAAAGAATGGTAATATTCACTCCTAAAAACCCCTGAATATACTGCTGATTGAATTTTTCAAGAAATGGATATTTTTTCCCTTACTTAAAAATTAATAAACCAAACATTTAAAAATAATATATTGATTTAAAGAATAACTTAGTAGAGCTTCCAGAATTTATTTTATGATGAATATGTCCTCAGTTCATACTGATAAAACTTTTAATGTGCACAGTGACTACACGTAAATATGTCTTGCTTGCTTTGATTCATATTTCCCATTTATAATTTTAAAAATATGTGTACTTTCAAATGGGGAAAATGAAACTACACTTGGAAGAAAATTAATGTGACTTGTTATAGATACAATTTAAAAGGCAGTTGTTGAATTCTCCTTTCTGGCAAAGAAAAGTATTTTGAAATGTGTTTTATAATTTAATCTACAGAATAGTGAACATTTTTCTGTTTCTTAAGGAACACTGTCCATTGGCCTGGGGAAATATAAACTTGTTTGATTACACAGATACTCTAGTATCTGGAAAAATGGCTTTGAATCTTTGGCCAGTACCTCATGGACTAGAAGATTTGCTGAACCCTATTGGTGTTACTGGATCAAATCCAAATAAAGTAAGCTTTTTATTATCATAAATTAGATTTTTTTTCTTTTTTATGTGTGTGATAGTCAAGTATAATATGTATAATAACTTTTGTTCCATTTCTTAGGAAACTCCATGTTTAGAGTTGGAGTTTGACTGGTTCAGCAGTGTGGTAAAGTTTCCAGATATGTCAGTGATTGAAGAGCATGCCAATTGGTCTGTATCCCGTGAAGCAGGATTTAGTTATTCCCATGCAGGACTGGTAAGGCAAATCACAGAGTTTTCCTTAAGTATCAGTCATAATCAGTGCATTTGCATACCTACTTTTACTCTTTGAACGGAAAAGGTTTCATGTGTTTTAGTTACACTGGCATCAGTATTACAGGCTCTAGAACAGTATTGCAATAGAATACAATCCTGTATGCTAATATTTTTTCTGCAGTCTGCTTCTTAGTTTAGCCTGCCTCGTTTAACAAATATTTTATTTAATACTGACTACACATATATATTTACTATACAGTAGGTTGTTGTTCAGTCACCCAACCATGTCCGATTCTTTGTGACTGCATAGACTGCAGCATGCCAGGTCTCCCTGTCCCTCACCTTCTCCTGAAGCTTGCCCAAGTTCAAGTCGCTTGCATCGGTGATGCTATCCAGCCATCCTATCCTCTGATGCCCTCTTCTCCTTCTGCCCTCAATCTTTCCCATCATCAGGGATTTTTCCAATTAGTCGTATCTTCACATCAGGTGACCAAAATGCTAGGGCTTTATCTTCAGCATCAGTCCTTCCAATGAGTTTTCAGGGTTGATTTCCTTAAGATTGACTGGTTTGATCACATTACTGTCCAAGGGACTCTCAGGATCTTTTCCAGCACAACAGTTTGAAGGCATAATTCTTTGGTGCTCTGCCTTCTTTACGGTCCAGCTCTCACAACCGTACATGACCACTAGGAAGACTATAGCCTTGACTAGACGGAACTTTGTCAGCAGAGTGATGTCTCCACTTTTCAACACACTGTCTTAAGTTTGTCATAACTTTTCTTCCAAGGAGCAAGCATCTTAGTTTCATGGCTGCAGTCACCATCTGCAGTGATTTTGGAGCCCCCAAAAATAATGTCTGTCACTGTTTGCATTGTTGCCCCATCTATTTGCCATGAAGTGATGGGACCAGATGCCATCATCTTAGTTTTCTGAATGTTGAGCTTTAAGCCCACTTTTTCACTCTCCTCTTTCACTTTTATCAAGAGGCTCTTTAGTTCTTCTTCACTTTCTGCCATAAGGGCAGGTCATCTGCATATCTGAGGTTATTGATATTTCTCCCAGCAATCTTGATTCCAGCTTCTGCTTCATCCAGCCCAGTGTTTCTCATGATGTACTCTGCATATAAGTTAAATAAACAGGGTGACAATATACAGCCTTGACGTACTCCT
>NW_011494939.1:785093-826761 GCF_000754665.1 Bison bison bison
TATTGCTTTTTCGATGATCCAACAGATGTTGGCAATTTGATCTCTGGTTCCTCTGCCTTTTCTAAATCCAGCTTGAACATCTGGAGTTCACAGTTCACATACTGTTGAAACCTGGCTTGGAGAATTTTGAACATTACTTTACTAGCATGTGAGATGAGTACAATTGTGCAGTAGTTTGAACATTCTTTGGCATAGCCTTTCTTTGGGATTGGAATGAAAACTGACCTTTTCCAGTCTTGTGGCCACTGCTGAGTTTTCCAAATTTGCTGGCAAATTGAGTGCAGCACTTTCACAGCATCATCTTTCAGGATTTGAAAAAGCTCAACTGGAATTCCATCACCTCCACTAGCTTTGTTTGTAGTGATGCTTCCTAAGGCCCACTTACTTCACATTCCAGGATGTCTGGCTCTAGGTGAGTGATCACACCATCATGATTATGTGGGTTGTGAAGATCTTTTATGTATAGTTCTGTGTATTCTTGCCACCTCTTCTTAGTATTCCTTCTGCTTCTTTTAGGTCCCTACCATTTCTGTCCTTTATTGTGCCCATCTTTGCATGACATGTTCTCTTGGTATCTCTAATTTTCTTGAAGAGATCTCTAATCTTTCCTATTCTGTTGTTTTCCTCTATTTCTTTGCACTGATCACTGAGGAAAGCTTTCTTATCTCTCCTTACTATTCTTTGGAACTCTGCATTCAAATGGGTGTATCTTTCCTTTTTTCCTTTGCCTTTTGCTTCTCTTCTTTTCACAGCTATTTGTAAGGCCATCCCGTCCACTAGTTTTATTGACCGCAGTGCTTCATAAGGTCCACTTGACTTCACACTCCAGAATGTCTGGCTGTGGGTGACAGATCACACCATTGTAGTTATCTGGTTCATTAAGATCTTTCTTGTACATTTCTTCCATGTATTGTTTCCATTTCTACTTGACCTTGACACAGTAGGTACCAGGTAATAAACTTGTGACCTAAAGAGACCTCTACTGTTTATACAGTGTGCTGGTTAAAATAGGCCTGAGACTGGTAAAAGCAGAAATATAAGATTACAAATTATGCTGAGTGCCATAAAGGAAATAATAGTGTGTCAAGAATAACGAACTGTTTGGGGAGAAAGGATAGTGTACCTTGGGCGCAGGAGAGACCTCTCTGGGATAGTAACTTTGAACTTGAAACCAAGGTGTATGTGTGTTGTTAACTGGGCCTAGAAGCAGAGGAAATAGCATATCACAATAGTCTATACCGGACTTCCCTGGTTGCTCAGTAGTAAAGCACTCAAATGCCAGTGCAGGAGATGCAAGTTCGATCTCTGGGTTGGGAAGATCCCTGGAGAAGGAGATGGCAATTCACTCCAGTTTTCTTGCCTAGGAAATCCCATGGATAAAGGAGCCTGGTGGGCTATAGTCCATGGGGCTGCAAAGGAGTTGGACATGGCTTAGCAGCTAAACAACAATAATAACAACATAGTCTCTGCTAGAAAACAGTATATATAAAATGGAGTTTAAATATTGATCTGTTTGTCTGATCTTGGCTGTAGTTTTAGAACCAGAATGTAACTGGGTTCAAGGATCATAAACTCTCCCTTATTTTTCAAGGCAAAAGTGTCAGTACTGAGAGAATATTTTTGTTCTTTGCTGTCTCTTTTCCCAGGTTCCTAATTTGTCACCTTTTTCTTTGGCCTAAAGATTATAGATAGACCATTCAATGAATGTGGGTCCTGAAACATGCCTGCCCCCAGTAATAGTGCACCCAGAGGCAGTCTGGAATCCTACACTTAGAAACTTTATTAGTTTAACTTTATTATTAATAGTTGTGTTCGCAGTAAGGAGTTTATCAAATTTTTGTAAATGGAATAATAATAATAGTGATAGTAATCTTCCTGGCTGTGTACTTTCAAAGCTATGTACAAAATGTTTTGTTAAGTAGAAATTAATTTAAAATCATTTCTGAATTCTGTCATTTACTAAAAGTACAATTAGCTTTTTTGACATTAAAAAAGGGATTCTCTTGCTTGAAAAATGTAACCACTACTTTGTACGTTTAATTCCTTGAATATATTTAACATGTATTAAGTGCTTAATATGTACTAAATGCCATTCCAATTACTTTTCACATATTACCTCATTTAATCTTAAAAGTAGTCTCAATGAGGGTAGGTGCTATTTTAACTCTTATTTTACCAGAAAAGAAAAGGTTTAAGGAGTTTAAGTTATCCAGTATCACTGTTAAATAAATATTAAGTCTTTTACTCTTAACCATTCTAACTTAGATAAACAGGATAATAAGCTTGATTCCTTAATTTTGAAATTAAGCATTTCTATAAAATGTCCATAACTCTATCCCATTAGTTATACCTAAAAATTAACTGAATTACAGAATTAGGTCACATACTTGAAAGCTCATTTATTTCCTATTTTATTCATATGTTAGTCAGTGAACTCAGTTTGCCACAGCCCATTTTAGCTTTTGAGTTTCCTTTTTTAGCAGTTCTAAGTTTTTTAAGGATTGATATTTTATGACGTTTTCTTCCTAGAGAATTTTTTTTTTATTTCAAAGAAAAACTCTTTATTTTTGTAATAGAATAAAACTGATTCTATCTTTCAATTACCATTGTATCTATTGAAAACTTTCATAAATCTAAGATACAACAATGGGATTCTTAGTTTTCTTGTATCTTAAGATATTTTACTATTTAATCATTATTCATTAATTAATTCCAACTATGCTAAAATAATATGGAAATATAGAAGAATATAGAATAGAATAACTAGAAGGATGATACAATAGTGAGGTGAATCATCACTTTTACATCATCCTTCAGTCTTATTGCAATGCTCAATGTTTTCCATCATCTTTCCAGATGTGTAAAGAAGTCTGCAAGCACCATCTTTGTAGTTTTTTGTTTTGTTAGTTTTTAGGCTTTCATTGAACACTGTTAATAATTTAGAATTTTTCCCTTTCCACTCACAGTGACAAAGAGAAGAAAACTTGACAGAGAAAAATATTTCACAAGTATTAAATCAGAGTGTGAATGCAAAGAAATGGATAATAGTGCTTTAAAGCAAAGTTTCTCAGCCTTAACACTGATGACATTTGGTGTCAAAAATTGCTTTGCTGTAGGGACTGTCCTGTTCATTACAGGATGTTTAGTAGCATCCCTGGCCTCTACACACTAGATGTCAGTAATATCACCACCACAGCTTGTAACAATCATGAATGTTATGTGTCCCAACACTATCAATGGTTCCTGGGAGGTAGATGGGACAAAATCACCCCAGTTAAGAGTACTGGAGAACCACTACTCCAGACTTAAATGATGATGTTAAAATTGATCATATTCAGTGAAACATCAGATGACACTATCCTAGATGAATTTTCTCAAACTCAAGAGACAGTGAGTGAACAGTGTATCTCCAAGGACAAAAAATGACTAACACAAGTTAGTCATTCTGCAGGAATGACTTTATCACACGATATGTCTTAGTAAGAACCTGGACCACAAAAAAAATTTTTTAAATAAAAAAAACCTGGACACCACATCTTTTCCAGTATGCTTTTTAACTTTTATGATGTTGTGCACCAAAATTTACTTTGTAAGTAGCTAAATGCTACAGACAGTTGTGTATAAAAATAACTGGAAGGAAAAAAGTAATGTAGAAAAGTTTTAACTCCTTGGATTGATTATTCTGACTGATATCTATAAGTATAAAAAATAGAAATGTTTTGCACTTAAAAAGCAAAGAAGGTGGTTATCCTCTCTTCAACAAAATTATGAGTCATCAAAGTTTTCAAAAGTATTGTATTTTGAAAATGCAAGTATGAGAAGAAAAACCAAAAGTAATGATAAGCTAGAACTTAGGAGATATGTATTTGAAATCTGGAATCAGTATTCACAAGATGGATATGTTTCAGGCTCACACAGGACAGTTGATTAGCAAGTTTGTTGCATTGAACATATGTTGCCCGTTTTGGATTATAAATTGGGTTTTACTATGTTTAAATTCTTATTAAGATGTCTATTAAATTGTGTTTACCATATTTTATTCTTCTCTAAATTATTTTATTTTAAAAACAAAAGTAAAAGAACTAAGAGTCCATTGGAACCCAAATGATTAATGTTAATGACTTCTTTTTCTGATGAGTTGAAGGTTAAGTATTTATTCTTTTACCTAGACTATTACAGTAGCTTCCTACCTGGTCTCCCACTTGTCCCAGAGCAGCCAGAATAATAAAATTATAAAAGATAAATCAAGTATTAATAACAGTATTTATCCTATAAATAACTTTCACTAAAAGTAAAATCCAAACCTTTTACCCTGACCTGCAAATTTTACATGCTGTGACTATGACCTCCTTTCAGTCCTCTCCCTCATCTACTGGACTTCAGATGCACTGATCTTCACCAAACTCTTTCTGTCCATGGGGCACTTTGACTCTTTCCTTCTTCTGCGGTAATCTTTCCCTGGTCTTAGTGTGGATGGTTCTTTCTTGGCATTTGGATAACAAATTAATATGTTCTTAGAGGCCATTTCTGAACACTCAGTCTAAAGTAACCACCCCATGCTTCTCTGTCACATCACTCACAGCATCTGTCTATGTTGACTCTCCAATAGCTTTATTTGTTCATTTAATTTTCCACTATAATAGAGTCTCTGTTAATACAGGGTGTTTTACTATTTTCTGAGCCAGGCAGTAAGAATAGGACCAAATTACACAATCCATGTAGTAAACATTTGTTGAGCGAATATGTGTCAGTAATATTTTGTTATGCTGTTGGATAAATTAACAATATTTAAATATATAAAAACCAGGGGCTCCCCTGGTGGCTCAAATGATAAAAGAATCTGCCTGCAGTGCAGGAGACAAGACCTGGGTTTAATCCCTGAGTCAGGAAGGTTCCCTGGAGAAACAAATGGCTACCTACTCCAGTATTCTTGCCTGGGGAATTCTGTGGACAGATGAGCCTGGAAGGCTACAGTCCACAGGATCCAAAGAGTCAGACACAACTGAGTGACTGACACTTTGACTTCTTAAATAAAAACCAAGTAGCATGGATGTCTGCTTTCATCTTTAGCCATTAGGAATAAGTATAATCCATCCTAAATGGCATGTGTTTTTCATCATATATTAATGTGTTCATAGTTATTCATTATGTGGCTTATATATTTGTGTTTAAAGGGAATAAATACATTACTTGGAATCTTGGAATTACACCAAAAGTTATGGTATTTTCATTTTAGTTTCCAAAATTCAGCGTGCAGTATTTTAAAGTGGGTTGTTGTGTGTGTTTGTTTGTTTTTCTTGTTTTCCCCTTATTTTTACTTTTGAAATTGGAAAGCCTTGCGGTGATTATAAGGATATATTTAGGCAAGGGTTATGAAAGAATTTAAACTAGTTCTCCCCTATCCCTGAAAATAAAGTCTTATAATGAGAATAAACTTTTTCAACAGTTAATAATCAATGTAAAGTTTATTGAAAGTTAATCCTTTTTTGCAGATCACTCATAAATCGAGGGAGAGGGTTAGGAAATATGACAAAGAAAATTATATAAGATATTACTTTATTTTACAGAGTAACAGACTAGCTAGAGACAATGAATTAAGAGAAAATGATAAAGAACAGCTCCGAGCAATTTGTACACGAGATCCTCTATCTGAAATCACTGAGCAAGAGAAAGATTTTCTGTGGAGCCACAGGTAAGTGTTACGATAGAGTCTCTGTTTCTTCTATTTCACAAGAAAGAACTGACTTTGGCTTGATCTTGCCATGTTTCTGCCATTACCTATTAGAGTAAATAAAGCATAATTAATACTTTTTTTATTATAAGCTTTATCCTTTTTTAAATTATGGATGTAGATCAGTATTTCTAGAAAATCATGGTGCATTGGTACTAAACTTACAGATTAAAGGCTTTTTTAAAATTCTAAATCCGTAACATGACCTTTTCTTAGATTTGGTTTTTTGGTTTTGTTTTCAAATAAAATTTAAGATCCACCCCCCCAAAAAGTACCTGTAGTTTTAGACCCATTTAATTCTGATTTAGTTGGCCTAGATATTTTCCATTTTTAAGAGTTCCTTCCATTTTTCATATTTTCTTATGCTTCCTGAAAGTAACAATGTAATGCCCTATTTTTACGTTTGAAGAAATTACCCTACAGCTTGGTAAGTGTACACTGGTTTATTTAAATAAAGTTGCAGTGCATTTCTGCAGAAAGTTCATTTAAATGTAAGTTTTGTCCACTGACCACAGTAGAAGTGGGAACTCTTCCCATGGTTCATGATTAATAATAGAAACTATGTAAAGAATGTTGTAAATTTATAATTTTTCCTAAGTAGTTGTCCTCCATTTGGATTTTCCTTTTGTCTTCCATGCCATTTATAACTGTCTCTAAAGATATATAGGTGCAGCTATAGTGTTAAACAAAGATTTGTTTTGATTTTAAGAAAGGCTAGTCATGGTAAGAAATTTTAAAAATGTTTGGAACTTCTTAGAGATCGCATAGTTGAAAATTTAGACATTTAGGTCTTTTGGATAACATGTAAGAATGTTTTTTATTTTGTCTTTTCCACATAGACACTATTGTGTAACTATCCCCGAAATTCTACCCAAATTGCTTCTGTCTGTTAAGTGGAACTCTAGAGATGAAGTAGCTCAGGTAAATGCATGTTTGAAATTACTGAATAACTGTTGCACAAATTTGGTATGTCGTTCAAATTGTTTTCTCTCAGAAAATCTGTATAAGTGTAAGAGATGAAATAGACTGTGTTTTAAATTAATTAATAATGATAATACAGATGGTCCTCAACTTACCATAGTTCAACTTAAGATTTTTTGACTTCACAGTAGTGAGAAAGTGATATGCATTCAGTGGAAACTATTTCAAATTTTGTATTTTGATCTTTCCTCAGGTTAGCAATATGTGGTAAAATAGTCTCTCCTGATACTGGGCAGCAGTAGTGAGCCACAGCTTCAGGCAGCCAGGTGATCCTGAGGGTAAACAACCAGTATCCTTATGACTAGTCGGTACCCATACAGCCGTAATAAAATAGGCTTTGTGTTAGATGGTTTTGCCCAACTGTGGGTTAATATAAGTGTTCTGAGAATGTTTAAGGTAGTCTGAGTTAAGCTATGATGTTCAGTAGATTATGTGCTAAATGCATTGAGCTATTTTCAACATATGATAAGCTTATCAAGACATGAGCCCATTGTAAGTCAAGGAAGATCTGTGTAGTAAAGAAAAATACCGTTTACGTAACTTTCACTGAAAAAATTAATTAGAATTAAACATTTTAAGCACTGAATTCATCAGGGGGGCTTTTATCTAATTTTACAGTGAGAAATTAAGACAATGTCTTAGAGGGTTCATTCACAACTATTTTTGCTTTTTAAATATAATTTATTATCTCATACACAGATGTACTGCTTGGTAAAAGATTGGCCTCCAATCAAGCCTGAACAGGCTATGGAGCTTCTGGACTGCAATTACCCAGATCCTATGGTTCGAGGTTTTGCTGTTCGGTGCTTAGAAAAATATTTAACAGATGACAAACTTTCTCAGTACCTAATTCAGCTAGTACAGGTAAAATAATGTAAAATATAAAAATAATGTTTTATTTTAAATCCATGCAATTTGCAAAAAATGCTGTATTAGCTGGTTTTATACTTTTGTAAAAATCAGTTTTATCATCAAGAGTATCTATTTTCTTCCTAAAAATTTTTTTCTTTAAATTCAGCAATGAAGAAACTTACACTGATTGATGTAGCTTTGTTTTTATGTATGTTTTTACTGACATAGGTACTAAAATATGAACAGTATTTGGATAACCTGCTTGTGAGATTTTTACTCAAAAAAGCGTTAACTAATCAAAGGATCGGTCACTTTTTCTTTTGGCATTTAAAGTAAGTCAAATTATTTTTCCATTTAATTCTTTATATAAATATCACTTATTCTAATGTATAATGTATACATGTATTAATGTATACTTCTGTATTACTTATCTACTATTGTTTTTGTTTATCCAGAAGAGTTTTCTATACTGAAAGTATATTGTACCATGAACTTTCTCAGCTTTTTCTCTTTAACATTAAATAAGCAGTAAAATTAAAACTAAATTTTATACAGGAATGAGAGCTGAAATATTTTTAAAGACTTTGATTCTACTTTAAGAAAAGTAAAGTTTGCCATGTCTAGATTAATGTTGCAATTGATTTCACTGTATGTGTGGGTTAAGATATTCCTTAACCACCCCCCCAAAAAAATCTTCCCTTGGAATTCAGAACAATAATGATGAAACCTTACTAGAAAATAAGATAATTAAGAACAAAAATATTTTACAGAATTGATATATCTAATACACAAAGTTAGAGGTCATAAACCATGCACGTTTTTATAAATTCAGAAACAGGTTTATAATTAACATGTTTTTTTTTTTAATATTAAATCAAAAATTGAATCTGGAAGCTAGGTTTAAAATAACTTAAATTCAAGCATAGTACAGAAAAGGGACATATATGTCAAGAAGAGTTAAATAGTGTTCACTGAGCTCTTCATTCCCTCCCTGTTCGTTTTATTATTTTTCTGCCTGATTTCCTTTTTTCATGTTTATATATTTTGTGCTAAGACTAGTAAATGAAAGGTAGTTGAAATAAACCTAAAATTCTAGATTTTTAAAAATTTATATTTTCAGGAACTACCTGAAACTCTTTAATTGTTTTGCTCCTAAATGATAGGCTTTATAATTAGTTAGTATGATTATATAACATTTTTTGAATTTAGAAAATGGGTTTTCTTATTTTCCTACAGAAGGTTCTGTGTATACTCATTTAAGTTCTCTCTCTCCCTCCCTCTCTGCCTCTTTCCCTCCCTCCCTTCCTCTCTTGCTCTCTCGTTGGCTTGCACTGGTCTTCTAGATCTGAGATGCACAATAAAACAGTTAGTCAGAGGTTTGGCCTGCTTTTGGAGTCCTATTGCCGTGCATGTGGGATGTATCTGAAGCACCTTAATAGGCAAGTTGAGGCTATGGAAAAGCTCATTAACTTGACTGACATTCTCAAACAAGAGAAGAAGGATGAAACACAAAAGGTATGTGACTCTTTAGTGTGTTTTTGAGACTCCTTCATTGCAGTAGAGCAGGGTTATTTGAGAGCCCATTATATATGCCTTAGAATTAGGCAGTTTAAGATTTTGATCCAAGCAATATAATGTTAGACACATTAGTCTCTTGAGATTTGTTTTTCCTCATCTATAAAATGGGACTAATACACTCCTCATAGGGTTGATGTGAGAATTAAACCAGATATACAAAGTACCTATCATAGTCCCTAGAACATGGAAGGTGCCCAGTAAATATTAGTTCCTTCCTCTTTACATTCCTTTCTCTTTTATATAGCCCTTTTAAATATTCTTTTCCATTATGGTTTATCACAACATACTGAATATAGTTCCCCATGCAATACATTAGGACCTTGTTGTTTAGCCCTAAGTGTTGAAATTGATTTTTCCTTACTCTGTGTCATTTCTTTTCCATTAGTAATGACCCTGAAAATGAGCAAAAAGAAATTTAGTTTCTGTATTTCTAAGTTTAAAGTGGACTCAGTCACACAGTGAATAGTTCACACATTCAAGTCATCTGCAGTTATATAAAGGTTTCTCATAACTTTTCCTTCTTATCTATTTTTCAGTCTAACACAACCTACAGTAAAAAGTGAGATTATTCCTCAGTTCTAGTGAATGAAAAAAAGAACATTCCAGTTTATTAGGCAGTCCCCAAAGGACAATGTAAATTAGTAGTAGTGAATAAATTTTTTCAACATCATCACCAATATTGCTTGAAAAGAAACAACTTTAAAAGAAAGTTCGTGTATTAATCTAAATATCAGTATGTAACTGAGTTGATTTTATTGCAGTTGTAGTATGTAAGTTCAAATATAGGTTATTAGAAAATAATTGTACTGATTCTACTGCTGGAATTGTGAGTGAGAGGAAATTAGACTACTTTGAAATAATAAAATTTATTATATTGTAACTAAGGTAAGAAAAAAGAAATTAGATATTAAATTTGTAATTTTAAGTATTCTTCTAAACTGAAGTTTTCATATTGATTGGTTGGCTGTGATAAAGTAGACTAAAAAAGTGATTTTAAAAGGATGTTTCTTTCCAGCTATGTACTAGAACTTAGTAGCATGAGACTTTTCCCAGCAATCCCCTAGACCTTCTTTACTGAACAAAGAATGTGGTGTTTTCTGAAAAGCTTAAAAGTCAGACTATTAAGCTAAGCTAACATGATGTCTCCATAGTTTTTCCTCTAGAAGAAAGATCTGCAGACTTTTTCTTAAAAAATCAGATAGTAAATATTTTAGACTTGGCAGGCCACACAGTCTGTTTTAACTACTCAACTCTGCTATTCTAGTGTAAAAGCAACTATCAAAACGAATAGATGTGACTGTGTTCCAATGCAGTGTGACTTAGAAAAACCAGCGGCTGACTTACAAGCCATAGTTGACCGTGCTTTGATCTAGAGCCAAAACATAGCCTCTGTCAGGATACAGGACCTTCTTACAGGAAGGTACACAGTACTGTAACTCTCACCTCTCTGCCTGAGTTGTGCTGCTCTGTGTTATAGAGTGTTATAGAGACCCTTCTAGTTAGAATGCAGCCAGTCCAGGATATGGATTCAAAAATTACACACTGATGAGGTTCCAATGCGTAAAAGATACTAGCAGTTAGTTTTACCTTTTATCAAGTCAATTTCTAACCATGATTATGCTTATCTATCAGGTACAGATGAAGTTTTTAGTTGAGCAAATGCGGCGACCAGATTTCATGGATGCTCTCCAGGGCTTTCTGTCTCCTCTAAACCCTGCTCATCAGCTGGGAAATCTCAGGTAAGGAACTTTATTGGCAGTTTTATTGATATATTTAAACACATACTTTCTCTGAAGAAAATCTTGAAAAAAGTCAAAATGTCCATAATAATTGTATTCAATAATATATGCATCTCTTTCCTTTTCCTACCCTGTAAAACAAGAGTAATAATATTTTCTTAAGTTCGGAACTGCATTTATTCAGAATGAGTTTTTACTGCTTTAACAATAGAATTTAAAACTTTCTATGGCCAGAATTTGTGATATCATTGGATAAGAAACAGAATGTAATATCTGTAAAACTAATGATTATATACCTATATTTGTGGAAAATACATATTCTATGTAGAAGAAGTTTTTAAGCTTTTTGTTATGTATTTTTTCTTTATATGCCCTTAGAAATTATTTCATACGTAAAACTGAGGAGAAAGTTTAAAATTGCTATAACAGTTCAAAAAGCTATATAGTGTATGTATTTTGAAATAAATTGAGACTATAAAGAATAACAAAGCTAAGGTTCCAAGTAAAATTTTCAACTCTGTTAAAGGCTTGAAGAGTGTCGAATTATGTCTTCTGCAAAAAGGCCACTGTGGTTGAATTGGGAGAACCCAGACATCATGTCAGAATTACTCTTTCAGAACAATGAGATCATCTTTAAAAATGGGGATGGTAAGAGTATTAATGGACTTATGATACATGAACTTAGCTATATTTTTATACACAGGATATTTATGAACCATGAAGATTATTGAAAGCCATTTAAGGAATATGCATGTGGTAAAATATGTGATATTAAGCAGATGTCATAACCTTTAGAATATGTATTTATAATTCTTGAAATGAAAAGATGTATTCGGTTTAGAATCAGAAGGCCTGAAAATCATTTTGCTTAAATGTATATCCATTCACTCCATAAATATTTGACATGCTAGGCCCTGAGGTTGTAAGAATACACAAAACGGAATCCATGCCTTCTTAGAGTTTATAGTCTAGCAGGGAAAAGAGAGACGTTGAACAAATAACTACAGAAACAAAACTACAACCTGGTAGATATAGTCTGCTAAGGAGTCATAAAAGAAGGTCCTAATTCATTTGGAGAATAGGCTGTGGGGGAATATATTTTTATATCCTATATTCTATATACATTTGAAATGTATCATGGATAGGTTTCCATTAGGAAATGACCTTTCAGCTCTGAATTCTGTTAATTCAAATATTTTAATATAAACATATTCAAATTTAAGGATTCAGAAAAATAAGTAACTTATATATTTTAATTTTTTTGTGAAATACGTGCCCACTTATCCTACATTGTTATACAGATGTGTTTATGTAGATACTTTAGAAATGGGTTAAAAACTCAGATTATTGCTTCTACAGATTATTTTGAAGAGCAAATATAGTTCTATATATTTTCTGTTTAAAAACATTGTGATGATGTGATACTCAAATTTGTGCTTGTGGCATTAAGTGGTGCTGTACATATTATTTGAATTTCAGATTTACGGCAAGATATGCTAACCCTTCAGATTATTCGCATTATGGAAAATATCTGGCAAAATCAAGGTCTTGATCTTCGGTAGGTAACCAGTAAGGCGACATGTATGTTGTAAGTTATCCTGAAAAGGTAAACCGTTAGTAAATATTAATTGTAAGCTATATATTAATTAGAAAGAATATAGTCATATATCTATAAATAAATGTATAGAGTAATAACTAACACTAGTGGAGTACACTGAGGTACTTTCCATTTGTCCTCTTCTTCCTTGGCTCAGAATGGCTAATGAGATTCAGCTAAGTTAGAAGAACTGTCTCTCATAAGCTGGTAAAGACTGCAGTTGCCTCCATACTGTCACTAACAGTCTTCCCTTGGTATCTGCTGTGGATTGGTTCCCGGACGCCTGCTGATTCCAGAGTCCATAGATGCTCAAGTCCCTATATAAAATAGCATAGTATTTGCATAAAAGCTATGCACATCCTCCTGTATACTTTGTCAGTTCTAGATTACTTACAATACCTAGTATCATTAAAGGCTGTGTAAATAGTTGCCTGTGTGTAGCAAATTCAAGTTCTGCTTTTTGGAACTTTCTGGATTTTCTCCCAAATATTTTCCATCTGCAGTTCGCTGAAGCCAAGTATCCAGAACCCACAGTTGTGGAGGGCCACCTGTATTTAGGAACAGGGCATAGGAGACATGAGACACAAAAGGCCCCAGTTTTCATTCAGAAGTTAAGAATTTAAAAGAAAGTTTCTTTCTTGATATTAATTTCCTAATTCTAAAACTTTATAAACTCTTTAATCTTGAGTCAAATTGCAAATTAGTGACTGCAAAAAAGCATCTGAATTTAAGCGAGCTATATTATTGAAAAGTAGATGGATCTTTGGAAAGTTATTATGTCTTTTAACTTAAGTAAATTTAAAGTTTAATTTTTTAATAATAAGCCTTATAGGATTATGTAACCCTTTAGAAAATCCTTATTGGATTATGTAACCCATTATGTAACTATGAGCATGTTCAATAATAATAATAAAATTAAAATAAGGAAAAATGGTCAGGAGTACCACCTTAAGAAATTCCTGTATTTACCAGAACAGATAGAAGGAAAGATCACAGAAGAAAAATGATCAAAAGGGTAGGAAGACCAGAGTAAGTAATTCACAGATCCCAGACGAGGGGAGAGAATTACAAACAATTTACAGTATCAGTTGCTTCAGGAGTTTAAGAACATAAGGACTATGAAAAAGCCTTTGGATTTGATGATTCATGGTTAGTTTTAAGAAGAGTCAGTAAAATGGTAGGCACAGAAATTAGGCTACAAGGAATTAAGTGAGAAAGTGAAAATAAGTTAAACTCTTTTAGGAATTTAAGAAGTAAAGGAAAGATGGAAAGTAGCCTATGAGAACAACAGAACAAGAAAAAACATACTTTAGTACTTATGTGACAGCATATTAGATACTTTTTTCATTGTCTCTGTAAATCCTCACATCTCTGTGCTTGAGACTACATGTCCTTTTTTATATTCTATGTGGTGAATGGGAAGTATCCCTAAAGCACTTCTGCTTCACATCAAAGTATGCTTACATCAAGGAAAAAGCATTGGTTGGTTATTTGAGCTGTGAGCTAAACTAACTGCTTTTATCCTGGAACATCATTTTGACTTAAAGAACAACTAATAGAATGTGGTTATTCAGACATGGATGATTGGCAGACATTTTCTTGAACATGAACAATTTCTTGAGTGTGAACAATATGAGACTCTTCAGAGAAAACAACTGACAGCATTTGTTGTCAAGGATCAAATTTGAGCTTTCAAGCAAAAATTAGAATTTTGAGGACCTTGTATCTACTGCTGTGAGCTTCCCCCAAATTAAAGATTTTTCTGATGAGATCAGTGACAATGTTAGCAACTGTGATTTTTTTTTTCAGTTGATATAATAAAAAAAAGTACCATAATTTGAAAGATCTCCATATCTGAGTGAACTAATATCTTCCAAATGACCAATGTAGGATATTATTAAGTCATGTATGGGTAAAAGTTCCATTCAGAGGCAAGATGAACAAATGGGTGGGTCTTCATGTTACAGAGTATGAAAAGTTTACTGATACGGTTTCACTTTCCATACTGCAACTTGAGAAACTATCACTTATCAAGTTTTAAAACAGTGTAAAAGAAAAATTATCTGAAAAGACTACTACGATACTCCTTTTTCCAACTACATACCTGTGTGAAGCCAGATTTTCTTCATATGCTTCAGTTAAAACTTTGCATAAGATTGAATACAAACGCATACATGAGAAGCCACCTCAGTGCTATTAAGCCAGACATTAAAGAAATTTGAAAAAATGAGAAACAGTATCACTCTTCTAAGGGTTTTTTGTTTTGGTTTTTAAGGTTTTTCTTTTGTAAAAGTATTTTTATGTAAAGAAATATAAATATTACTTTAGATGAATTAACAAATATTGAAATTTTTAAATTTTAATTTCTAGTGTCAGTAGATATAACCCACATAAATAAAAGCTCTTTTGTATCCTTGATGATTTTTAAGAGTTCAAAGGAGTCCTGAAACTAAAAACTTAAGAACTGATACCTTAAGGTATCATTTATATGTCCATTAAACATCTTTAAGTTCACCCATATTTTTAAAGTCATAAATGTTTATAAACTTTGAGTTGCCACACTGATCTTCATGCTTTTCTTAAGTACAGTTAAATGCTTTCACAGTTGAAGGTTACAGTAAATGATGGCAGATAATTTGAGGATTTTTTTAGGAATGTTTGTCATTCTGTAATAAAAGAAAATTAAAACTAGATTAAAGGAGTAAGGGTCCCACTTGATAAATTTGCACATAGAATATTCCTTTATTAGCCCATTAAAATACTTGCTATTTGGGGGAGCACCCTTCTATTTGCTAGATGGAATGCCACTTGATTCATGAATCTCCTAATGAAGCCAATTAGATCTTCACATTAAAAAAAAAAAAAAAGATATTTGCTGTTTTAAAATCTCATCAACTAATTGCAAATATCTTGATCCTTTTTCAGAATGTTACCTTATGGATGTCTGTCAATCGGTGACTGTGTGGGACTTATCGAGGTGGTGAGAAATTCTCACACTATAATGCAGATTCAGTGTAAAGGAGGCCTGAAAGGTGCACTGCAGTTCAACAGCCACACACTCCATCAGTGGCTCAAAGACAAGAACAAGGGGGAAATGTGAGTTTATTATCCTTTTCTTCTATGTTAATCTAAGTTTTCAATAGATAAATTTTTTAATGGTGGTACATATTTCGAGTTAGACCAGAAGAAAAAATTGTATCTACTTTGGAAAAAGATGTGTTCAGCCTTTGAAATGTTTGAGGTTACTGCATTTAAATGATCAGAATTGTTTATAATTTGGTGAAATCCAAGAATCTAAAATCTGTTTTTCTTAATGCTTATTCTTTTTTTAGAAGTTAATGTTAAATTAACATTAAATTAATAAAAATGAAAATGAAAAATTTTACTCCCAATTCATTGTTAAAATGATTCAAAAATTTTATTTTAATGACACACTAAGTATTTTTTCATTATAAGAATTATGCTTTGGTCAGAGAATATTTAGAATTTTTCTTAGAAACCTTTGATAACTTCAGAATCCTAAAGTTCATCAGATTTTTTAACATAATTACTTCCTTCCCCTAATGTCAGTGATTGTTTTCATTGTTTTAATACAGACTTCACTAGAGACTCTGCCCATGTTTTCCCAGTTTGGACTGGATCATTCTGTACTTCCATACTAACGCATGCTTATTTCCTTGTAGATATGATGCAGCCATCGATTTGTTTACACGATCATGTGCTGGATATTGTGTTGCCACCTTCATTTTGGGAATTGGAGATCGTCACAATAGTAATATCATGGTTAAAGATGATGGACAAGTAATAGCTTCCTCTTTTTAAATATGTTGACATTCTTAAATTTACTAATTTGGAACATTGTATTTCTGCATTTGTCAAACTAACATAATTTCTTATTTTTGGAAGCTGTTTCATATAGATTTTGGACACTTTTTGGATCACAAGAAGAAAAAATTTGGTTATAAACGAGAGCGCGTGCCGTTTGTTTTGACACAAGATTTCTTAATAGTGATTAGTAAAGGAGCCCAAGAATGCACAAAGACAAGAGAATTTGAGAGGTAAGCTGAAGAAATCAAAAGCACATGCTAAAGAATTCTTGCTAATATGCAATTGATATTTTTCAAGCAATTTAAAATAATATATGTTATGTTAACATTGTAGCATAAACTGAATATTTCATGTGTTTATTGTGTAATGCTGTGAAAGAAATGGAAAGAAAAACCAGTTTAACTTATTGAATTAGTTAAGGCCTAAAAAGAAAGTGATCTTTAAACTTCTTCGGACAGTAAAAGTTTTTCTTTACTGCTGTTTAAAAATTGGAGTCCACCTTCTCTGTATTAACGAATCATGTATAGTGTGCTACATACAATACTTTTTTAGTCATACAGTGTGAGGAATTCAGTCAGCCATGAATATCATGTTTGTTCATAATTTTTCTTACCACCTTATGGAGTATCATTAGTCTATCTGAAAACCTTAATGTACTTTTAAAAACCTTTTATAAAATTATCTTTTATGTATAGCTCAGTCCTGGTCCTAACCTAACCCTAAAAGCTTTAGTATAGACCAGTTCATGCATTTAATAAATCCTATTCTATTCCTAATGTGCCAGGCATTATTTTGGGGGTTGGTGACAGCAATAAACAAACTCCTTATGGACTCATAGAGTTCACATTCTAGTGTCAGGTCAGGGAGTAGAAAGTGTTGGTAAGAGGAATAGGGAGAAGAATGCTGTATGTTACAGTTTTGTCTAAGAAGGCCTCGATAACTATGTGACACTTGAGCAGAGACCTGAAGGTATTAACAGGATTTACTCCATACTGACCAAACTGTTCTTATTACTTGTAGGTTTCAGGAGATGTGTTACAAGGCTTATCTAGCTATTCGGCAGCATGCCAATCTCTTCATAAATCTTTTCTCAATGATGCTTGGCTCTGGAATGCCAGAACTGCAATCTTTTGATGATATTGCATACATTCGAAAGACCCTAGCTTTAGATAAAACTGAGCAAGAGGCTTTGGAGTATTTCATGAAACAAATGAATGATGCACACCATGGTGGCTGGACAACAAAAATGGATTGGATCTTCCACACAATTAAGCAGCATGCTTTGAACTGAAATGATAACTAAGAAACTAAAAGCTCAGTATCTGGATTCTACACTGCACTGTTAATAACTGTCAACAGGCAAAGACTGATTGCATAGGAATTGCACAATCCATGAACAGCATTAGAATTTACAGCAAGAACAGAAATAAAATACTATATAATTTAAATAATGTAAACGCAAACAGGGTTTGATAGCACTAAACTAGTTCATTTCAAAATTAAGCTTTAGAATAATGCGCAATTTCATGTTATGCCTTAAGTCCAAAAAGGTAAACTTTAAAGATTGTTTGTATCTTTTTTTAAAAAACAAAACAAAACAAAAAAACCCAAAATATATAGAAATGATGGAGAAGGAAAAAGGATGATGTTCTCTTTTTGTCTTGCAAATGTTTTCTGTTTCGAAATGTGGACACAACAAAATCTATTATTGCATTAGGTCCAAGTAAACTGGAGTTTGATGTTAAATTACTTTAAGATTGGAAAATAATGAAAATTTCTTATTTTTCCATTGCTGTTCAATTTATAGTTTGAAGTGGGTTTTTGACTCCTTGTTTGATGAAGAAAAATGCTTGGGGTGTAAGGGACTCTTGAGATTTCAACAGAGACTTTTCTTTTTTAATAAATCAAACCTTTTGATGATTTGGGGTCTTATCTGCAAAGTTTGGGAAGCAGTCACAAATGAGACCTGTTACAAAGTGGTATTTTGAGTTTTTTTTTTTTTTTCCTAGACAGTATTTACAAGAATCTGATTCTTATTTCCCAGGGAAATTCTGGGCTCCCTCAAAGTAAAATAATCATCGTAGAGAAAGAATGAGCAGGAATAATTTTTGCTCCAGAATTGTACAGTATTCACCTTAGATTGACTTTTTTTTTCTCCTTTTGCAATGAATTGAATACATTTTTCATGCATGTTTTCCAGAAAATAGAAGTGAGTATTAATGTTATTAAAAAGATTATTTTTTTTATTAAAGGCTATTTATATTATAGAAACTATCATTAATATATATTCTTTATTTACATGATCTGTCCCATAGTCATGCATTGTTTTGCACCCCAAATTTTTATTGTTTGTAGCAGCATGGTCAGCTTTTTTCTTGATCTGTGGGTAAGGTTCAGGCACTATCTCATACCAATGACTAGTATATAACTACTTAAGGAAAACAGATTTAAAAGTTCTCTTTCCTTTTATTGTCTTCTGTTTTCACTTGAATCGCCCATCTTCCATCCTCTTTTATAGTTGAGAATGCCTCAGTCATATGAAATTAGTTGCCAAATTAACACAATTTAGACTTATCTTCCTAATTGCTTCACCCCTCTACCCAAGTAGGCTCATGAATAATACTTTATCATAAGGGGAATAGAAATCATGAACTTTTTACCTTTTAAGGCTATTTACTCAGTCTCTCCCTAGTAAAATTAGGACCTTAAACCATTTTAAGATCATGTCCCATTTCTAATCAGGGCTCACTTTCCAACTTTATTAAATAGCATTTGAGCACAAGATACATTCTTAAACATTTTGAAAAACATTAACCCAGAATGTAGGGGCTCAGGCTAGTCATCACTCTACAATCTGATAATTTACTGAGTATTTGAAATGAATGATTAATGCCCTAGGAAATAGCTTTAGCAAATGTCCAGGTGCCACACCAGAAAAAGTGCAATAATTTACTGACAGTTTTCTAGACTAGGCTTATTATTGGAGTACAACATTATGAAGAGTGCATATTGTATACAGCATCACTTAAGAATATCCACTTATGAAATCAGACCTATAGTAGAAGTCTTGGATAGTAAACAGGGACTCTAATACAGATACTCTTAATATTTGGCTATTTTAGAACCCTTAAAGGGCATAATTATTGGAGACTTAGGTACCTCACTAAAGTGTGTACATAATATTGCCAATAAGAAAGATTAATTTGAAAATTAGGGAAACTTCTCTAAACTGTCTTGGAATAGTTAAGGAGAGTTTAAACTCTGTTTTAAGCAGGAGACCAGATAGATTCTTTTGCAGATATCGGAAATTTCAAACTTATTAAAACTTTGTGATTAATGTTTTTTGTCTTTTAGATTTATTCAGTTAATACATACTAACATCCCAGTATTTTCTGTATTAGGGATTAATTACAGGAACGCTCAGTAAAATAATACAATTCTGAAAGAAGTTTTGATGGTGGAAACTGAGATTTTAACAGAGAACTAACTGTGTTTTACTGAGTGCCAAAAAAGCTTTGAGCTTCCTTGTACAAAGTTTATATAATTTTTGCATTTTTCACATCAGTCCAGATAGTCCCTTCCCCTAGGACCTCTCTGCCACTAAAAGACAAGCCACATAGCTTATTTTATCCCAAATTTTAAGAGTTATTACAACCAAGTTAATTCCATTGGATGAAATGTAGACAGGTTCTATAAAGACTATAGATTAAGTGAACTAGCTAAAAACAAAGTATATTTCAAACATATCCAAGCAGAGTTTATGCAAACAACATTAAAAATAAGGAAAAAGGGGACAGGTAGTACTCAGAAGGCAAGGAACCAAAAATTGAATTAAATTATTACATGGGATGACTAGGATATGTTTCAAGTCAGTGATAATATAGCTACTTCCAGGTACTTCAGTATCAGAGATCAGTTCCTATTGGCCAATTTCTATGACCAACCGTCCTTGTCATTGAATGTGGTATAACTGACTATTGACTTGACAGGTTCATTTGGCCAATTGAGCAATATTTCCTTTAATGACTATTTTGGAGAAAAGAAAAATAGGTTTAAAGAAAATAAAACTTAATTTAAACACATTTCTCGCAAGAAATAATCAACTATTTGAAAATCATGCTTTAACTTTTTATCATATTTTCAGCTATATAAAATCATTTATTTTGAAGACTTTCAGAATGCTGTTAATTTGAAATCTGTTAATCATGTTGTAGAATTTGGTTTTTTTAAAAAGATGTTTCTAATTGGATTTTTTAAAAAAGAATGGAATTTGGTCACTATTTTATGATAGAACCTAAGCTTTTTGTGGTTCTTAGTGTCCTCTGTAAAACTTAGTGTCGAAGTAATCAACTTTTGAGGTTTTCCCTTCTAATCTGCTTTATATTACAAGCCCTTTAGGAAATGGGAACCCGGTGAATATATAATGAATTGTAAAATATTTTAATGTGTAACTTTTTCAACTGTGAAACTATGACTATTGGTTTTTTGAAGAAAACAGCTGCTGATAAAGTATTTTGTGTAAAGTGTAGTTCTTATTAATCAGGAAAATAATCAATTACTTGATTAGAATGTATATATCCTCTTGGATTTTATTTTAAATGGATTGGTGATTTTCACGTAGGTAAAACACAGTCCATCTGTATTCTTTTTCCATCAAAAATCTAGTGATTTGGCATTTATTTAAAAAAATGTATGAGCAGCCTATGTATTTTAAAGGCACCATGGAAATGTCACAGTACATAAACTTGGATTCGTTTCTTAGTGATTTGTAAATCCATTTAATTCATACCCTGATCAGTAGTCCGTGTTTGCCACATTTTGAAGAAATATAATTTCCAGCATTATTTTAAATATAGCAAGTTAACTTTTTCTCAATGTTATAAATTCCTTTTGTTTCTGTTATCTGCACAAACTGCAGACCTGGGCTGGACCCACACATTCAGAATCCATCTTAAAAATTGATTTTGATGTCCAAGGCATCACTAAAATATTTCAGTTTAAAGACCATATGTGGTGTTAATGGATTGTGGTGCTTCTACTATTTAAAAACAACTTTCATACTTCAGATATTTTTGAGAAGAGGGGAATGTGAAGAGAGGGGGCAGAACAGGGAGGAGTTGCTTGAATGAGTTACATTCTTCATATCCGTCCTGCTCGGATCGGGCACTAAGAAGGCTGAAAGCTGTGAGAGTATATTGTGCACACCATGAGGGAATTAATTCTTCATCAAGGATGGGATTGTGAAGGCTGAACTATACAAATCAGCACTGACAAAATCTTCAGATAATAATTCTTGGTGATAGAGAATAATACAGCTGGGCTGTTTTTTAAAATATAAAGACAAACCATTTTTATTTTTTAATTATCACATTAAAAATTGTAAATGTATCTTATGTACCATGGCCTGGGAAGCCTTTTTTCTTTTCTCTTAAGAGTTATTTTCACTTTCTGAAAAGAATATAGGGTTCAGCTCAAGATAACTATGGTCCTGATAAAATTGGATGGGTAACTCTACCTCAGAAGGTTAATAAGGAAAAAAAAGTACATGAGTCACAATTCAATACTTTTGGCTCTGATATTACAGAAATTTGGAGAGCACTGTATTTTAGATTTATAAAGTCAGAGTTGATTTATAAAGTCACAGTTGGCATGTCCTGTTTTTAATGGCATTGGATACATTTAGAAAAAAAAGGGTTAAAATTTAATCATTGCTCCAGCCATTTGGAAAAGGCAGTAGTGCTAGGAGGTTCATGGTACTAGGTTCCTGAATTTAGCATTTGAAATTAGTTTTTTTTTTTTTTTTAATTGTTAGTGAAATTGCTATGTGTATATTTGCAGACATTTATATTTGTATACACAGTACTTGCTAACCCTAGTCAAGAGACATCATTTATAAAAGGTGTAAACATCAAGGTTCTAAAATTCAGAAGAATTTAGAATCAATCAGGAGTTTCCCAAGTTGGGGTGTTAGTTTTTCCAAGCTCATTTCATTCAAGTGCTTCACTTGAGTAAGGGTTTGCACTTTTTGTCAATGCAGCGCCATTCCTTTTGCTTGGTTTTAGTTATGTTCATACTTCAGCCATGCTAGTTAGCATAAAGAGATAGTTATGAGCCATAAGAAAATCTTATGACTTAACTTTTACACAACTACGCTTAAGAGTTTTAGCAACAAAGAAAAAAGATCAGTCCACTGTACATATTAGCATAGATGGGTAGCTGGTTTTTACTACCAACAGTTGACTCCAATCCTCCTGTTGGTAAGAATGGGAAGGATAATGCATTTTGTAAGCATTAAGTTTATGAATCTATCTAGAATATTATTTAATCTCTCACTATAATAATTCTGTGGTTATGCTAAGAGCCGTGTATATTTCTGGTGATTCTTTTGTTAATCCTTCTAGGATAGCAAAGAGGCAGAACCTTCACTGTTCTATTATTTTCTCAGAATATCTTTAATAAGACTAACCTCTTTAATTCTAGTGCAGATTTCCAAATGTGGTCACTAGCCATTGATTTCATAAGAAAAAAAACTCATCAGATTTATATTCCTATTGGAGAGCTTGGCCTTCATGATTTCTAGAAATGATTCTGGCTGTGGAACCAAAGTTTCAAATGCAGTTAATGTTTTCAGTGCGGTTCAGTCCTAAGACTTTATTTCGGTTGAATAAAATCTAAAAGAATGTATCCTTTTAGAACATTACACTTCAACATCTTGGGAATGTGACACTACCATAGACTACTGACACCTCCAGTGTTGACTTTGGAAGCTTCAAAAAGGAGCTCCCATCACCCTCTTTGGCCCCATTTATTGTCACAAATCTATTTCTCTATATTTGTCTTTCATTGAGTTAGAGTCCTGTAGTATACCACATTAGTTAGGAGGAAAATGTTTTAAATGTTCTTTTAATGATGGCCCAAAAAAGTATTTGACACAGCAAGTGCATGTGTTACTGTACTGAGAATACAGAATAATAACAGTGTCACTAAATTTAAGACCTCGTCCCAGTCATGCTCTTCCTGGCAAGAAGTTTGGCCTGTGACTGCACTTAATTGTTTGTGCTCATCAGAAACTGTCAATGTCTGCTTTAACTTTGCAGTCTGTAACATCACGCTGTTTATTAAAAAAAAAAAATTACTTTAACTTGTGTCCAAATAATCCTTAGTGTACTATATGTTGAACAAAAAAACTGTGATAATTACACTTGCCATTTAATACTTAATAGCAAACCATCTTTTTAATACTTAACAGCAAACCACTGTTGGTAATAATCAAAATTTAGCTGAATTTTTCTTATCAACAATGACTAAGTTTAGTTGATTGAAAACCTGAAACTATTATGCCTTAAAAGCCAATTTTTCTGTCGCAGTAACATGATGAATATTGGAGAAATATCAGTTTAAATATTAACTTCCTTTAAACATGAAGAATTATATGCTTGTATTTTAAGCAGATATTACATGTGTACACATACACATATGAATGTATCTGTATGTGTGGACAGATTTTTTTCCCAAGTCAGTTGATGACCAGAACCTAAAAGTGAAGTTCGTCTAGAAGCAAACTGGTTTTGCACTCAGCTATCATAAACCTTGCAAAAGGTAAGTCTGGGCTTTTCTTGGACCAGTAATGCACATGGGCATTGATATTTAGTGCTTCTAAGCAATTCACAGCGAATAACTGCTAAAATTTTCATAGGCCAAATGGTTTGAGTTAACGTTGTAAGTTGACTTTGTTCTTCAAGCATAATGTCTCTATTTCCTTAGATGAGCCAAGTAGCTACTATATAAATGGAAAACTATAGTATTTGAAACACTTCAGGTTTCACACTTTCATACGCTTTAGGTTTCCGATTGTTTTTAATATGTTAGGAGAAAAATCCAAAGAGCTGCATATTGTTAGGTGGGTGTCAGACTTACTAAGAAATGGAATAGATATGTGACCTTAATTTAAGAAATCTAGAAAATCTCGATTTGTGGAATGACTTAAAAAGTGTATGCATACATATATTTTATTACATGGAAGTCTTTGGCATACAAAATAATCTACTACAGCCTTCTAAAGAGCATGTTCCGAACTCTAGATACATATCATACTTAGCCAAGAAAAAGTGGGGAGGAATCGGCTCCTGCATCTCCTTACCCCAGCCCCTGTTCAGCTGTCCAACAAAAGGTACCAAGACTGGTTGAATTATTTTATTTTTAATAAGAACTGTACATACTTAAGGTTTACAATATGGTAATTTGATATACATAATGAAATGATTACTATAGTCAAGCTAATGTATCATTCATGTAGTTACCTTTGTGTGTGTGTGTGTGTGTGTGTGTGTGTGTGTGTGATGAGAGCACCTAGACTCTTAGCAAACTTCTGGTACTCAATGCAGTATTAACTATAGTCATTATGTTGTACATTAGATCATGAGATTTATTCATCTTATAATGAAGTTTGTACACTTTAACCAGTGTCTCCCCTATTTCCCCCACCCTGCCCCTGGTAACCAGCATTCTGCTCTCCGCTTTTTATTTATTTGACTCTTTTAGATTCCACATATAAGTGAAATGAAGTTTTTTCCTTTCTGTGTCTGGATTGTTCTTAGCACGATGCCCTCCAGGTTCATCCATGTTGTTGTAAATGTCAGGATCTCTTTTTCAGGATGAAAAATATTCCGTTGTATGTATGTTTACACACACACACACACATATATATATCACGATGGACACTTAGGTTGTTCCATATCTTGGCTGTTGTGCACAGTGCTGCAGTGAACATGAGAGTACAGATATTTCTTGAAGGTACTGATTTCATTTCCTTTGGGTATATACCCAGAAGAGGAGTAAGGCTAACTAAAAATTCAAACTTAGCGAAAGTTTTGTTATCTATCTACGAGGTACCAGAAACCAACCTAGGTGTTTTGCATACTTTGCCTTTTTTCTTCCCTAAAAATAACGTCATGAAAGAAAAGACCCATCCCCATCTTACGGACAAGAAGAGTGGCTCAGTTCAACTGACTTGCCCAAGGACACGTATCTGAAAAGCTGTAATTATGGCCTACAAATTTTAAAAAATCGTACTCTGAGACACATGTTCTCTCCACTATTCCACACTAGGAGGAGGAGAAAATACCCAAATTGTTCACTGCTGGTCAAGTCAATATTGCTCTATTATTCAGTTTGTTTAATAATGTGTGACTTGCAATTATTGCTAAAAGGCATTAAACTGGCTTAGAATCAGAGTTTGTTTTGATTACATCTACGTATCAGAGTCGCTTCAAAAGTCATCCTTTTTATTGTCCATGATGTAAGTTTTTTAGTAAAATTGTAATGATACTTTGAGGAACATTGGTTTTCAAAATGAAGTCTGTTTTCAACTCATATTCAGCTTAATCTGAAAAGCACTTGTTGGGAGAGTCTTGTGATACTATTTCATAACCATGGTTGATTCATTAATTAAAGTACAGACAATTGTTGACTATCCATGTGGGACTTTTCTATGATGCCGATTATCTGAGATGAATGTTAAATTCTATCCGGTACAGCTTCTCCCTAACTTGATAACATTTCTAGCCACCTCTCCCACTCCCTCCAGAGTGTACACAAAGAGCAAAATGAACTTATGGGAAGCATAATTAACTAGAAAGAAATGTTTCTAAAAGAAAAATCACATGCTACATAGCAAGGTTAAGTATAGATAACACTAAGCTTAGTGAATTTCCCAGGCAGCAGCTTTCCTCTTTTTTCATGGACGATGAGGTAAAATGGTAGGTCCATGTTTTCTGAAATTACCAGATTATTATCTTCCTGTAGTGTATGAACTGCTCTTCACTAAGACTTTTTTGACAAGTGTTTTAATGTTCACTGCATTGCATGGAACTAGACTGCCTGTTCAGTGCTCAGCAGGTTAGAAACTTGCATCACTTATTTTGACAGTGACAGGTTCTAGCAGGGGCTGATACTAGTCGAAGCACAATGACCGTGAGCTCCTTTTACCCTGTGGAAACAAAAGGTGCTTCCCTGGCTCATGTGGAGAGATTTGGAATAAAAAAGATGGTGAATTTATATTTATTTATAGAATAGAATATACAATGAGACTTTTTAACATTTTTCTTTCCCACATGAATTAACCATGCTTTGTTTCTACACAGTTAGTTTGCGAGTAGGCATAATCAGGCCCTCAAGTGTAGACCCTGCAGGTATCTGAAGGCCAGGACTTTAATTTGGCCACCATCTTAAGGTTTCTCTGCTCCTTCCTTTGCTCCTCCCAACACGCCACAGTTTGAATTGATGCTGTGCCATATGAAGAACTTTGCCACTTACCTCACCTCTGAATGCAGTGCTGTGTTTTTCACACAAGAAGGACAGGTACTGTGTTAATCTTACCATGCCACCTATCAGGACACCACCCAGCAGGGTCAGCGAAGGCCAGAATAAACAGTGGAAGATCACCATCTGGTCGTACTTTTTTATGAGAATGACATCTTCGGATTGGCTGTCTGGACTGTAGAAGCATGAAAACGGGGTCCCATTTTTGTGATCCAAGAATTCCTTTATGTCCAGAGCACCACTGAGCAAATCATTTCTATGCTGGTGGCACTTAGGTGTGTAGAAGCACTAGGAATACGGAAGAGGAAGAAAAATGAGGGCGCTGGCTCTGAAATCAAACGCTTTAAAGTTTTAATTCTGAAATCACTTCACAGCTGAAGCTATTAAGAGTTTTAATCTCTGAAGGTGATAAGACCTATTACATAGCTCATGGGGAAGGGGTGCCAGGAGGGCAAATAGTGAACTGGCCATTTCTGAGCACTAAACAAAGATGTGGGAATGAAGATACTGAGGTGTATTACCATATCCACTAAGCACTCAAGACACTCTGCCGTCGGCCTGCAAAAACATTCGAGACCTTAAAGGTTATGGCATCCAAAACAGAAATCACCAGATTGAAACCAGTGCTTAAGTAAACACAAAGAAGTGCAAAATGTCAACTAATTTAAGTCAACTTTTTATAGGTAGGTGAAAATGTACTTTTTAAATCATATGAACCTGTCTGCTGCTGCTGCTGCTGCTAAGTCGCTTCAGTCGTGTCCGACTCTGTGCGACCCCATGGACTGCGGCCTACCAGGCTCCGCCATCCATGGGATTTTCCAGGCAAGAGTACTGGAGTGGGGTGCCATTGCCTTCTCCCATGAACCTGTTGAGTATCCTTTAAAGGATAATCTTTAAATTTCTTTGATAAGAATGATTGTTTGATTTAAGGTGGGCTGTAAGTTCATTTTAACATTTTCGATACGATGAGGAATGGGATCTCCCAACAAGAAGTTAAGACTACTTACAAATAATTTTGTTCACTGTCTCAAGTCTTTAAATTCCAGACACCAACATGAACTCTCTTTTCTATATACCCCATTTTTCCTCCAAGAATGCTTTTAGCTTCATTTATCCTGATTGGGTCACTATTGATACGTTGAGTGGAAGAAAACAGCTTTATCTAGAGATGGCCCCTTGCTAGGGACAGTCTGCCATGGAAAGGTTGCTATAATTAGAACACTTTCACACATGAAGTTTACACTACCTTGGAATTTATCTGGACAGCCTCTTCATTATAATGTAGGAGCACTTTCTGACCTGAATGGGTGAGCTTCACAAATAGCTGGAGACACAGGTACTTGCCCTGACCTCGGCAGTCCATCCCACAGGTAAATGCACAGTCCGTCCAGTCATCCATGGTGTGCACATGAATGATAGTGCAGTTCGATTCTTCTCTCTGAGTGCTTCCATTTGGAAAAGTAAATAAATGGTTTTCATCCCTAGAAAATTTAGTCCTGTATTTCTAATGTATTTCAAAGCAACGTAGGACCCATCACAGAAGGCATTTAGCGATTCAGGAGCACAGAGAACTTTGCAATGGGATAAACGGCAGCCAGGTACCAAGTTCCATCTCAGTTATGACCCTTCTGGCATAGTTCTCACTATAGATCAATGATTTTCGAATTTCAGAATCACCTGAATGGGTTTGTTAAAATGAGGAATTTGTTAAAACATGGGTTCTATGACTTCCAGGGATTTGGATTCAGTTGGTCTGAGTTGAGGCCCAGAAATTTGTGAATTTAACAGTATTTAAGGTGTTTGGGGAAACATACTTTTTAGCAATATTAGCCTAAATACTATAACCACAAAAATTCACACTCAGAAATCTTACCATCTCTTCCTGCCTCATCAACTCAAGATCTGCCCACTGGCTTGTCCTGGTGAAAATGTGCCTTTGGAAGGAGTCAAGCCACAGGGCTCTTAGGCAACTTGGCCATTCCATTTACTCTCTCTAAGAGGCAAGTGCAAATCCTATGAGGAATCCCATTAGAAAACTTGCCTTATTTTAACGTTAGTAAATTCCTTAAGGTCAAGAACTATATCCTCTGCATCTTTATGTTCCTCAAAGCAGAAAGCACAATGCCTCTCACATAGTAGAGGCTCAATAAGTGTTGTACTAAACTAAATTTTACTTGGCTTCCCTGGTGGCTCAGTGGTAAAGAATCTGCCTTCCAATGCAGGAAACACAGGTTCTATCCCTGATCCAGGAAGATTACACATGCCTCGGAGCAACTAAGCCCCTGCACCAGAACTACTGAGCTTGTGCTCTAGAGCCCAGGAGCCGCAAATACTGAGCCCACGTGCCACAATTACTGAAGCCTGGGTGCCCCAGAGCCCGTGCCCCACAAGAGAAGTCACAGCAATGAAAAGCCCACACACCACAGCTAAAGAGTAGCCCCACTTGCTGCAACTAAAGAAAAGTCCACACAGCAACAAAGACCCAGCATAGCCCCAAATAAATAACAATTATTTTTAAAAATATTACTTGGAAAACATTCCTTGAGGATTTACACACACACCACACACATAGAATGTCATAGATAGAGTGAGAAGGGGTAGACAAATGTCCTGCCCCTGAAGACTGTGGTGGTATTAACCTTGGGTATTTTCCTTGGCTCTTCTGAGCCTGAGATTTCTCATTCATAAAGTGAAAATCAAAGTAATAATGCTTCCTTCATGGACTTGCTGTAAGTTTATATAGGGATAAAATATATGTTTGATATATAGTATATATTTAATGGTAACTTATTACATGTGTTTAATAAGGAAACTACTTAAAAGAAAACTAATATTTATTGAGCAACTACAATATGCCAGGTAGATATTACCAAACTCAAAAACTCAGACTCAAAAAATTTTTGTTATGTTCATGCAGAAACTCATGCTCATCTCCTTCCTTAGGATGTTAGTGTATTAAAGAATGTATTACCTGCAGGGATATCGAATATGTGGACCCCCTACTGAAAGACTTTGGAGACTGGAGGAGCAGCAAAGGAATATCTTTCACTTTCTCACCACCCCTTCCTCCACACCCAGCTGCCTCCCAGCACTAAGAGAAGAACAGGGATTCTGGAGAAAGCAAAGCCAGTCTCCCCTCTCCTCTATCACTGTGCCTATACCTAGGATAAATGTTCTGTCTCCTCTCTCTCTTCTCACCTGAGCAAGAAGGGCTTCAGGATGGTTACTCCAAGCACGAAGAACATTAGGACCGAGAAACCCATCATTGCAAACCCTAGCAGCACGGCCCGGTCCTCTCCAGCACTGGATGGTAGCTTCCTGTGCACGTCTGGTGGGTCTCCATCATTGTGGTCTGTGTTTCTCCTCGTCCCTGAGGTAGAAAAGGCTGGCCTTCATGGGAACAGGGGAGGAGATATTTCAATAAATTGGGACCCCAGTTCTCATAAACAATTGGGAACAGTAGTGATTATTTTGCATGATAGAGAAATGTTGAATCACTGCATTGCACACCTGGAACTAGTATAGTGTTGTAGGCCAATTATACTTCAGTTTTTAAAATTAAATAAACAGTATTTGTTTTTAAAAGCCTGAGTTTAAATTCTAACACTTCGGGAAGAAAGCATAATAGAAATCCTTTATGACCTTGGTGTAGGCAAATATTTCTTAGATACAACACACAAGCACAATCTGACACACAGGCACAAAGAGAGCCAATTAGTAAACCGGACTTCATGAAAATTTCTGCTCCTCAAAAAAACACTGTTTAAAGAATGAAAAACAAGACCAGACTGGAAGAAAATATTGGCAAATCATTTATCTGATAAAGGTCTTGAATCCAGAACACATTAAAGAACTCTCAAATTCAATAATGCCACACAACACGATTAACAGTTTCAACAGCCACTTCAGAGAAGATATATACATAGCAAATAAGCACATAAGATCTCGTTAGAAACTTGTACATTAAAACTACACCAACATACCACATCATCCCCACTAGAATGGGTTAAACCAAATCAACAGACTGTATCAAGTATTGGAGATGATATAAGGAACTAGAACTCTCCTGCACTGCTGATGGGAATATAAAACGGTATAAGCACTTTGGAAAACAGCTGGTATGTCCTAAAAAAGTTAAATATATAGGGGACCATATGACCTAGGTGTTCCATTTCTAGGTATGTATTTACCAAGCAGAATGTAAGCACCCGACCATACAAAGACATGTACACAGATGTTCTTGGCACCCCAACTGTAAGGATCCCAAAACTGAAAACAATCCAAATATATGATATACTTTTATCAATAAGTATAAATTCTTACGTTTGTATAAAGGAATACTATGCAACAACAGAATCGATAAACAGTACTCATCAGATCAGATCAGATCAGTCGCTCAGTCGTGTCCGACTCTTTGAGACCCCATGAATCACAGTACTCATGCTGCTGCTGCTGCTAAGTCACTTCAGTGTGTCCGACTCTGTGTGACCCCATAGACGGCAGCCCACCAGGCCCCGCCGTCCCTGGGATTCTCCAGGCAAGAACACTGGAGTGGGTTGCCATTTCTTCCTCCAATGCATGAAAGTGAAAAGTGAAAGTGAAGTCGCTCAGTCGTGTCTGACTCTTAGCGACCCCATGGACTGCAGCCTACCAGGCTCCTCCGTCCATGGGATTTTCCAGGCAAGAGTAGTGGAGTGGGGTGCCATTGCTTTCTCCCCACAGTAATCATAATGGACCTCAAAATAATTACGCTGAGTGAAAAATGCTGAACAAATGAAAGAGGCCACAGTGTATAATTCCATTCCAACACCTTTAGTGACAGAAAGTAGATTAAGCAGTTACCTGGGGGGTGGAGGATGCTATGGGCTTCCCCCGTGGCTCAGTGGTAAAGAATCCGCCTACAATGCAGGAGCCACAGGAGACGCGGGTTCGATCCCTGGGTTGGGAAGATGCCCTGGAGGAGGAAATGGCAACCCACTCCAGTATTCTTGCCTGGAGAATCGCATGGACAGAGGAGCCTGGTGGGCTACAGTCCATACGTCCCAAAGAGTCAGACACAACTGAAACGACTTAGCGTGCAAGCAGCATAGGGGACACGCTAAGGGGCACAAGGAAACTTTCATGGTTGTAGGTGACGGGTATGTTTCTCATCTTGACTGGGTGATGGCTACACATATATGTCAAAACTTACCAAGTGGTATACTTTAAATATGTGCCATTCATCATATTTCAAACATAAAGCTTTTTTCTTTTTTCTTGACAAATGTTGGAAGAAAAAAAGTGGGACACTTACCACCCCATGGTGAAGGGATGATCCCCTCTGCCGTTCACCTGAGGGGTGTGGGCAGACTTGATGCAACACAGTGAGATCTTACATTCAGAGCTCAGTCCATCTAAATAAGCTAAAATGACACGTTATAATTTTTTTTTTTAAATGTAACAAAACTAAGGAATGTTGCCTGGGTAAAGTCTTTAGAGATCTGTTTAATCAATGACTAGGAAAGAATCACCTGTAAGTAGCTTTCATATAAACTTACTTATCTCTCAGGGATATTGTATACTCCCCCAGAAAATATTTTTTACATTCCTTTATGAATTCCATATGGGAAGAATGACTCCGCAGGCTCCCATTTGGAATTAACAGCATCCTGAAGGAGGATCTGACTTGCTCTTTCATGTCCAGCTGCCGGGAAGACAGCACATCCAGGGCTTTCTGGCCAGGGGCCCAGTCTGCTCAGAACAGCGAGGGTCTCGCTGTGGCTTCTCCCCTCGCCCACCTCTTCTCTGTCTTCACACAGCTCCACAAACAAGGCCCTCCATCTCTTCCCTTTCTCTGCTCTGTACTAGCAAAGGAGGTGATAAATTCTTTCACAAGGGGGCTGTCCAGTGAACCAAGTCCAACACAAAGGTCACCAACTGGTGGCCCATGGACAGCATCCAGCCCACAGATGTGTTTTGTTTGGCTTTTCCTGTGTGTTTTTTTAATTGTGGGATTAGCTGCTAACACTTTAAAAATCATGAAATTTCTCACACAAATGCAGATTTCTACTTTTGGAAAAAATCACAAAGGCCACATCACGGCCTATGAACAGCTGGCTGAGTTGAGCAAAGACTGCCCCTGGGGACAGGGGTGTCTTCTCCAATCCGCCAGTCCCACCACTGCCTATGGTCACTGTCACTGTTCCCTGCTCAGCAGGCATTTCTGTCCCAGAGGTATTTCCATTTTAAGAAGCTTAAAGAAATCTTAAGCCAAACAAATCCAGCCATAATGGTAAAAACGCAGGCTCCATCAAGCTGTGTAAAAAGCTTACTAAAATTTTGAAGTGAAGCAAAAACCCTGTAGAGGGAATTGCTAGTTGTTGTCTTCTGAAAGCGTGTTTTATACCTTATCTTCCACCCTTCCTCCTTTCTCTCCCTAATTCCCTTTCTCCTGGCAATATCTTCAGACAAGAGAGTGAGATTGGGGGGGATTCCCTGGTGGTCCAGTGGTTAGGACCGTGTGCTTTCACTGCCGAGGGAGCAGGTTCAATCCGTGGTTGGGGGACTGCGTTCCTGTAAGCCTCATGGCTCAGCCGAAGAAAGAGAGTGTGAGTGAGAGGATGTGGGGCAATCCAGTTTGTTCTGGGGGACTGCTCTGGGAGGCACTACCCTCAGGAGATGATGACAACTCTGTCGTTACACTGCTTTGGGAATCAGAGTCCTGGTGTGGGATTTTTAGTCTCCTTTGATATTTTACTCACCCTCTATCTATCATCCCACCTTCAGAGAATGGGCAGTGGAGGAAAATTTAATGACATCTGAGCCAGCATATTTTATAGTTTCTCAACAAGTATGATAGTTTGATTAAGAGTTTTAGCCCTAAAGGAAGGTTTGGCTCTTTTCCAGGTTCCCATTAGTAAAGAACCCGCCTGCCACTGCAGGAGACACAGAGACAACGGTTGGAATCCCTGGGTTGGGAAGATCCCCTGGAGAAGAAAATGGCAACCCACTCCAGTATTCTTGCCTAGAGAATTCCAGGGACAGAGGGGCCTGGCAGGCCACAGTCCATGGGGTCACAAAGGGTCAGATACAACTTAGTGATTAAACCACCAGGTTACCAATACCCAACACCCAGCATTTCCCTCGTGTTCTGAAACTGGGCTTTAGTTGCTCTATATTGTAAAATCTCCAGAGGCTTATTGTCAGATATCTGTGGAATCCAGGCATGAAGAGGCTTATTATGAAGCCTCTCTGGCCATTTCTGACCTATTGATTTAACATAGCCAATTATACCTGTGATGTACAAAACTGGCATAACCTGGGAATAAGACCTAGTAGTATAATAGACTATTCTTGCTAATATTTCTGTCCACTTTGTTTAAAGGCTTTATGAAAAGCTGAAAACCTCAAAGACACCTTGTGAAGAAATTATTTCATATATGGAGGGAAAGATAATAAACAATAATTGCTAAAAATGAATACACAGCTATATTTTACTGTCTCCTGTAAAGGCAGGCAGATTCTTTACCACTCTGCCACCTAGGAAGCCCATTTGGGTGTATGTGTGTATATATATATAACTGAATCACTTTGCTATATACCTGAAACACTGTAAATCAATTATACTTCAATAAAAAAAATTAGTGGATACATTTAACAGTGATTTAGATACATCTGAAAAGATAATTAGTAAACAGTTTGATCTGCAAAATAGCTAAAGTATATAATACAGAGATTTCTTTACTGGAAAATGCTGAAGAAAGGTTAAGAAGCATGGAAGACAGATAGAAAGGGTCTAGCATAAAGTCTAGTCAGAATTCCAGAAAAAAAAAAGAGAAAAAAGGCCAAGTAATATTTTAAAAAGACAATAATATTAAAGAAATTATGAAGGTCCAGTCCACAGATTCCAGAAGCCAAGTGGGATAAAATAAAATGAAACCCACACCTACATACATCACAGAGATTTTGCACAGAGACAAGAGAAATTCTTAAAAGCAGCCAGAGAAAAAGATTAACTTCAAAGGAATGACAATTAAGCTGAGCGCTTACTTCTCTATAAGAACAGAAGCCAGGAATATTGCCTTTATGCTGATAAAAAACAGAACTCTATACCCAGCAAATAGCTCACAAGAGTTAAGTAAGAAATAAAGGCATTTCAGACATACACAAAGCTGAGTTTGCCATCAACAGACCCCCACTAAAGAAAAAGGTGAAGCAGTTACTTCAGGCAGAGAGAAAACAATCCAATCTAAGAGCCGAGAGTTAGTCAAAAATGAAGAGCAATTACAGGGTAAACAGGTAAGTAAAGATACTAACCTCACAAAATAATAACAATAAAATTTCCATATTTAAATTTTTTAATTAAAATAATGATAAAGGTGATGACAATGACTCTTCACTTACTGGGTTATTCCCTTTGTCTATATTGTTTAAATAGAAGGAGAGCAGCAACTTCCTGGTGGTCCTGTGCTTAAGACTGCACTCCCAGTGTAGGGGGTACAGGTTGGATCTCTCACTGGGGAACTAGGATCCTTCAGGAAGCATGGCAAAGCCAACAAATTAATTAATTTAAAAAATAAATAGAATGAGATCATACTGGACATAATGGGTTCTTTTTTTAAGCTTGTCTTTTTCACTTAACATAATAACCACTTTCCCATGTTGGCAGCAATTCTTTGTAACCCTTCTGCTGGGTACATAATATTTCATCAGTTGGATACACCATAATTTCCTTAACCATTCCCCTATTGTTGGATATTAAACTGTTTCCAGTTTCCCCAGGCCATAAATTAAATTTATGGTATTTAAATTTGTGATTTAAATATGTAATTAAATTTGTGGTATTTACAAGTACCTTTCATCCAAGGACCTCAAAGTGCTTAAGAGTGATTTAATTTTGCTCTCCAGCCAATAAGATGAGTGAATAGCATTTTCATTCCTTTTTGCCAGCAATAATCTTCACTTCTAACCAAGGTGTGTACCTGGAGGGATTTTATTCACAGTCATGGCAGTACCCACCCCTTCCTGTTGCTCCTCTGCTTTCAGAACTGACTTTCCCACCTTCCTAAACTACCACATTTGCTATGGGTGTTTTCTGGCTTAGCCTGAGGCAAATTCAAAGAGCTTGAGCATGTTCATCTGGTTGTGATCCCTGAGGAAGCCAGCAGCCTCTCCCTCCAACACTGTTACTTGGGTAGACTTTTCCTTAGAAGGATGCCGAGGTTCATCAAGGCTTGATAGTTCTGTTGACACTCATCTCACATGTGTATGTAATTTTAAGCACTGGGTATGTTAAATTAACATTTCCTTATAATTTGTGTTGCAGAGATGTGGGTGATTATTTTTACACTTCTATTTTTTTTTTAATTACAAATCTATATAACAACTTCTTTTGAAACAGCAAAGGAGGTTGAGGAAAGTCAATATGGTCTGTGAAGTTCACCATGAGGCAAGATGGGTGATCCAATTGTGCATATCAGAAGTGGAAATGGGACACTGTATTGCCTTGGGGAGAACACAACTGCTCTTACTGCTAGTTGACTGTGTTATGAATGGGGCATTAGAACTTGTTCCCTTGCATGTTAGTCATTTGATCTTCTGCCTTACAATGATTCACTTTAATTGTCTTCTCTCAAAAGCATTAGTTCATTTGTAAGGGAGAAGTGTTTTTGCCTCGGTCTCTTTCTTCTGTTTGTTCCTTCCTCCTCCAGCCCTGACCTCCATCCAAACCCCTCTCTCACTTTCCTGCATTCTCTCTCTCAAAGGTGCATGAACGTAGTTACAGAAGACGGGAGTGAGCGATGTGATGACCATTATGATCTTTATACTGTTCACTTTCTCAGCTCCCAGCTCCACTCAAGCTGCTAACAAACCACCCAGGTTTCCAAATACAGTGAGCAAACATAGCTATGAAATGTACCCTCCCAGGAGTAAGCTGGCAAGCCTTAATATCTCAGTCCTCAACACCCTCAGGCATTGCTCCTCTCTCCAGGTGGGTGCCCACTTCTCAGTGCCCTACTGCTCCACTGGGGGCAGGCAGATGTACAGCACCTCTGCTTTGCATTCCCGTGGGGAGGAAAGAGGTCCTCAAGATAACTGGTCTCACTTCCCCCTTAGATAGTAGAGGCGGGTGGTTAATAACAGCAGCTGAAATGTAAAATGGTACAGTACAGAAAGTAGCACTGGCTTTTATACTAAGGCATGCAGAGACCATCACTACCTCCATCAGCAGACAAGGGGATGGGGCAGAGAGAGGTGAAGTAACTTGCCCACAGTCAGACAGTCATTTAAGCGAGCTGGATTTGAACCCTGGCTGTGACGCCAAGATCCAAGCAGTTTTCACCAATGAAACCAATGCTGATAGTAACTTCATTCAACTGACAGACATTCGTTGAGCACCAACTGTGTGCTGGGCAGAGTTCTACTGCTGCAGAGCCAGGGAGGTTAGAGTCCTAGCCTCCAAGAACTTGCCGTCTAGAGGAGGAAGCCGAGGAAGGATGCACCCTGTGATAGCAGCGCTGCTGGGGAGGCCTCCAGGCTCCCTCGGCAGACATGACAAGTGGACACCCTCTGAGGATAAAGGCCAGACTCAACCCCGGAGCTCCTTGAGGCCGCTCTTCTTCTAACCAGTTGTTCAGTGAGATGCCCATAAAGGCTGAGAGATTCTGGGGGTGACTTACCTCCCCTGGCGTCTCTGGCCACCCTGGAGTGTAATTTGAACAGGGATGCTGAACGGCTGCATGAGACACAGAGGCCTAGGCAAAATGGACTCCTTTCACCAGACTCATAGCCTCTGAGGGCGCCAGAAGGGTGAAGTTTAAACATCAGCGGAAGTGGGGTCCCAGGGGAGGTCCTCAGGCGCATCTGCGCCTCCAGAGCTACCATCTGGGGGTGTGCCGCGCCCACTCCCCTGGCGAGTGGGGAGGTTAGGACAGGCATGTCCAGGCGGCTCTGCAGACTCCTGGCAAGGCAGAGCAGTCCGTCCAAAAGGCTCAGGATCGACCCTCCATGGCTTCTGCGGCCAGACTTTCTCCCCAAGCTCACCCAGAGTCTGCCTCCGCCTTAACACCTGGGCTTGGCTTCAGCTGTCACGCATCGCCATAGAGACCGAAACGCTTGTGGAAAGTTCTGAGGCCCAAGGGACCCTATGTAATTGGTGAAGGGCATATCAGTTCAAGGTTTATAAAAAGAGGAAATGTTTTGCCCTGTCCACATTTCCTTTTTTCCTTTCGAGTTTTTCCATTAGAATATACATTGACAGTGTTAGTTGCTCAGTCGTGTCAGACTCTTTGCGACTGTACTGTCCATGGGATTCTCCAGGCAAGAATACTGGAGCAGGTTGCCATTTCCTTCTCCAGGGGATCTTCTCTACCCAGGGATCAAACCCGGGTCTCCTGCGTTGCAGGCAGATTCTTTTACCGTCTGAGCTTGTGTATGTGTGTGTGTGTGTAGAATATACATTAATAGATAGCTAATGGGAAATTGCTATATAACACAGGGGAGCTCAATCCAGTGTTCTGTGACAACCTAGAGGGGTAAGATGATGGGTGGTGGGAGGGAGGTTCAAGAGGGAGAGGACATGTGTATATTCACGGCTGATCCACGCTGCTGTACAGCAGAAACCAATATAACATTGTAAAGCAATTATCCTCCAAAATTAAAATAAATTTTTAAAAATTTCTGTTAGAGTGCAAGCTTAGAGGATGGATTTTTCTTGTTAACTGCATTTTCTGATTAAGAGAATTCATTTCTAGACCATATGTGATTTAACAAATTTTTAAGACTCCAAGGGTCATAAAATAACTCACCCTTAAAACTACATCAAAGTTCAAAACAAACAAGCAAAACTGTATCAAACCTCTTTCCCAGCTGGAACCATGAAGGGTGCCAGAAGAGGAGAAAAAGAAGATTCTTGCTGTGCCAAAAACCCTTAAAAAAAAGTGAAAGAATTTTGCAGAATTTAAGATCAGGTACCTGAGGAAGAAGCTTGCCCAAAAGAAGCTTCAAAAGGCAAGGAGGAAATTTATCTATGAAAAAGCCAAGCAATATCACAAGGAATACAGGCAGATGTACAGAACGGAAATTCAAATGACTATGGTGGCACAAAAAGTCATCAATCTATGTACCGTGGAACCCAAACTGGCATTTGTCATCAGGATCAGAGGTATCAGTGGTGTGAGCACAAAGGTTTGAAAAGTGTTGCAGCTTCTTCACCTCTCACAGATCTTCAATGGCACCTTTGTGAAGCTCACCAAGACTTCAGTTAACATGCTGGAAACTGTGGAACCATACATTGTTTGGGGGTACCCAAATCTAAAGTCCGTAAATGAACTGATCTGCAAGCGTGGCTATGGCAAAATCAACAAGAAGCGAATTGCCCTGATGGATAACATGTTGATTGCTCGATCTCTTGGTAAATATGGCATCTTCTGCATGGAGGATCTGATTCATGAGATCCAACAGTACTGTTGGAAACTGTTTCAAAGAAGGAAACAACTTCCTGTGGCCCTTCAAACTGTCTTCTCCACAAGGTGGAATGAAGAAAAAGACCACCCATTTTGTAGAAAGCGGAAATGCTGACAACAGGGAAGACCAGATCAACCAGATCAACAGGCTTATTACAAGGATGAACTAAGGTATCTACCGTGATTATTTTTGTAATTTGCTCAGTTAATAAACACTGTGCTCAGTCACTCGGTTGTGTCCTCTGCCTCTCTGCAACCCCATGGACTATAGGCCACCAGGCTCCTCTGTCCATGGGATTTTCCAGGAAAGAATACTGCAGTGGGTTGCCATTTCCTCCTCCAGGGAATCTTCCTGACCCAGGTATTGAACCCACATCTTCCAGATTTCCTGCTTTGTAGGCAGATTCTTTACTGCTGAGCCACCAGGGAAGCCCCTAATAAACATTGACTGCTTTCAAGTTGGAAAAAAAACCCACTGTATATTCTATCTTTGTTTGATAACTAAAAGACATGTGGGGGATCTTTCAATACCACCAAATCATGAACATAAATTACTATTACATTGCAGCTCACCAAAATGATGATGACAGAATGCCAAGTAGACTACTTTTGCTGAATTTTTTTAAGTAAAGGTAATATTATCTTGAGGCTTTCCTTGTAGCTCAGTTGGTAAAGAATCTGCCTGCAATGCAGGAGACCTGGGTTCGATTCCTGGGTCAGGAAGATCTCCTAGAGAAGGAAATGGCAACCCACTCCAGTATTCTTGCCTGGAGAATTCCATGGACAGAGGAGCCTGGTAGGCCACAGTCCATGGGGTTGCAAGAGTCAGACATGACTAAGCAACTAAACCACCACCAATATTATATTAACATTTTCCAAAACGTTGGTGTTGGCAAGAAGGTAAGCATAATCTCATCTATAAACATCATGTATATATAGCCATATTAACTACTACCTGCAACTGTATTAATACCACTTAATGTAAAATATATATACTTCTGATTTGTATTAATTTTCTACTAGAGTTATGGACTACTTCCTTTGTAAATTATTTGTTTTTAATAAACTGATACAATTTGGAATAAAAACTGGTAGCAACTAGATTTTTTTCCCCATCTACCTCCTGCTTGTCACAGCCTTATAAATATACAAGAACTTTCTTTTTCAGATTAGATGTGCTAATAAATTTCCCTGCAATTTAGTATGTAACTCTCTTTGAAGAAGTGAGTGAAAAAAAAAAAAAGAAGTGAGTGATTTACTGCTATTTTTATGCATTTGGATCAACTTCAGAAATATGGTAGTTTTTGAGCCTTTGAGACCTCCTATTTGAATTTGCACCTGCCTGGGGCTTCCCATTTTATGATTCTAGTTCCACCCAAGTGAAAATACTCATGTAGAATCTTTTAATAAAATCATCTTAAGAGGGTGTGAACAAAGAAAGTGAGTTAATTTAAATTACTTTCAGTTCCAATTCAAAAGTTCTGATAGATCCAGGCAGATTTATTTTGGGTCCTGGACAAGTCTGGGCCTGGTATGTCTTAGAAATAGCTGGCACAACTGGCCATCTGAGACTGACCTCAGACCTAGCCTGTGCTCAGTTTTTTTCTTCCTTTTTACATAGGGTCATGATGGTAAGTGGCTTCTCTGGTGGCTCAGAGGGTAAAGCATTTGCCTGCAATGTGGGAGACCCGGGTTCAATCCCTGGGTTGGGAAGTTCCCCTGGAGAAGGAAATGGCAACCCACTCCAGTATTCTTGCCTGGAGAATCCCATGGACAGAGCAGCCTGATAGGCTACAGTCCATGGGGTCGCAAAGAGTCAGATATGACTGAGCGGCTTCACTTCTTCTTCATGATGGTAAGTGGAAAGGAGTAACCTAACCTGTTACCCTTTGATTTTCTTCCTGGTGCCCCTTTACTTGGAAACAATTGGCCTCTCTGTCCACCAGTACCCTCCCACCCTTACAGCAAGTGCCCGTTAACACACTCCACCCAAGAAGAACCTGCAGTGGTTGGTATGACTTGCCATCCCAATGCATCCATTCAGGAACACACAAGCTAAGCCACAAGAAGTGCAGTGGTGAGAGAGGCCAGGTGCATGGACCCTCACTGGACACAGAATCTCTAGTCCCCACTCCTGGTCCCTGAGACCCTCCCTGAGTCCCTGGTCCCCACCCTTGGTCTCTGAGATCCTTCCTGAGTCCCTAGGATTCATGTATCCCAAATAGATGGGGAAACAATGGAAACAATGACAGACTTTATTTTGGGGGGCTCCAAAATCACTGCAGATGGTGACTGCGCCATGAAATTAAAAGATGCTTGCTCCTTGGAAGAAAAATTATGACCAACCTGGACAGCTTATTAAAAAGCAGAGACATTACTTTGCCAGCAAAGGTCCATCTAGTCAAAGCTCTGGTTTTTCCAGTAGTCATGTATGGATGTGAGAGTTGGTCTATAAAGAAAGCTAAGCACCAAAGAATTGATGCTTTTGAACTGTGGTGTTGGAGAAGACTCTTGAGAGTCCCTGGACTGCAAGGAGATCCAACCAGTCCATCCTAAAGGAAATCAGTCCTGAATATTCATTGGAAAGACTGATACTGAA
>NW_011494939.1:826861-834171 GCF_000754665.1 Bison bison bison
TGATACTGAAGCTGAAACTCCAATACTTTGGCCACCTGATGCAAAGAACTGACTCACTGGAAAAGACCCTGGTGCTGGAAAAGATAGAAGGTGGGAGGAGAAGGGGATGAAAGAGGATGAGACTGTTGGATGGCATCACCAACTCAATGGACATGAGTTTGAGTAAACTCCAGGAGTTGGTGATGGACAGAGAGGCCTCGCATGCTGCAGTCCATGGGGTCACAAAGAGTCAGACATGACTGAGTGACTGAACTGACTGAGTCCCTGGTCCCACTCTTGGTCCCTGAGACCCTCCCTGAGTCCCTAGATCACTCTTTCAGAGTAGCTGGGGATCACTTCCTACTCCACAAAAACCATGAGTCAACCATCAAGCCCACCATTTGGGCCCCCTCCCTCTCTGGACTGGAGGCTTTTCCCCCAGTTTTGTAACTTCAAGCAACCTTTTATACATTCCCTACCCTGGTTTTCTTTAGTAAAAAATAAATAAAATTCCATGTGAGTGGTATGAGTAAGATGAAACTTAATTAGTGCCCACAAACTGCAGTGAAATCCGAAGATGAAAGGGGATGTTATTGCAAAATGCTGGCATCATGGATTCCTGGCTCCACACTCATTTTCTTTTTCCTTGAACAGATGCTTTACTCAAGGGGAAAAAAAGAACCATCTCTCCCTTTCACTAGGCTGGAGAAACCACTTCCTCATTCATTTTCATATTCTCTCAATTGCACACTACCTACTGTACAGTTAAGAATTCTTTGGCAGCTGAAATTCTCCATGTTCATGAGAACTATATTTGTCTTCAAATTTAGAGATGTACAAATCCCAAAATCTAAAAAGTATACAACAGCTTATGTTCTTTGTGAGGTTCCGTGTATTTGTCAGAGATTAAATAAACCCCAAACTGAATAATTATCCTGGTATGAGTAGTTTTTGCTGGTGCAAGCAGCAATTTAAACTGCCAAAACTAAGGTAATAAACTGATCTTACATTCTCTTTGTAGGAAAAACAAACAATAAGGGAGTATGATCTATGCTACACATTTACAGAGTCTCAGACTGGATCATCATAATGACTAACTCCAGACATCTTTGCTAATCAAATGGACACGGACCCTATGATCTAGGCTTGTGTCAGAGAAATCAGTGTCACCTCTCTACAGATGTTCTTCCTGCTCAGATGAGTGAGAATACTAATGACTAACACTCACTGAGTAGTTACTTTGAGCCAGGAACAGTTCTAAGACTTTACAGGCACTAATTCATTTCTTGGGCATTTTTAAGAGCAGAGAGCTACAGGGAGTTACACAACCTCACAAGAGCCACAGAACTGGGCCAACCTGGCATAGAAAAAGCTCATTGTATAATTGAAGTGGAAACTAACAAACAATAGCTGAAATTGTTAGAGGGTTCAAGAGCCCTTGATTTATGGTCTTGTTTGAAATACACTGTGACCAAGTCTTCACCAGGTGGCACAGGGGACAGACATGTTTGATAATAATGTAGTTCAAGGTCACTGATCACTATGTGAGTGGTACTTGATTTCAAGGGTGACCTAAGGTTCCCAGGCCCCATCTTTAGAGATTCTGATCAAATCATTGAGGTGTAGGGCCCAGGAACCTGCATTTTGAAAAGCTCCTCACGTGATCCTAATACAGGTGGTCCTACAATTCACGTACGAGAAAACCCTGGGTCATGGGTTATGGGTTTAATAGGTCTTGGAGGCCTGGTCTTGGGATCCTAAACACTGCTTCTGGTCCAGATCACAAGACCTCCCTGAAACTCAGCTAACTCCTCTGTGCAATGCAGGGGTTGGAGCAGATATTTAAAGAATTTTCCACGTTTCAGTTCAGTTCAGTCGCTCAGTCGTGTCCAACTCTTTGCGACCCCATGAACCGCAGCACGCCAGGCCTCCCTGTCCATCACCAACTCCCGGAGCCTACCCAAACTCACATCCATTGAGTCAGTGATGCCATCCAACCATCTCATCCTCTGTCATCCCCTTCGCCTCCTGCCCTCAATCTTTCCCAGCATCAGGGTCTTTTCAAATGAGTCAGCTCTTTGCATCAGGTGGCCAAAGTATTGGAGTTTCAGCTTCAACATCAGTCCTTCCAAAGGACACCCAGGACTGATCTCCTTTAGGATGGACTGGTTGGATCTCCTTGTAGTCCAAGAGACTCTCAAGGGTCTTCTCCAACACCACAGTTCAAAAGCATTAATTCTTCGGCGCTCAGCTTTCTTTATAGTCCAACTCTCACATCCATACGTGACTACTGGAAAAACCAAAGCCTTGACTAGACGGACCTTTGTTGGCAAAGTAATGTCTCTGCTTTTTAATAAGCTGTCCAGGTTGGTTATAACTTTCCTTCTAAGAAGCAAGCGTCTTTTAATTTCATGGCTGCAATCACCATCTGCAGTGATTTTGGAGCTCAAAAAAATAAAGTTTGTCACTGTTTCCACTGTTTCCCCATCTGTTTGCCATGAACTGATGGGACCATGATGCCATGATCTTAGTTTTCTGAATGTTGAGCTTTAAGTCAAATTTTTCACTTTCCTCTTTCATGTTCATCAAGAGGCTCTTTAGTTCTTCTTCACTTTCTGCCATAAGGGTGGTGTCATCTGCATATCTGAGGTTATTGATATTTCTCCTGGCAATCTTGATTCCAGCTTGTGCTTCATCCAGCTCAGAGTTTCTCATGATGTGGTCTGCATATAAGTTAAATAAGCAGGGTGACAATATACAGCCTTGAAGTACTCCTTTCCCTATTTGGAACCAGTCTGTTGTTTCATGTCCAGTTCTAACTGTTGCTTCCTGACCTGCATACAGATTTCTCAAGAGGCAGGTCAGGTGATCTGGTATTCCCATCTCTTTCCACCTTTAAGATCCAATAAAAATATGAAGCTTCTCTGGTGGCTCAACCAAGTAAAGAATCCACCTGCGATGCAGGAGACTGCTTGCAATGTAGGAGACCCAAGTTCAATCCCTGGGTCAGGAAGATCCCCTGGAATAGGAAATGGCAACCCACTCAAATATTCTTGCCTGGAGAATCAAATGGGCAGACGAGCCTGGTAGGGTATAGTCCATCAGGTCGTAAGAGTTGGACACAATTTAGCCACCACAACAAAGTACATGCAACCATAAGTTAGTTTGCAAGGACAAGTCATTTCCCCTCCTGGAATTACAGTAATGTGAGAACAACCTCACCTCAGCTGCTGAGTGACAGCTAGAAAGAAAACCCAACCATCTGCCCTCACCCCACTTCTCTTCACTTCAGTTCAGTTGCTCAGTCGTGTCTGATTCTCTGCGACCCCATTGACTGCAGCACTCCAGTCTTCCCTGTCCATCACCAATTCCTGGAGCTTGCTCAGACTCATGTCCATCGAGTCAGTGATGCTATCCAACCATTTCTCTTAGACAACTCATAATAGCTGAGGTACTCTGAGCAGCCCTGTACTGCGGCATTTTGCTCAGTGGCTTGGGAACATCATTTACCTCAGTCACACCACACAAGGAGGAAGGGAGGCACTCATTCTGCAGATGAGGACACAGAGAATCAATCACAAAGCCACAGCAGGGAGGGGTGAGTCCAAGACTCCAGAAGGGATCAAATACAAAGCTGAGCTTTTCCTGACGTAAGTCACCTTCTCATTCAGTGGCTTAGGATGTGGGTCTTGCTCTCAAGGTCTACCCAGGAATGTTGGTGGCCAGGTCTTCATAGAGTGAGGACATTCACAAGTTTTGATAGTGTAAACTACAAATTGGCACTTAACAAGAACATTGCCAACGACTGAACAACAAAGGCATTTGCCATCTGCCTCTACAGAGATTCACTGAACCCTGGTGGCTCAGAGGGTAAAGCTCCTGCCTGAAATGCAGGAGATCCGGGTTCAATCCCTGGGTCAGGAAGATCCTCTGGAGAAGGAAGTGGCAGCTCACTCCAGTACTCCTGCCTGGAAAATCCCATGGATGGAGGAGCCTGGTAGGCTACAGTCCATGGGGTCGCAAAGAGTCAGAAATGACTGAGCAACTTCATTTTCACTTCACTTTCTACGGAGATTAAGCCCTATGGTACTATAGCTGTTGACCTTCAACAACCCCTGAGGGAGTTCAGGGTGGAGTGAGGCACTCTGTGCTCCAGGGAATCTGGTGGGACAGGTCTTTAGATAGTTGGATGTTTTTAGCTCTTTAGATAGTTGGATGTTTTTAGGTCTTTAGATAGTTGAATGTTTTAGTGCTGCACTCAAGATGCCAGCAAATTTGGAAAACTCAGCAGTGGCCACAGGATTGGAAAAGGTCAGTTTTCATTCCAATCCCAAAGAAAGGCAATGCCAAAGAATGCTCAAACTACCACACAATTGCACTCATCTCACACGCTAGTAAAGTAATGCTCAAAATTTTCCAAGCCAGGCTTCAGCAATACATGAACTGTGAACTTGCAGATGTTCAAGCTGGATTTGGAAAAAGCAGAGGAACCAGAGATCAAATTGCCAACATCCGTTGGATCATTGAAAAAGCAAGAGAGTTCCAGAAAAACATCTATATCTGCTTTAGTGACTATGCCAAAGCCTTTGGACTCTGTGGATCACAATAAATTGTGGAAAATTCTTCAAGAGATGGGAATACCATACCACCTGACCTGCCTCTTGAGAAATCTATATGCAGGTCAGGAAGCAACATTTAGAACCAGACATGGAACAACAGACTGGTTCCAAATAGGGAAAGGAGTACTTCAAGGCTGTATATTGTCACCCTGCTTATTTAACTTATATGCAGAGTACATCATGAGAAACGCTGGGCTGGAAGAAGTACAAGCTGGAATCAAGATTGCTGGGAGAAATATCAATAACCTCAGATATGCAGATGACACCACCCTTATGGCAGAAAGTGAAGAAGAACTAAAGAGCCTCTTGATGAACATGAAAGAGGAGAGTGAAAAAGTTGGCGTAAAGCTCAACATTCAGAAAACTAAGGTCATGGCATCTGGTCCCATCAGTTCATGGCAAATAGATGGAGAAACAGTGGAAACAGTGACAGACTTTATTTTGAGGGGCTCCAAAATCACTGCAGATAGTGACTGCAGCCATGAAATTAAAAGACGCTTGCTCCTTGGAAGAAAAGTTATGACCAATCTAGACAGCTTATTAAAACGCAGAGACATTATTTTGCCAACAAAGTTCAGTCTAGTCAAAGCTATGGCTTTTCCAGTAGCTTGTATGGAAAATCATGTATGGATGTGACATTTGGACTATAAAGAAAGCTGAGCACCGAAGAATTGATGCTTTTGAACTGTGGTTTTAGAAAAGACTCTTGAGACCTGGACTGCAAGGAGTTCCAACCAGTCCATCCTAAAGGAAATCAGTCCTGAAAATTCATTGGAAGGACTGATGCTGAAGCTGAAACTCCAATACTTTGGCCACCTGTTGGGAAGAACTGACTCATTGGAAAAGACCCTGATGCTGGGAAAGATTGAGGGCAGGAGGAGAAGGGGATGACAGAGGATGAGATGGTTGGATGGCATCACCGACTCAATGGATACGAGTTTGAGTAAACTCCAGGAGTTGGTGATGGATAGGGAGGCCTGGCGTGCTGCAGTCCATGGGGTTACAAAGATATTGACACAACTGAGTGACTGAACTGAACTGATGTTTTTAGGAACAGATTTTATGATCTCAATCCTTGCATCTCCTCATATCTAGAGAAGCACTAAATCCTTCATGGTGACCTCAGATTCTCATGACTAACAGAAACCTTTTGTAAAATGAGTGCTTCATGGCATTGAAGTCCCCTTTCATCAAAACCTTATATATTGACTTTTCCCCACTGCCACTTTGGAGCAATCTTTCAGAGCCATCTGAGATGCTGCCTCCTGGGCTGCAGTCTTCATTTTGCCCCAAATAAAATTTAACTCACAACTCTCAAGTTGTACATTTTTTTTAGTTGACAACAGGTCTGGATATCTTACTTTTAGATAAATTCTTGCCTCTGATTCGACCAAGCCCTCGTTTCTTGTCAAGTGACATGTAGTCATTAATTCTAATGCTTCCTTTTAAAATGACAGAATAGGGATTTCCCTGGTACAGGAACCCGCCTGTGAATGCAGGGGATACGGGTTCGAGCCTTGGTCCAGGAAGGTGGAGCAACTGAGCCCACGTACCACAACTACCGAAGCCTGCAGGCCCTAGAGTCCACACTGTACAAGTGAAGTCCCCACAATGAGAAGCCCACGCACCATGGCTGGACAGCAGCTCCCGCTCACTGCAACCAGAGAAGGCCCACACAGGAAGCAACAGAAACCCAGCATGGCCAAAAATTAATTAAAATACGGCTGTGTAGATGCTTCATTTTTAAATAAAAACTTAAATAATCATAATTCTCAACTAACTAAAAGATGTTTGTTTTGTTTCATTTTCTGTTTCTCTTTCTGAGAAGATGACAGAATATAGAGAAATAAACTTAGACACTTAATTTCTTTAAATAAAATTCCACGAGAGTTCCTGGGTTAGCAGAGATTCAGACTAACTCTCCTTGTCCTGGAAATTTGTAGCTACTGGGCTCCTGATCCCACTGCAGACAATTTTAATGTTAGTTCCTCCTGAGCTCAAAAATTTAGCTCCATGAGGGTCTGAATCTGTCTGCTTTATTCACTACTGGACTGCCAGCTCTTAGAACAGTGCCTAGCACAGACATTCAGTAAATAGTTCCTGAATGACTGAACAAGCTGGGGACTACCTCAGAAATTATTCTGTGTATAGTAGCATTGAAGCAACCACCAACCAGCTGGGACAGGTTTGAAAGATTAAAACATTTGGCTATCCCTGTCTGTCCATTTATATCTACAGCCTCTCCATGGTGTGACTTAAAGTTCAAAATGATGGCTGCAAGGATCAGCAAGATTCTTAGTCATTCTATCCAACAAGCATTTAATAGTGTAGTATATTAATTAATTAGTGTAGAGTTCAGTTACAGTCACACAATACACAGCAGCGGTTCTCAAAGGGGACGGTGCCACCTCCTGGTGGACATTGTGGAAACCTCTGGGGTGTTTTCTCGGTTGTCACCAGGATTGGATTGGACAGCCAGATGCAGCAGAATCCTGCAGTTTGTAGAAAAAGTCCCACACGACAAAGGGTCACCTAGAGTACCATGAAACTTTCCACGTTCCCGCTAGACATTCAGTTCAGTTCAGTTCAGTTCAGTCCCTCAGTCGTGTCCGACTCTTTGCGACCCCATGAATCGCAGCACGCCAGGCCTCCCTGTCCATCACCAACTCCCGGAGTTCACTCAAACTCATGTCCATCGAGTCAGTGATGCCA
>NW_011494939.1:834341-834809 GCF_000754665.1 Bison bison bison
CATCCAGCCATCTCATCCTCTGTCGTCCCCTTCTCCTCGCTAGACATTCACGTAGGTGAAAAGTCTGTCAATACTGATCTGAGCTAAAACCAAATGCCATTTTACATATGAACACAAAATATCTTATCTTTGAGTGGCTTTTGCATTTTTTCACTCTTCACTGAATTTTCCAAAATGCATCTGCTGAGAAAATTGATGGACATGTGTATTTCTTTTGTTCAGAACTTTATTAAAAGTTCTTTGCCATTTTGGAAACTTGCATTACCATCACTAAAGTTGTGCACGGTATTTGAGTTACCAATATAATAAAACCCAAATCAGCCTATGTTTTCAGCAGTCACATCCATGGTGACCATCCATATAAATGTCAGAATGTGTACTTCATTGTACCACTGATGTGGCCAAGCCCAAGGATTCAAATGGAGAATTACATACTTAACAGGAACTTACTCAACTTCAATTTCTCCT
>NW_011494939.1:834909-841770 GCF_000754665.1 Bison bison bison
TTTTGAAGCTTGACTCACATATTCTTTTCCAGGCTCTTTGATACAGCGTGCCAGCATCTTTCTTGGGCCAAATGGGACATGTCTACTCAAGTAGATTCACAGTCTCATCTCAATCAGCTCATGTGGGAAAATAAGTAGGTGTTAACACACCCCTGCAAAGAGAAACCCACACAATTCCTGCACTGGAAACATCCAGTCTCTGAGTTTCTAAGTCCACACGCCATGCACAAGCAGAAGTGAACTGTGTTCTTCTTCCCCACTGTTCCGACCCCCGCTGCCCTGTGCTGCCCTCAGTGTGAAGATCACCCTGGTCTGGTACCTGCTGCCCAGTGGCCTCAAAATAAAAGGTCTGAATAAATAAATGACCCTCGAAGGTATTTGTACCAGAGGTAATGCAGCAAAAAGGAGGCGAAGCAGGGAGGTGATACAGAAGGGAGGCTGCCTGTATTTCTATCCAGATATGATGACTGCCCCCAATTTATTGTAACCAGAAACATGGCTTTCCTGCATCAAATGTTGTTGGCACTTGGAACATTTTATGCAATTCTTACCTTGCCTCTTTCTTTGCAGAAAAGAGAAGCGTTCTTAACCTGTGTCTCCTTCAGCTTCCCTCCCCCCTCCAGATGTCTCTGCTGCCATGTCACCCCTACCCCCATCCAGCCGCTCCTTCCTTCCTTTCCCCAAAAGGAAAGGGGTCCCCCTCCTTTCCAAGAAACACTATCAGCTGGTACTTTCTCTCCCTTTCCCTTCTATCTTGTGCAGGATCTTGAAGTACCTTCGTTTTTATAATTTAGCCTTTTGTTCTCCCAACCAAAATGCCTGCATCAACCCTGTCTGCTCACATCGCACGAGGCACCACGTTCACCATGTTTGATGCTTCTGAACTGGGGTGTTGGAGAGGATTCTTGAAAGTCCCTTGGGCTGCAAGGAGATCAAACCAGTCAATCCTGAAGGAAATCTGTCCTGAATATTCATTGGAAGGACTGATGCTAAAGCTGAAGCTCCAATACTCTGACCACCTGATGCGAAGAACTGACTCATTGAAGAAGACCCTGATGCTGGAAAGACTGGGGGCAGGAGGAGACGGGGATGACGGAGGATGAGATGGTTGGATGGCATCACCGACTCGATGGACAGGAGTTTGAGCAAGCTCTAGGAGTTGGTGATGGACAGGGAAGCCTGGCATGCTGCAGTCCATGGGGTTGCAAAGAGTCGGACATAACTGAGCGACTGAACAACAAGCATGTTCATTGCTGTGTGCATGTGTGTGTGTGTGTGTGTGTGTGTGTGTAAAACCTTCACTTATTATTTCACTTGATTCTCCCATCACCCTATAAGCTAATATTATTCTTGCCTTACAGTAAGGAATCCAGGACTCAGAACCTTTCCCAAGTGTCACAGTTAGTCAGCTAGTGAGTAAGCCGGTCAGGGTTGCCCCCAGAAAACCCTCCACTCTGTCTCTCTGTCTCATTAATCCCTCGTGGTCTGACTTCTCTGCATCATCACCAGAAAGTTGCCTTTTTTAAGGCTGCTGCTGCTGCTGCTAAGTCGCTTCAGTCGTGTCCAACTCTGTGCGACCCCATAGACGGCAGCCCACCAGGCTCCCCCGTCCCTGGGATTCTCCATGCAAGAACACTGGAGTGGGTTGCCATTTCCTTCATAACCTCCTAATGCCCAAATCAATCCTGGCACATCTTATTTATAATAGAAAGTCTTAATTACTTTTTTCACACTATTTTGCTTTAATTCACTATTTAACTCTACCAGTGGTTCTCAATCCTGGCTACATCTGGACCATGTACAGAGACTTCTTTAATTTCCACATTCATTTTGTAATAGGTAATATGTAACCGTGGTCCACCATGCTGCAGTGGAGAGCCTTCCTCCTGTCTCTCACAGTCACCCAGGACCTGACCCCAAAGGTAACCCACAGCACCAGTTTTCTATGTAACCATGAGCTACAGACTGTTCTCCAGGAAACTCAGATTGAATGGGTCAGTATTTGGGAAAGCAAAGGTAAGTCTTATGCACTGGCAAGTTGAAGATTCTTTCTAAAACTTCTGAACATTTTTGAGTCACTGGGATCACAAAGCTCATGTCTTCTGCCATTTGGAAAGTTGAACTTAACCGTATCTCCCCACGGCTAGAAACCCTTCAATGGCTCCCCAGCCAAACTTGCCATAGAATTGAATGAATGATCTGTGGGGGGAAAAAAAAGAAAAAAAAAAAGGTTCCATGCTCAAATCCATTTGAAAAATGCTCTGTGACTATGTCCAACATCAGGAAATGCAAAAACCACCCAGCACATTGCCCTAATTAGCTTTGTGAAAACATAATAATGATTGTGAAGCCCTCAGCCCAGTGTCTGCCTAATAGCATGGGCTGAAAGAATGTTAATTCTTGTCCTTATTAACCTTTTAGCTTATATCCTATAACATGAACTCCTTTCTGGGATGTGGCTCACTTGTACAGACTTAAATCATTTGTAGGGCTTTCCTCCTGTCTCAGTGGTCAAGAATCCACCTGTCAATGCAGAAGACACAGGTTCAATCCCTGATCCAGGAAGATCCCATATGCCATGGAACAACTAAGCCTGTGCACCACAATTATTGCGCCTGTGCACTAGCGCCCAGGAGCTGCAACGACTGAGCTCACACACCACAGCTACTGCAGCCCACATGTCTGGAGCCTGTGCTCTGCAACAAGAGGAGCCACAACAATGAGAAGCCCGTTCGCCACAACTAGAGAGGGGCCCCTCCTCACTGCAACTAGAGAAAAGCCTGCACAGCAACAAAGACCCAGCACAGTTGAAAATAAATAAATTAAAAAGGAAAAGAAATCATTTGCAGCCATTTGCTCAATTCCTGTCTTCCCTGTTGGCCTACAAGCCCCAAGCATGGGACAATATGTGTTGTTCCCTTCTTTCCCTGCAGCTGTCACAAGATGGTGCACAGCACTTGAGAAAAACAGGTACCAACTGAACAGTGTTAATGCTGTCCTTTAAAATCAGTGTTCCTCAAATTAATCAGGAAACCCTTTTACCATGCAAGAACAATTATCATCACACAGAACAAGTATTCCCTCAAATATGTTTTGAAAAACGCTGGTCTACGGGTTACAGCCATCCAGAGACGGCTCTGGTCTGGTCTCATGCCACTCCCGGTCCACGCTTTCCTGTCTTTTGTTCTTGCTGTTCCCTCCCTGTTCCCCATCCTTTACCTGACCTGTTTGTATTCATCCTCCAAGACTTCACAAGACTGAAAGCATCTGCCCTCGTGTCTTGCATCGCCCTTTAGACTATCAGCTCCTCAAAGGCAAGGGCACATCATACTCATCCTGTCCTCAGCTCCTGGCACAATGCCTGCAATGTGCTACACAGCTTAGAAACGCCTGGTGAATAAAGAACTGATGTTCTTTCACAATGAAAATTTTCATCTTAGGGATGACATATGTACGATTACAAAATGAATTTGCTTTTGAGTTTAAATCTGTGATAACATAGTGGGCCAAGGGATGTACAAAATAAACTCATTAATGAGTTGAAAGTGGAAAGAAGGAGCCTCAGCTAAATCTCATGCTGTACGTCATTAATCTATCACGGGCAGGATGACATAGGCGCCCTCTCCAGTACAGACGCTTTTTTGATTAATGCTGCTGAACTCACAAGAGCTACTGACTATAACTCAGGTTAGATGAAAATAGAGTTGGTCAAGAACTGAGAATGTCACAACTGGGACACAACTCTGAATTTCTATCCTAGGCTAATGAATAAGAGCATGTGATTGGAGGATGGTCCGAGTAGACTTAATTTGACACAATAATGATGAAATGAGCTATTTTGCACACGACTGGCCAAAGTTTCAAAGGCTTCTTCAATGACATCGTTTTGGGATAAACAGCCCTGTATTAGTTGATTTTATTATTGCATCACTAATCCTGACTTATCTCTTGCATACCAGATTTGTACATCAGTTTATTAACACACTCACCAACTTGATTAATCCCACACAGAATTCTTGCTGGCCAAGAGCTCACAGTCTAATTGGGAAGTAAGATAGGTCAGCGAACAAGTATATGATGCTGTGGAACATGTGCATTATTAAAGGTTGGGAAGAGGTGTTCTGAGAGCAAGGGAGAAGGGGTACAGCTCTAGGGGTCAGGGCAAGGTAAGGTTTTTGAGAGGGCAATTCCAAGCTGAATCTAGGAGTTTGCTTGACAGATCAGGCAGACGGTTCCAGCAAAGGGAGTTGGATGGCTCCAAATGACAGCCTCCAATTCAGCCTGCACAAAAATCCATTGCATCTTCTCCCCCTGGCACAGACCAGGCATAATGGGGGCTCAGCAATCAAAAATCATTCATAAGTAGCTCAGTGAGCACCTGCTGTGTTGAAGGACCTGTCCCATAGAGGACCTTCCAATAAAACAGTGGTCTTAAGAGGGGAGGTCCCTGCCTTCCAGGAGCTTTCATTCTAATGAGGAAACGGATAAGGAGCAATGACCCAAATAAAAGAATTCCAAATCTATAGTGTGACAAGGAACAAGAAATGGGGTGAGAATATAGACAGACACGGGAAGGTCAGGCAACACTGAACAGAAATGTGACATTTAAGCTCAATCTGAATGGCAAGGGAACGCTGACCAGGCTAGGGGGCAGAGGGCTGCCAGAGATGGGCAGGGCAAAGGCTGAGGTGGGAAGAGTCTGATCAGCAAAGAAAACAAGAATCAACCCAATAACTATGGCAGGGACACGAATGGGGGGAAGTGCCATCTAAGACTCTAGGAAGAGGTAAGCCCCCCGGCAGGTAAATAGTCAGGCAGAGGAATGCCCTGGACATTCAGGCTGTGGCCGATATTTAGGAGCCAGCTGACAGATCATCACTGAGGGCTCTTTGTCCATGTGAGGTATGGCCCTAATCAACACGCCAGCAAGTCAGACAGAAAGAGACTGCAAGAGTTGAGTTGGACACCAATGCCACTGGGCAGGTCCTCAAGCAGCCCTAGAGTGCTAAGGCTAAGGAGGGGAAACTGAGGCAGCTTATTATATGCTAGAACATCAGGATTCACTCTCAGGATCCCTAAGACCTCAGTCCAAATTGGCAGCAAAGGAGCCTGAATCCTGAAGAACTCTGAGAAGGCATAAAGGCCAGACCTCTAGACCACCATAAAAGGTAGATCCAGCCAGACCACTGGATCCAAGGCCAGTGGGAGCCCCACCAGACAGGGGAGGGCACAAGGAAAAGAGCGGTGGTCATTACTTGGGTGTTATCAGGAATGGCTCAAGGACTGAAGTGAGAAGGTTGGGGGTACCTGAGGAGCTGGGAATCACCCCGGCCTATGAGCTCTACAGAGATTAATGGCACAGCATGGACCCCACCCGTCACTGGAGCTGGAGGCTGAGTCAATGCCTCTCCTCACCTCCACCCAACGTCAATGAGCCACTGCAGTCTGTTCCTGACAACTCACCTGAACTCTCTCTTGAATCTGTGCCCTGCTCCTATTCACACTGGAATTCTTTCACTCAGCCATCTTTCTCTCTGCAAGGCAAAGTGAAAAATGTCAGTCCAGTGTTGTGTGGGGCGACGGGATTCCAGTTCAGCTATTTCAAATCCTAAAAGATTATGCTGTGAAAGTGCTGCACTCAATTTGTCAGTAAATTTGGAAAACTCAGAAGTGGCCACAGGACTGGAAAAGGTCAGTTTTCATTCCAATCCCTAAGAAAGGCAATGCCAAAGAATGCTCAAACTACCAAACAATTGCACTCATCTCACACGCTAGTAATACTCAAAATTCTCCAAGCCAGGCTTCAGCACTACATGAACCGTGAACTTCCAGACGTTCAGGCTGGATTTAGAAAAGGCAGAGGAACCAGAGATCTAATTGCCAACATCCACTGGATCATCAAAAAAGCAAGAGAGTTCCAGAAAAACAACTACTTCTGCTTTGTTGACTATGCCAAAGCCTTTGACTATGTGGATCACAACAAACTGTGGAAAATTCTTCAAGAGTTGGGAATACCAGACAACCTGACCTGCCTCTTGAGAAATCTGTATGCAGGTCAGGAAGCAACAGTTAGAACCAGACATGGAGCAACAGACTGGTTCCAAATAGGCAAAGGAGTACATCAAGGCTGTTTATTGTCACCCTGCTTATTTAACTTCTATGCAGAGTACATCATGAGAAACGCTGGGCTGGAGGAAGCACAAGCTGGAATCAAGATTGCCAGGAGAAATATCAATAACCTCAGATATGCAGATGACACCACCCTTAAGGCAGAAAGTGAAGAAGAACTAAAGAGCCTCTTGAAGAAAGTGAAAGAGGAGAGTGAAAAAGTTGGCTTTAAAGCTCAACATTCAGAAAACTAAGATCATGGCATCCGGTCCCATCACTTCATGGCAAACGGGGAAACAGTGGAAACAGTGGCTGACTTTATTTGGGGGGGCTCCAAAATCACTGCAGGTGGTGACTGCAGCCATGAAATTAAAAGATGGTTAATCCTTGGAAGAAAAGCTATGACCAACCTGCTGCTGCTGCTGCTAAGTCACTTCAGTCGTGTCCAACTCTGTGTGACCCCAAAGACGGCAGCCCACCAGGCTCCCCCGTCCCTGGGATTCTCCATTTCCTTCTCCTAGACAGCATATTAAAAATCAGAGACATTACTTTGCCAACAAAGGTCCATCTAGTCAAGGCTATGGTTTTTCCAGTGGTCACGTATGGATGTGAGACTTGGACTATAAAGAAAGCTGAGCACCAAATAATTGATGCTTTTGAACTGTGGTGTTGGAGACGACTCTTGAGAGTCCCTTGAACTGCAAGGAGATCCAACCAGTCCATCCTAAAGGAAATCAGTCCTGAGTGTTCATT
>NW_011494939.1:842190-842694 GCF_000754665.1 Bison bison bison
TGATGTGAAGAGCTGACCCATTGGAAAAGACCCTGATGCTGGGAAAGATTGAGGGCAGGAGGAGAAGGGGACGACAGAGGATGAGATGGTTGGATGGCATCACCAACTCAATGGACATGAGTTTGGGTGAACTCTGGGAGTTGGTGATGGACAGGGAGGCCTGGCATGCTGCGGTTCATGGGGTCGCAAAGAGTCAGACGCGACTGAGTGACTGAACTGAACTGAACTGAACTTTGTGGGGCTAATGAACTTTTCTGTCCCTTAGATTTCTCACCCATAGAATGGAATAGTTACACAATCCTTGGGGTTTTTGTCACATACTGATGTGAGAGCTGGACCACAAAAAAAGGCTGAGCACAGAAAAATTGATGCTTTCAAACTGTGGTTCTGGAGAAGACTCTTGAAAATCCCTTGGACAGCAAGGAATCAAACCAGTCAATCCTAAAGGAAATCAACCCTGAATATTCATTGGAAGGACTGATGCTGAAGCTGAAACTCCAATAC
>NW_011494939.1:843527-853516 GCF_000754665.1 Bison bison bison
TAAAGGGTAATAATGTTTGATCTTTGAGGAATGAATTGCAATGAAATTAATGTAGCTTAAAACATAACAGAATGAAATTTTATGACCAATATATAAACTTTGTTTCTTCATTCTAGAATTCAAAAGTTATTGCTCCATCCCCTAGCATCAGTATAGTGTTACATTAAAAACATCCAACCTTCAACAGTTAAACACTAAGTACAAGCTTTATTGACGTGTCGTCACAGTTTTTATTTAACTAGCCAACTCCTGCTCTCCCTCTCCGGTGCCCCGATTACCTTAGGGCACAGCCCCTCTTTGCTCTCAGTTCTTATCCTATCTGTCTCCAGAGATGACACAGGTGACTCAGGCCTGGCTAGTCAGAGCAGTCCATCTCCTTCGTCAGCTGTGTGACTCAGGGTTGGCCAACTGACTGAACTTCAGCCAATCAGATGTGAAGCAACTTTTTCTGGAGTTAGTACCTGTCATTTCCACCACAAGGAAGCTTAGCTCCATGGTCCAGTTCACATGTACCATTTCCTTAGGTCACAAGGACTAGTTTAAAGATGAACTTGTGGCCCAGGCAGATCAAATGAGCACCTTCTCTGAGGGTAATGTCAGAGCAATGGAAGAGAAAGCCTCTATTTTCACTCAGGGTTGCCAAGCTGGAGAGTATGTACCCAGAGCTGCTGTCACCGGTCTTACCTATCAGACAAAGGGAACCTGCCTATAGAACAGAAAGGACAGGCAAAGACATGGAGAAGGAAAAGTGCCCTGGATGATAATGTTTGAACCCCCCAGATCCAGTTGTGCCTGAAACTAATCCACTCCTGGCTACACTTCCCTGTTATATCAGTCAATAAATTCACTTTTTTGCTCAAGGTGGATGGAGGTGAGTGTCTGTCATTTGTCTCTGAAAACAGAGTCAATTTCTAAGCAATTCAGTAAAAGGAAACAGTTTCACCAGCATATTAAAGTATTCCTATTCTCTGCTTTCCTGGACAGAAAACCTGACCCAAACATGGAAAGATAAGAAAGAGAGCAGTACACATCAATTCACCCACTTTAGATGCCTAAGGATCTATGAAGGAACAAATAGACTAGAAAATTTTTTCTTTGTGTCAAGTATTAATCATAAATTGAAGCCAGTAACAATGTACTGATACTGGCAGAGTTAGATGATAAGACATCTGTCATTTTGGCAGCAAGGAAACCGGCCTCCCGTTTAAAAGGATGTGTTACACCAAAGCACATTATTTATTAGGCACTTGGCTTTGCAGCCACATGGGCAAAAGCGATGAGCAGCTCCATGGATCACCCCATCTGGTTCCTCCAAGCTGAAATATCTAGGCCACATTTCCCTGCCAACTTACGAAGAGAAAAGAAAGGAAGGAAGGAAGGAAGGAAGAAACCTGAAAAGGAAACCACACATCACAATCCTGGGCTGACTCCTGAGCACCAAAAGCAAAGATTTGCTTCCCCTTTTCCAAACTAGGTTTTGTAGCATGGCCTGCCGAGTCTTATAAGCTCTTTATTAATAAGCTATATCTATTTCCATTTGCTCCTCAGGAAGAGAACTATAGATACGTGATTTCACAAACCTTGTATGTGCCCTGCAAGGCTTCCACTGTCAGGGAGGTAGCTAAGAGGGTAGAGGGAGGGGTCACATGTGAGACAGCAGCACAGACTGCCTGGGAAATGGGAGAGAAAACCGTATCCTCATGTCCCAACACTTGATACTATGTCTCTTTCCACTTTCCCCAGGAAATATTTTCTGTCCTCTGGGAAGCTGAGGATTTGTGGATCCTCTTGCCTCAATACAAATGCTGTTTTATGGGAAATGTTTTTAAAATACATTAATGGAGTTTCCTCTTTTGCATCTCCATGTGAGTGAGCTTCTCACTAGTCAGACAGACACACAACTCTCTGAGGTCCCTGGGCAGACAGAAGGGGATAGGATTTTCCTAGTAGGAATATCAATAGAAGAGACTCCATATTCAGTCTCTGACACCCAAATATGTGATTTGGGGTTATGTAACAAGAGCACAATAGATTTTGAAAGGCAGACTTTGTCAGAAAAAAAAGGAATTTCTACATGCCTTTATGTTCCTTTCTAACAATTGAGAAGCAGATCAGGTGAACTCAGGTCTGGGCAGCTCAGTTTCTCCAAAGCCATAAGGACGATATGTTTTCTTCTCCCCTAGGACATGAGGCTGGCAGTGCACAAAGAAAGGACCCAGAGGAAGTGACCGTCCTGGCCACCCCAGGTCTGACACACAATGAATGCCCATAACTGTTTATCCACTGAACTTGAGAGGCTTTCCCAGTCTGATACCATTAGCATTCTGGGCTAAATTTCTCCTCACTGAAGTATGAATTCAAGCAGTCAGAAAAATCCAAGACAGATAATCTACCCACAATCTCCCTCCCTAGATCCATATTCCAAATTAGAAAAATGGATTGAATTCATCCACACTTTGCTTACATATTGTGTATCTGTTTCAGGTTGATTTTGTTGCAGCTGTGACCCAAACTCAATGCTATTATATTCTGCAAATATAAACTCAGTTTCTTTTCCAGAGCCACATCTGTGACACTGAAAATGAAGCCAGAAGGTCACTCAGTTGTTCCTCGGCCTTCAAAGTGTGTGCAGCACTGACCAAATGGACCTGCAGGCCCGGTCACCCCCAAAGGTGAGACCCCAGAGGCACTGAGTAGCCTGGACACGCCCAGATCCTCCTCCTGTGAGCGCACCTCATTAGAAGCTTTGCTGGATGCACAGGAAACATACAATAACATCAATCTTTTAAAACTGAAGGACTTTCCTGGATGGAGGGAGCAGGAATCCCATACTAATAGGAAAACTGTCTAGGTGGAAAGATCCGCATATCAGGAAAAAGGGTCAAATCAACTTAAATGGTCAGGCCAGTCTCATTCATTCAAAAAATGCTCGTTGAGCACCTACCATGTACCAGATGCCAGGAGAAAAAAAACGCACAGGGGCCATTTATTAATCACCCACTCCACCCCATCCCCAAGCAGAGCTGCTACAGAGGGGTTACTCAGGCTGGGCAGAGTACACCTCCAGGCGGTGCCATTCAGGCCAGCTACCACATGGGCTTCCCAGGTGGTGCAAGTGGTAAAGAACCTGCCAGCCAAGGCAGGCATCTTAAACGACCCAGGTTCAATCCCTGGGTAAGGAAGATCTCGAGAAGGAAATGGCAACCCACTCCAGTATTCCTGCCTGGAGAATCCGATGGACAGAGGAGTCTGGCAGGCTATAGTCCATGGGGTCACACAGAGTTGGACATGACTGAAGTGACAGCGCACACACACACACACACACACACACACACCATGTGAATGGGGCCCCTGGGAGCTTAGCACTCTGCCAGAGGCCTTCATATTCCCAATGGTGACAGAGCTACCAAGGAATAACTACGTGTGACAGGTGTAGGAATAAAGGTAAGGGTGAGGAGTCGTGGGAACTTGGTCAAGAAATGAGGTGGCTCCATCCATCCTGCTTGATACCCCCAGCTTTCCCCAGGTTAACGGAGCAGCAGGTCCAGGGTGTGACTGCCTCTGGCATTCTGCATGCCACATTCCTATGTATCTGGAAGCACTTTGGGAAAGCAATTAATGTGAGATCAAAGGAAGAATTTTTAGTTTCCAGATTTGCTCCCAAAGCACAGATCCTGGACAGTCAAGGTATGGCGCTGACCTGAGATGCCCCACAGCCCATGGTACAGGGGACTCAAGCATCCCCAAGGGCTGATTATCCCTTTTGCCTTTTCTTCCTAGGAAAATGCAGCTGATTGGCTGGTGGAAAAAGTAAAACCAACAGGTGGTTACATTTTTTAAAATCCCTTTGGTGATTTTTCTCCATTTTCTAGAGAGGAAACAGTGCCAAGTTCATCAGAGCCTTTTAAGATATCTATTTTTGTGACTTCCCTGGTGGTCCAGTGGTTAAGACTCCACACTTCCATTATAGGAGGTACAGGTTTGATCCCTGGTGAGGGAACTAAGATCCCACATGCCAGTTAGGTTAAAAAAAAAAAATGCTACTTTTGCTGAGGGGACTGAGGACAACAAATGACTTCAGCTACCTTGGTTGACTCTTACAGACACACAGAAGAAACCCACTTGTACCACCCATGGGGACAATGTAACTGAAATTTCTACCCTCTGAGCTAAGACCATATTGAGAATTACAGATTCTCACAGATGAGAACATTTTCTTCCCTGACTTATAATTCTTTGCTTTAAGCATCAAGGTAAATCAAATACACACATAACTCTAACAGAAATCAGGCAAGAGATGAAGAGCTGCTACATAAAAGACCAGTCTTCTGTGTTTATACAATAGTTCATTCAGTCCCTCAGTCATGTCTGACCTTTTGCAACCCCATGGACTGCAGCATGCCAGGCTTCTATGCCCATCAACTCCAGGAACTTGCTCAAACTCATATCCATCGAGTCGGTGATGCCATCCAATCATCTCATCCTCTGTCGTCCACTTCTCCTCCTGCCTTCAATCTTTCCTAGCACCAGGGTCTTTTCCAGTGAGTCAGTTCTTTGTATCAGGTAGGAAAAGTATTGGAGTTTCATGAACACCCAGGACTGATCTCTTTTAGGATGGACTGGTTGGATCTCCTTGCAGTCCAAGGGACTCTCAAAAGTCTTCTCCAATACCACAGTTCAAAAGCATCAATTCTTTGGCTCTCAGCTTTCTTTATAGTCCAACTCTCACATCCATACATGACTACAGGAAAAACCATAGCTTTGACTAGATGGACCTTTGTTGGCAAAGTAATGTATCTGCTTTTTAATATGCTGTCTAGGTTGGTCACAGCTTTTCTTACAAGGAGCAAGCGTCTTTTAATTTCATGGCTACAGTCACAACCTGCAGTGATTTTGGAGCCCAAGAAAATAAAGTTTGTCACTGTTTCCACTGTTTCCCCATCTGTTTGCCATGAAGTGATGGGACCTGATGCCATGATCTTAGTTTTTTGAAGGTTGATTTTTAAGCCAGTTTTTTCCTTTCATCAAGAGGCTCTTTAGTTTCTCTTCACTTTCTGCCATATGGGTGGTGTCACCTGCATATCTGAGGTTATTGATATTTCTCCCGGCAATCTTGATTCAAGCTTGTGCTTCATCCAGTCCAGTATTTCTCATGATGTACTCTGCATATAAGTTAAATAAGCAGAGTGACAATATACAGCCTTGACCTACTCCTTTTCCAATTAGGAAACAGTCTGTTGTTCCATGTCTGGTTCTAACTATTGCTTCTTGACCTGCACACAGATTTCTCAGGAGGCAGGTAAGGCGGTCTGGTATTCCCATCTCTTGAAGAATTTTCCACAGTTTGTTGTGATCCACACAGTCAAAGGCTTTGGCGTAATCAATAAAGCAGATGTAGATGCTTTTCTGGAATTCTCTTGCTTTTTCAATGATCTAATGGATGTCGACAATTTGATCTCTGATTCCTCTGCCTTTTCTAAATCCAGCTTGAACATCTGGAAGTTAACAGTTAACATACTGTTGAAGCCTGGCCTGGAGAATTTTGAGCATTATTTTGCTCGTGTGTGCGATGAGTGCAATTGTGCAGTAGTTTGAGTATCTTTGGCATTGCCTTTCTCTGGGATTGGAATGAAAACTAACCTTTTCCAGTCCTGTAGCCACTGCTGAGTTTTCCAAATTTGCTGGCATACTGAGTACAGCACTTAAACAGCATCATCTTTTAGGATTTGAAATAGCTCAACTGGAATTCCATCACCTCCACTAGCTTTGTTTGTAGTGATGCTTCCTCAGCCCCACTTGACTTCACACTCCAGGATGTTTGGCTCTAGGTGAGTGATCATACCATCGTAGTTATCTGGGTCATGAAGATCTTTTTTTGTGTAGTTCTTCTCTGTATTCTTGCCATCTCTTCTTAACATCTTCTGATTCTGTTAGGTCCATACAATTTCTGCCCTTTATTGTGCCCATCTTTGCATGAAATGTTCCCTTGGTATCTCTAATTTTCTTGAAGACATCTCTAGTCTTTCCCACTCTATTGTTTTCCTCTATTTCTTTGCATTGATCACTGAGGGCTTTCTTAATCTCCTTGCTATTCTTTGGAACTCTGCATTCAGATGGGTATATCTTTCCTTTTCTTCTTTGCCTTTAGCTTATACAATAGTAATAATTGTTAAATAATAATTGAGGGACTTCCCCGGTGGTCCAGTGGCTAAGACTCCATGCTCCCAATGCAGGGGGCCTGGATTTGATCCCTGGTCAAGGAACTAGATTCCACATGCTACAACTAAACAGTCTGCATGCCACATCCAAAGATCCCACATGCCACAGTGCAGATGGAAGGCGCCGAGCGCCGCACTAAGACTGGGAGCAGCCAAACAAATGAATTAACTAAAAGAAGAGAGAAAGAAAGCTAGAAGTACGAATAAAGATTAAAAAGTAAGACAAAAAACAATATGACCTTTTCAAAGGCCATTTAATATTTGCATGCCAAAAATCTTTAACCATACCTCCATTCTTCAATAGGAAGAATACGGTAAATTTCTGTTAATATTACTTTATAGGTAGAAAAATGAGATCCTAAGAAGTTGGACAATTTACCTATCATTACATAAGAATTCTGAAGCAGACTTCAGGTTGGAACACTTTGTGTTCCTGCTCTGGGTCTATCTCTCTAAGTCACAGCACTTCTCTTAAATTACTTGCATTTTCCAAACGGATGAAGTCTGAATTTAAGCCCAGTAATTGAGATTTTTATCATCCAAACAAAAATCAAGGTAAAACTAATGTATTTAATCCAAGATTATCACACATATTGACAATAAGATAATATGCAATTAATCCAAGGACGACAGACACAGTGCCGTCTATAGAGACTAATTTTTCACACTGATTTGTGAGGAGTCTTTAGCAATATGACACTCATCAGGAGCAATGCTGTAAAGGTTTAGGTAGTCCTGAAATTGATTTATGTTTTATCATAGGTTTTAGATCTTATTTTTTAACTGATTACAGCCATGGACTCCTAAGCCTTGAATTATGCACATAATGACCCAGAGAGAATTATCTTCCCACAGAAAGTAGATATGCTGAGAGAAAGCTGGAGTTTTCCTGCTGAATCAGGGAATTCAGTGAACCTTGGAGAAAACAAGGGAATAAATAACAGGGGGGAAGAGGTGCCCCATAAAAATGCCCTGAAAAAAATAAAACCAGAAAAAGAATGCAACTTTTTCCTCTTCCAGGTTTTGGTTTTGTAATTGAGTTGTTTTTCTGCAGATGTGTGACAAATAAAAATCCACCTATTGGAAGCATCCAATATTCATTCACTCATGTATTCACTGGGCTCTCCTTCTGCTACAGGTTAGGCCTTCCAACATCCAAAGATAGTAATCTCGAACTTCCCTGGTGGTCTGGTGATTAAAACACAGTGCTCCCATGCAGATCTGGGGCAGGGTTTCCTAGAAAAAGTGGTACAGATGAACCTGTTTGCAGGGCAGGAATAGAGACACAGATGTAGGGAATGGACATGTGGACGTGGTGGGGGGTGGGATGAACAGAGATTGGTACTAACGTATGTGCACTGTCATGCGTAAAACAGATAGCTAGTGGAAACCCACTGTATAATGCAGGGAGCGCAGGTCAGTTCTGTGGTGACACAGATGAACGGGATGGGGTTTGGAAGGGATGGTGGAGAGGAAGGGGATATACATATACGTATAGCTATTCACTTCATTGTACTAACACTGAAGAAAGTTTGTTAGCAGAAACTAACACAACACTGTAAAACAGTTATACTCTAATAATTTTTTTTTAAAGGGCTTTCCAGGTGGCTCAGTGGTAAAGAATCTGCCTGGCAATGCAGGAGACATGGATCCAATCCCTGGTCTGAGAAGATCCTGCATGCTGTGGGGTGTGGCCAAAAACAAACAAAAACAACAAAAAACCAAGACAGCAATCTTGTCAACTCTCCAAAGACTTCTCCAACTTAGTCATCCTTGGTGTCCTCAGCTCTTCATTACAGGGTTGACTCATGCAACACGACCACGTCCTATCCCAGGTGACACGCACTGAGAACACCAAGACAAATGGGCTGCTGTTCCACCCACGCACCTCCTGCCTCAGCTTGTTTTCAGCAGGCAAAAAATGCTGCCATGAATGTGTCAATTTGCAATGAATTAAATTCTAATTCCAGGTAAACTGTTGAAACAATATTTATCCTTGCATACTTATCTGACTACCTTCTGCGTACAGAGCCTATATTAGGCATTTCTAAGTCAGAGAATCCTTAAGAATAGTTTTATGGTTATAAAACACAAGCAATCAACTTTAAGGTAAGGTCTTAGTTTCTGAGGGCAAAATCTGTTTTCCTCTTTCTTCTTTCTGAAGGACTCTCTGACTAAGAAATACCTGATACAGGCAAGCTCTGGAAGCCTCATTCAAATCTTGTCTGAATACAAAATGACTTCAGAAAAAAAGGAAACCACATAGGAAAAAAGACACAAAATCTGACTGTCAAAATGTATTATTCATGTACATCAGAGACTCAAATAAACCATCACTCATTCATTCAACAAACATTTATTGAGCCTCTGCTCCTAGTGGGCACTTTGGGGACTGAGTAAGACAAGGCAGCTGTCCTGAAAGGGCTTATGATTGAGTACATAACATCTGCATACTCTTCCCTCCTTAGCTCTCACCTGTTGAAAATTAACCAAGTGCCAAACAAGCACAGATTCTAGCCTATAGGGTGTTTTCCCAGTGGTTAATTTATTAATCTTTTTAACTCTGTTTCCACATCTGCAATATTCCTGAAAGGACTGGTATAAGGATGAAATGACATGCTAAAGATTTCTCTGTCCCCAGATGTCTTCTTGTTGGGCCAACCTGACCTTGATGGTCATGTTCTAAAAGCACACTATCCAACATACAAACATCCCCACAAACAGCTTAAGCAAAACAGAAAATACAAGTGTTCTCTCAACTCTTTCCTCTGACAAAAGTAATTTTGACTCACATATTTTGTAGTAATTAAGAACAGAGGGTAAAAGCAATCAAATGGGGGCAGCCTGGAAAATAAAAAGGTAGAGGCAAGGTTTTCCCCATATTCTATCATAATTGAGTGCTTAGAAGACAGAGCAAATATTATGGGAATTGAGAGGGATTGAGATGGAGGAGGAGGTGTCTCACTTGGACTTTCAAAGGTTAGACTGACAGGTGGAGGGAGCAGATACAAAATTACAAGGAGAAACGAAATGCAAGGCCTGTTTGAAGAAACCCTGAGAAGTCCAGCTTGACTGTGACCTAGCACAGGGGTGGAGAATAAAAGGAAATAAAACTTAAGTTTGAACAGAGTAGAAGCCCCAGTGGTAGATAGGTAAAACCAGCCTAAGCACTCAAAATAATTCAGAAGGTCATGTTTTAAAAGCGTACAATCCAGTGGCTTTTAGTACATGTACAAAGTTGGGCATTTAGCACTGCAATTAATTGTAGAATATTTTAATTACCCTAAAAAGAAACCCACACCCCTAACCATAACCTCAATACCCCTTCCCCTTCCAGCCCTCAGTTCAGTTCAGTTCAGTTCAGTCGCTCAGTCATGTCCGACTCTTTGCAATCCCATGAATAGCAGCAAGCCAGGCCTCCCTGTCGATCACCAACTCCCGGAGTTCACCCAAACTCATGTGCATCGAATCGGTGATGTCATCCAGCCATCTCATCCTCTGTCGTCCCCTTCTCCTCCTGCCCCCAATCCCTCCCAGCATCAGGGTCTTTTCCAATGAGTCAACTCTTCGCATGAGGTGGCCAAAGTATTGGAGTTTCAGCCTCAGCATCAGTCCTTCCAATGAACACCCAGGACTGATCTCCTTTAGGATGGACTGGTTGGATCTCCTTGCAGTCCAAGGGACTCAAAAGAGTCTTCTCCAGCACCACAGTTCAAAAGCATCAATTCTTCAGCACTCAGCTTTCTTCACAGTCCAACTCCACATCCATAC
>NW_011494939.1:853616-854186 GCF_000754665.1 Bison bison bison
CTTCACTCTCTGCCATAAGGGTAGTGTCATCTGCATATCTGAGGTTATTGATATTTCTCCCGGCAATCTTGATTCCAGCTTGTGCTTCTTCCAGCCCAGCATTTCTCATGATGTACTCTGCATATAAGTTAAATAAGCAGGGTGACAATATACAGCCTTGACGTACTCCTTTGCCTATTTGGAACCAGTCTGTTGTTCCATGTCCAGTTCTAACTGTTGCTTCCTGACCTGCATACACATTTCTCAAGAGGCAGATGAGGTGGTCTGGTATTCCCATCTCTTCAGAATTTTCCACAGTTTATTGTGATCCACACAGTCAAAGGCTTTGGCATAGTCAATAAAGCAGAAGTAGATGTTTTTCTGGAACTCTCTTGCTTTCTCCATGATCCAGCGGATGTTGGCAATTTGATCTCTGGTTCCTCTGCCTTCTCTAAAACCAGCTTGAACATCTGGAAGTTCACGATTCATGTACTGCTGAAGCCTGGCTTGCAGAATTTTGAGCATTACTTTACTAGCGTGTGAGATGAGCGCAATTGTGCAGTAGTTTGAGCATTCTTTGGCATTGCCTTT
>NW_011494939.1:854904-871438 GCF_000754665.1 Bison bison bison
GCCCATTTGACTTCACATTCCAGGATGTCTGGCTCTAGGTGAGTGATCACACCATCATGATTATCTGGGTCATGAAGATCTTTTTTGTACAGTTCTTCTGTGTATTCTTGCCACCTCTCCTTAATATTGTCTGCTTCTGTTAGGTCCATACCATTACTGTCCTTTATGGAGCCCATCTTTCATGATATGTTCCCTTGGTATCTTCCAACCCTAGACAACCACTAATCTACTCTCTAACTACAGATTTGCCTATTTTGGACATTTCATATACTGTAAATGGAATCATACAGTATATGGTCATTTGGAACTGGCTTCTTTCAAATAGCATGTTTTCAAAATTCATTCATATGGTAGCATGTATCAGTACACTGTTTCTTTTAATATTTATTTATTGATTTGGCTGTGCCAAATCTTTGTTACCGCATGCAGATCTTTGGTTGTGGCATGTGAACTCTTAGTTGCAGCATGTGGGATCTAGTTCCCCGATGAAGGATTGAACCCAGGTCCACTGCATTGGGATCGCAGAGTCTTAGCCACTGGACCAAAAGGGAAGCCCTCATCCTTTGTTTTTATTAATCAATAAAACTTCATTACGCAGATACACTGCATTTCATTTATCCATTCATCAGTTGATGGACACTTGGACTGTTTTCATATTTTTGGCTATTATGAATAATGCTGCTCTGAACACTAGTATACAAGTGTTTGTGTGGGCACAGGTTTCCAACTCTCTCCCATCTAGAAGTGGAATTGCTGGGTCATATGACTCCTGTTTCTTTTTGAGAAACTGCCAGAACATTTTCCAAAGATATCTCACTATTTTACATTTCCACCACAATGTATGAGGGTTCCAATTTCTCCATATCCTCACCAACACTTGACATTATCCTTTTTATTATTATTATAACCATCCTACTAAGTATAAACTGACATTTCATCACAGTTTTGATTTGCATTTTCCTGATGACTAATGACATTGAGCATCTTCTCGTGTGCTCACTGAGTAGGGTGTATGTCCTTGGAGAAATATTTCTTCCTTTGCCTGTTTTAAACTGAGCTATCCCAGAGACGGGGAGCCTGGTGGGGTGCCGTCTATGGGGTCGCACAGAGTCGGACACGACTGAAGCGACTTAGCAGCAGCAGTAGCATTTGTCCTTTTATTATTAAGTTGTAACAGCTCTTTTTCTATTTTAGATACAAATCCCTTATCGGGAGTATATTTGCAAAAATTTTCTTACAATCTGTGGTAAACAGAATGTTTTTGAAGCACAAAGTTTTTAACTTTAATGATGCCCAGTTTATCTATTTTTGCTTTTATTTCTTGTACTTATATCTAAGAAACCACTATCTAATCCAAAGTCACAAAGTTGACACCTATGTTTTCTTCTAAGGACTTTACAGCTTTAGCTCTTTTGAGTTAATTTTTATATTAACACATGGTGTGAAAAGGCAGGTCATTTTTTTAATCTTTAATCTTCTAAATTCATCAAGATGGGTTTTAGACAGAGTAGCCTGTCAGGAATATGTAGACTGGATTAGTTTGGTAGGAGACTAAAGGTGTAGAGGTCTAAATATATGGTAATAAAAGCAGTATAAATTAAAGTCCTGGAAGTAGGGGCCTAAGCATCAATTTTATTTTTTTAAAGCTCACAGATTATTCTAGTGTGCAGTCAGATCTTAGAAGAAGAGATAGGAAATATATTGGAGAATAATGAATGACAGACAAAGGCAAGAGGGTCCTTCTAAGTGGCTGTGTCTAAGCAAGGTTAGTGCTGGGGTCACTCTGGTCTGGACTGACTACACCCCAGGAAAAGAAGAGGTGCAGCAGAGACACCTAGGGGAAGACTGGAAATACCCATCAGTGAGTGAGCACATGCTTCTGAAATTTGACAGAAAGTACCTTTGAATTTAGTAAGTTTGTGTCCCTGCTTCAAATCACCGGTAAAGTGGGAATTCTCTGGCAGTTCAGTGGTTAGGACTCCACACTTTTACTGCTGAGCCCTGGGTTCAATCCCTAGTTGAGGAACAAAAATCCCACTAGCCATGCAGCTCAGCCAAAAAAAAAAAAAAATTACATATGAGGCACAATTTTGCCTTTTGTAGTAGGTGAGAAGTGCTCATTCTTTGGAAATTATTCTTATTTCATATATGTGCAGTTGACTATCTTCACACATTTCCATCAGTTGTATCTCTCACTACACTATCTGGTTTTCCACCTGGAGGAACCAGTCATGGAAATTCACCTAATGAAATGATGAAGTCTAATTTGGAAGTTCAGCCACAAAGGAAAGAATTGTCTTTTGGGAAATGCTTTCTCCATTCAGAAGCAGGAGACTAATTATAAGAAAACACCTCAGCAGACTGAACTGAGGCATTAACATATTGGGTTAATGAGCATTTCCACCCTGAGGAAACTCAGAGAAGTTTCAACTGACCTTTGTGAACTTGGTTAACCAAACTCTGCTGCTGCTGCTGTGGCACCCCACTCCAGTACTCTTGCCTGGAAAATTCCATGCACGGAGGAGCCTGGTGGGCTGCAGTCCATTGGGTCGCTAAGAGTCGGACATGACTGAGTGACTTCACTTTCACTTTTCACTTTCATGCATTGGAGAAGGAAATGGCAACCCACTCCAGTGTTCTTGCCTGGAGAATCCCAGGGACAGGGGAGCCTGGTGGGCTGCCATCTATGGGGTCGCACAGAGTTGGACACGACTGAAGTGACTTAGCAGCAGCAGCATCCTTCGAAGTCTAATTTAAAGGTTGCTTAGAATACATTGTAGACTGAATGATACTCAACCCTGGTCTCTCATTTAAAACAACTTGGGTTGTACATATTTACTTTATTTTAAATGCTCATTCCCTAACCTTTATCTGAGAGTGCTTTGATGGAACATATTTGGGGTAGGTCACCAGTGTTTGTATTTTTAGAAAATGGGACAAGTGATTCCTATGCCAACCAGGATTTAGAATCAGGATGTGGAATGAAGAAATCTGCTTCTAACCAGGTTTGCCATAACTAGCTATTATACTTTCCATGTATGCAAGCTCAGTCATCTCCAACACTTTGCGACCCCATGAACTGTAACCCACCAGGCTCCTCTGTCCACGAGATTTCCCAGTCAAGAATACTGGAGTGGGTTGCCATTTCCTTCTCTAGGGGATCTTCCCAACCCAGGGATGGAACCCACATCTCCTGCATCGGCAGGCAGATTCTTTACCACTGAGCTGCCAGGGAAGCCCAACTAACTACTTTAATCTTGAGCAATTCCCTGAAGTCTATCTGAGCCTCGGTTCCTTGGTAAGAAAAGAGGGATAGTAATAATCATAAATACCTCCCAATATCTTCGTGTGAGAGAAAAAACTGACATTCCATATTTCAAAAGAGCGCTCCAAAATACGTCATGTTATTATCAAATCCAGTAGTCACCTATTTTACTCAACAGCTTTCCAGCATAAGACTTATTTGGCCTCCCCCTTTTTGAAACACTGCCTTCTCGTGGCTTCTCTAATGTGACAGTCCCCTGGTTCTCTTACCTCGGGGACTGCTCCTCTTCTCTAATGTGACAGTCCCCTGGTTCTCTTACCTCGGGGACTGCTCCTCTTCTCTAATGTGACAGTCCCCTGGTTCTCTTACCTCGGGGACTGCTCCTCTTCTCTAATGTGACAGTCCCCTGGTTCTCTTACCTCGGGGACTGCTCCTCTTCTCTAATGTGACAGTCCCCTGGTTCTCTTACCTCGGGGACTGCTCCTCTTCTCTAATGTGACAGTCCCCTGGTTCTCTTACCTCGGGGACTGCTCCTCTTCTCTAATGTGACAGTCCCCTGGTTCTCTTACCTCGGGGACTGCTCCTCTTCTCTAATGTGACAGTCCCCTGGTTCTCTTACCTCGGGGACTGCTCCTCTTCTCTAATGTGACAGTCCCCTGGTTCTCTTACCTCGGGGACTGCTCCTCTTCCATGTAGCTTCCTTGTTCCCCCTGCACTGTTGGGGCTCTAAAGGTTGGACCACCAGGCCTCAGTCATGGTTCCCCTTATCTTTTCTACACACACTTTCTCCCTTGGCAATCCCATCCAGTTTTGGGAGATCTGTGATTTAACATAAGCATCCCAAAATTTCTATCTCCAGCCCTCATGTTTACTAGCTATCTAAATGCCTACTTGACCTCTCCTACTTAGACCTCCACTTGGAGATCTAAACTATCTCAAACTGAACACATCGGAAAGGAAATTCCTGATTTTCCCTCCCCAAACTGCTGCTCCCACTAATCCTTTCCCTTTCAGTGTGTGGTATGTGTGTGTGATTTACTACAAGGAATTAGCTTATTTGACTATGAAGCTTGTCTAAGCAAATCCAAAATCTGTTGGACAAGCAGACAGGAAGGGAAGATTGGGCGGGCTCACACTGTGAACTTCACAGCCCTAACTGTTCTCTCTCTCTTTTTCAAACCATCTGACAACAGGCTAGTAATCAAGTCAGTCCATGAATATTCCATACTCCCTACCATCCCTCGCACAACCTCCTCAAAAAATCTACTCAAAGAGATTTCTGAGTCTATCTCCCTCACTTTCTTTTGGGCCACAGACTTTAGTTAGGTTGCTTGCTCAATGAATGCAGCTGTCCCCAGAAAGAGATTTCCTTTTTCATATATGATTTGAGTTGCATGGATATAGAGGACCACACTAGACCAAAATTTTTCCTACTTGAGTTAATTTGCCTTTCTGAATCATTCACATGATACCTAAGTTCACCTGGTTCCTAATTGCATAAAATATTGTTTTAAAGACAAAACCTTTTTTTATTTATAATCCATGAGTTGTGGGATTTTTTACTCTGTAAGATTCTTATCCTAAAATACTTTCTTGGGTTTAAAAAAGAAACATCAAATACATTTTTCTCTCTTGAATCACAAGATACAGAATGCTTAACAATATCTCTAGGGAAAAGACTTCTCATTGAGATATAAGTGACATATAATACTATATTAGTTTCAGGTGTACAACATAACAGGCCTTCCCTGGTGGCTCAGTGGTAAAGAATCCACCTTGCAGTGCAGATAATGCAGGTTCAATCCCTAGTCCAGGAAGACGACATCCAGCTGCGACTAGGACTCAATACAGCCAAATAAATTAATAAATAGACATTTTTTAAAAGATAGGTTAAAGATGAAAATGTAAGACATAAAACCATAAAACTCCTAGAAGAAAACATAGAGAAAACATTCTTTGACATAAATCTTAGTAATCTCGTCTTAGATGAACCTCCCAAGGCAAAAGAAATAGAAGTGAAAGTGAAGTCACTCAGTCGTGTCCCGACTCTTTGAGACCCCATGGACTGTAGCCTACCAGGTTCCTCCATCCAAGGGATTTTCCAGGCCAGAATACTGGACTGGCTTGCCATTTCCTTCTCCAGGAGATCTTCCCAACCCAGGGACTGAACCCGAGTCTCCTGCACTGTAGGCAGATGCCTTACCGTCTGAGCCACCAGGGAAGAGCCTCCCAAGGCAAAAGAAATAGAAGTAAAAACAAACAAATTAAATCTAATCAAACTTAAAAGTTTTCACACAGTAAAAGAAACCATCAACAAAACAAAAAAATAACATTTATGGAATGGGAGAAAATACTTGCAAATATGACTGATGAGGGGTTAATTAAACAAAATACATCAAAAGCTCATACAACTCAGTAACTAAAAAACAACCACCCAGTCAAAAAATGGGCAAAAGACCTAAACAGACATTTCACCAAAGATGACATACAGATAGCCAAGAGGCACATAAAAAGATGCTTATCACCACTAACTATTAGAGAAATACAAATCAAAACCACAATGAAGTATCTATCACCTCACACTGATCAGAACTGGCCATCATCTAAAAGTTTATGAATAATAAATTCTAGAGAGCGTGTGGAAAAATGGAACCCTTGTACATTGTTGGTAGAAATGTAAATTGGTACAGTCACTATGGAAAGGAGTAGGGAGTTTCCTCAAAAAACAAAAATAGAACTACCACTCCAAGAACTACCACACAATACAGCGATTCCATTCTTGGTTATATATCCAAAGAAAATAAAAACACGAATTCAAAAACATACCCACACCTCAATAGTTCGCAAGAGTCGGACACGACTTAGTGCACTGTCTCCTTCACCCCGATAGTTCACAGCAGCATTATTTAAAATTGCCAAGATATGGAGCTAAGTGTCCACCAACAGATAAAATGAAGATGTGGTATATGAATACACACACACACACACACAATAGAATACTATTCAGCCAGAAACAAAGAACAAAATTTTGCCATTTGCAACAACATGGATGGACCTAGAGGGCATTATGCTTAATGAAATAAATCAGACAGAAAGACAAATACTATATGACATCACATATATGTAATCTAGAAAATAAAACAAATGAATGAATATAACAAAACAGAAATAGACTTCTAGAGAACAAACTAGTGTTTATCAATGGAAAAACAGGGAAAGGGGGATGTAACATTGGGGTAGGGGATTAAGAGGTAAAACTACTATGTACAAAACAAGTGAGCTACAAGCATATATTATAATAAATTTAAATGCAGTACAGTATAATCTTAAAAAGTAAAATAAAATTTCACAAGGGAAAAATATTGCATAGAACTATACACAGACACAAACATGCACAAAAGAGTGGAAATAAAACTGGTGAAGCCTGAATAAGTCTGTGGATTGCAACTTTTGATATTATACTATAATTATCTAAGATGGTAGCATGGGGAAAACTGGGTGAAAGATACACAGGGCTTCTCTGTACTATTTTTGCAATATCTTGTGAATTTATATTTATTTCAAAATAAGAAGGAAAATTCTTTTGCACCCAACAACTTGGATCATAAGGGCATTAGGCAGAATGAGGAAAACAATCTCAAAAGGCCATATATTGTATGATCCCATGTATATAAAATTTTCAAAATTAAAAAATAAACACAGATGGAGTATAGATTACTCACTTTCAGAGGGTGAAAGTTAAGTGGGAGGAAAGGGGCGCATGTGATTTTGAAGAGGTAGCATAAGGGGGCATCTTTACAGCTATGGTATAGTTCTGTATTTTGATTGCAGTTATGGTGACAGGAATCTCCATAGGTGATAAAACGCCATAGGGCTATACAAACACACTGTATCAATTTCCTGGTTTGGGCACTGTACTAAATTTAACAAAAACTTTAACCACTTGGAGAAACTGAGTGATGGGTACATCAGTTCAGTTCAGTTCAGTCGCTCAGTCGTGTCCAACTCTTTGCGACCCCATAAATCGCAGCACGCCAGGCCTCCCTGTCCATCACCAACTCCCGGAGTTCCTCAGACTCATGTCCATCGAGTCAGTAATGCCATCCAGCCATCTCATACTCTGTCGTCCCCTTCTCCTCCTGCCCCCAATCCCTCCCAGCATCAGAGTCTTTTCCAATGAGTCAACTCTTTGAATGAGGTGTCCAAGGTACTGAAGTTTCAGCTTTAGCATCATTCCTTCCAAAGAAATCCCAGGGCTGATCTTCAGAATGGACTGGTTGGATCTCCTTGCAGTCCAAGGGACTCTCAAGAGTCTTCTCCAATACCACAGTTCAAAAGCATCAGTTCTTCGGAGCTCAGCTTTCTTCACAGTTGAACTCTCAGATCCATACATAGGACCTCTCTATATTGTGTGTGCAACCTCCTGTGAATAGTTTTCAAAAAAATAAGACTTCCAGGTGACTTATGATGGACATCACATTTTTTAGAAATACCCCTTTTTTTGTTAACTCTGTTAGAAATATTAAATAGAGACTTCCCTGGTGGTCTGGTGGTTAAGACTCTGCACTTCCACTGCAGGAGCCACACGTTCAATCCTTCGTTGAGGAAGTTCCACATGCCACACAGTTCAGCCAAAAGTTAAAAAAAAAAAAGAAATATTAAAGGAAGAGGAACAGAATTATGATCTGCTCAGATTGTTCGTTCATGGGGTTCTCAAAGCAAGAATGCTGAAATGGTTTACCATTCCCTTCTCCAGTGGAACACGCTTTGTCAGAACTCTCCACTATGACCCATCTATCTTGGGTGGCCCTACACAGCACAGCTCATAGTTTCATTAAGTTACACAAAGCCAGAACAATGGACTGGTTCAAAATTGGGAAAGGAGTATGTCAAGACTGTATATTGTCACCCTGCTTATTTAACTTATATGCATTTAACGTTATGCGAAATGCGGGCTGGATGAAGCTCAAGCTGGAATCAAGATGGCAGAGAGAAATAACAATAACCTCAGATATGCAGATGACACCACCCTTATGGTAGAAAGCAAGAGGAACTAAAGAGCCTCTTGATGAAAGTGAAAGAGGAGAGAGAAAAAGCGGGCTTAAAACTCATCATTCAAAAAACAAAGATCATGGCATCCAGTCCCATCACTTCACGGCATATCTGCTGCTCCTGCTAAATCACTTCAGTCGTGTCGGACTCTGTGCGACCCCATAGACGGCAGCCCACCAGGCTCCCCCGTCCCTGGGATTCTCCAGGCAAGAACACTGGAGTGGGTTGCCATTTCCTTCTCCAGTGCATGAAAGGAAAAGTGAAAGTGAAGTCGCTCAGTCATGTCTGACTTTTAGCGACCCCATGGACTGCGGCCTACCAGGCTTCTCTGTCCATGGGATTTTCCAGGCAAGAGTACTGGAGTGGGTTGCCATTGCCTTCTCCATCATGGCATATAGATGGGGAAAAATAGTAAACAGTGACAGACTTCATTCTCTTATGGTCCAAAATCACTGCAGATGGTGACTGCAACCATGAAATTAAAAGACGCTTGCTCCTTGGAAGAAAAGCTATGACAAATCTAAACAGTGTATTAAAAAGCAGGACATCACTTTGCCAACAAAGGTCCGCATAGTCAAAGCTATGGTTTTTCCAGTAGTCCTGTACAGATGTGAAAGTTGGACCATAAAGCAGGCTGAGTGCCAAAGAATTGATGCTTTCCGATTGTGGTGCTGGGGAAGACTCTTGAGAGTCCCTTAGATGGCAAGGAGATCAAACCAGTCAATCCTAAAAGAATCAACCCTGAATATTCATTGGAAGGACTGATGCTAAAGCTGAAGCCCCAATACTTAGGGCACCTGAAGTGAACAGCCAACTCCCTAGGAAACACCCTGATGCTGGGAAAGATTAAGGGCAGGAGAAGACGGGGGTGACAGAAGATGAGATGGTTGGATGGCATCATTAACTCAATGGACATGAGCAAACTCTGGGAGACAGTGAAGGACAAGGAAGTCTGGCGTGCTACAGTCCATGGGGTCACAAAGAGTCAGACATGACTTAGCAACTGAACGACAAGATGTCAGGTGAGTAAGCAAAGACCAATTCCTGCCCAGAAGGAACCACCACTACACTGAAATGTAGTACCACATAAGTGAGATGCTTTTGTTAATATATATCAGAAAACTAATCATTAATCTACTTGTTTTATCTCCTTACCAAAACAGTAGTAGCAACTGCTATCACTGGAAAGCATTATGAGGTTCCAAGTTGTTCTGAAAAATGAAATATATTTTCAAATACAAGCAAATAAAATCTATATAGTTTTTACAAACATTTTTTGTACCTGCATTGGGAGGAAAGGCCCTAAAAACACTGAACTAAATGTCACAGACACAGAGGAGAGTAATGGAGAAAAAAGTGTAGGTCATCCTTATACTGGAGTTGGGAGAAGAATCCTTTGCTCTAAATTAGCCATGCTAGAGAATAATGAGAACTGCTAGGAGCCATCTCTAGCTAAAATGTGTCTGCTAGTAGCCACACCTCTCCCTAACTCCTCCATTCCCCTGCCTCTCACTCCACACTCATAACTGATTCACAGTGAGGGAAATGATCCAGATGCATAGAGAGAAAACAGGAGAGAGAGAGCACCTATCCACTTTCTTTTCTCAGTTACTATGATTTTCAAAAAATGTTTTACTTATATAAAAGTAATTTACTTATATAAAAGTAATTTACTTATATAAAAGTAATATATGTACATATTTTTAAGTTAAATTGTTTTATTAGGCTTCTAATATAACAGCACTAGTCTCCTGCTTCAGCCCTCCCCATACCCAGTTTCTGGCCCCAAAGCAATCCAACTTTCTTGGACCTGATGCTTCCCTATGTATTTTTTTTTATAGCTTCTTTTTTTTTTTCTCTGTATTTCTAAACAGCACAATTATAGGGGAACTTCATTTTTCATATTCAGTTATTTTTTATTGGCATTCTACTCTTAATCATAGGTGTTTAGATCTCTTGTTCCTCCATCTATTTCCAGGGAATGACTTCCCTCCACCCGCCCCCACCTCCCACACACACACTCCCTAATACAGATTTTTGGCTAAATATTTAGCATTTATAACAACATTGTAAATAACTGTGACTCTCATCTGAGCCATTTCCTTTCTCGTGAGCTTATAATTTTCCTTGGAGTTAAATGCTTATTAGGCATAACCTTCTAATTCCTTTCAAGTTCTGTGCCAAAACTCCTTTAAAAGATAGCTGGTACTCTACTGGGTAGAGTACTACTTACTTACTTATTAATTTTTAAATGTTGACACGTCTGGAGCTCTCCACGCTCCTGCTCTGTCTGGGTTATTTTTATTCTAGGCCTGCTACATTACGGTGCTCTGGGATTTTTCCCATCATCCTGGGAACTCACACCTTTCTCTTATGTTGTGTCCTTATGTACTTACTGAGGTCCTTATATTCTTTTCTGATTTACTTACTTTAATGGAGTGCGTTCTCTAGAGCTTTTGAAGAAGAGCACATTGGCATAAGGATTCTGAAGGCTTTATCTTCTACCCTCACATTTGATTGGCAGTATGGTAGGTGTAGAATTCTAGATTAGATCCCATTTTTCCTTGGCATTTTGAAGGCCTTGCTTTACTGTGGGCCAGCTTTCCTCTCCTCTGTATGTGATCTGTTCCCCTCCCAAATGCAGAGTTTTAGACTCTTCTCTTTAATCACAGTATTCTAAAACCTCACGATGCTTTTGTTTGTTTTGTTCGTTTCATTCATTTTGCTAAGCATTCAGCAAACCCTTTCAATCCGAAGACTCATGCACTTCTCTTCTGATAAATCTCCTTTATTTTTTCCCCTTGATTAACTTCTCTCTTTTCTATTCTTTTTTGAACTCTGTTATTTGGATATTGGACCCACTCAAATGATTTTATTTGCTTATATTTTCTGTCTTCAGTTCTCTTTTTTCCTACTTTGAAGATGTCTTCAACTTTATCTCCCAAAGCTTCTATTCACTTAATAGAATTTTTTTTCTACAGCATAAGGAATTATAGCCATTATTTTATAATAACTTTAAGTGGAGTATAATTTATTAAAATATCAAATGATTATGTTATACTCCTGAAACTAATACTATAAATCAACTATATTTCAATAAAAAAATGTTTTTTTAGTTTAACTAATACCTTTTTATCTTCCAAAAGCTCTTCCTTAACTGATGAATATTCCCTTTAAGAGTATTTTTTCCCTCCCTTCGTAGATTCAATGTCATGTTTTGCTCCTTGGATTATCTCTTTTCTTCTAAACTTTTTTAATGTTTCTTTTATTTTCTCTTTCATGTTAAATGCTTTTCCCAAATCTCTCATAGTCCTTGGGTGCCATCCATATGTAAGAGTAAGGCATGAAAAAGCTAGTTGGAAGCTAAGCGTGGGCTTCACTGTAAAGTAATCAGGCTGGAAAGCAGCTATTTCCCTGGGTGCTCATGGTCTCTACTGCCAACATCTGTAAGTTTGTTTTCCTTGGTTTCCCAAGAGAAGAACCATCCCATTTCTAAGCCTGAAAATCAATCTCCTGACAGCTGTGTGAGGGAAAGAGGCCGGAGTCTAACCATTAACTCTGCAAACTTTCCCTCCGTGCCCACTCTCAGTAGGACCTCCCTTCCTTTGCTGTTTCCCATGTTTCCAAGTCCAGTCTCTGAGTCAACATTTCTGAGGAGTAAACTTTTTCAGTCTTCTATTGGGCCAGTGAATTGGAGCCTGGCTATGTAAAGAAGCTGAAGCTCTAATACTTTGGCCACCTGATGCAAAGAGCTGACTCATTGGAAAAGACCCTAATGCTGGGTAAGATTGAGGGTAGGAGGAGAAGAGGGGTGACAGAGGATGAGATGGTTGGATGGTATCATCAACTCAATGGACACGAGTCTGAGCAAACTCCAGGAGATTGTGAAGGACAGGGAAACCGGTGTGCTGCAGTCCATGTGGTCACAAAAAGTCAGACATGATTGAGCGACTGAACAACAAAAACAACATGCAAACAAGAGAAAAAATTCTAGAGATTTGTCTTAGTCCACTCAGGCTGCTATAACAAAGATACCTTAGACTGAATGCTTTAAACAACCAACATTTGTCTCTCACATTTCTGGAGGCTGGGAAGTCTAGATCAAGATGCTAGCAGAGCCCCACAAGGACACACCCCAGGACGGCACATAGTATGGATCCACTGCCAAAGACCTTTCAAGGGTGTTTTAGTAGCTGAACCTGAGGGCATTTTTGAAGCATAGTTTTTGTTTAAGAAAATGAACACAAGAGAAGATGTCAGGCAAATAAAGAGCAAGAAATTCCTCTTCATCTCGGAAGTTTATTACAAATCCACTGAACACCCTGGAATGTACAGAATCTGAGAGCAAGGTTAAGAAATAGCTGAACAACAAAAATTAGGAATTTGACCATCCATCAAGGTTTGCCCTATTTCATAGTATCAGGCAAGGTTAAAATTCCAAAGTTGACATGAATGGATTTTAGAAGATTTAAGGTTAAATGTAAATTCTAGTTAAGTCAGAGGCTTTGTTCTTTGGACTAACTGTGAAGAAACTGAGGGAAGGTTTGTTTATCATGTTATAAATAGAGTTTTGTTTATTCTTCAAAATAAAGTGGTGGTTCTCCTTTAAAAAAAAAATGCCAGCAGATTTGGTATCTGGTGAGAGCCTACTTCCTGGTTCATAGATAAACTGTTTTCTCACAGTGTCTTCACACGGTAGAAGGAAGGACAAGGGAGCTCTCTTTGACACTAACCCCAAAGATAAAGATTCCACTCTCATGACTGAATCACTTCCAAAAGGCCCTACCTACTAACAATATCATATTGTGGGTTAGGATTTACTAATAACATATGATTTTGGAAGTGAAGTGAAGTTGCTCAGTCGTGTCTGACTCTTTGCGATCCCATGGACTGTAGCCTACCAGGCTCCTCTGTCCATGGGATTTTCCAGGCAAGAGTACTGGAGTGGGCTGTCATTTCCTTCTCCAGAGGATCTTCCCAACCCAGGGATCACACCCAGGTCTCCCACATTTCAGGCAGATGCTTTATCATCTGGGCCACCAGGGAAATCCTAAGGGGGGGACACAAGTGTTCAGTCCATAACAAGGTCTTAACTGCCTTCTTATGAAAACATTCATGTTCACATAGACATTCTCATATTTTCAGTCCCACTCATACCTGTGCCTGTTGTGCTTAATTCGAGCTTTCCCAGGATACTGCTGTGAAAACTGGCTTGCTCCTTGAAGTTACCCTCTTACAGGCAGTTAGATCTGAGAAAGTGAAAAACAGTGCCGCTGGCAATCAGACTGTGATAGCCCTCCAGAACATAAAAAATGTTTCCAAGGGACGTGAACAAGGTTATTTAAACAACATTTCTATATAAGGCCATGCCACAGAACGACTAACCATCTTTTCTTCTAAGTGCTTTCCTACCAATGATATTCCCGGTCTGCTTTTTTCCTTCAGTTTTTGGAAGAAAGATTTCTGAAATGTCCCCATTTCTCAACAATATCCCATCCAGAAATGGCAGTTCACATCCCTCCTCAGAATCATGCAGCAAAAACTCAACCCTATAAGAATTCTTTCCTGGTGGGAATGCAAACTGAAACCACCACTATGGAGAACAGTATGGAGATTCCTTAAAAAACTAGGAATAAAACTACCATACGACCCAGCAATCCTATAACTGGGCATATACCCTGAGGAAACCAGAACTGAAATAGATACATGTACCCCAGTGTTCACTGCAGCACTACTTACTATAGATAGGACATGGAAACAACCTAGACATACATCAACAGATGAATGGATAAGGAAGTTGTGGTACACATACACAATGGAATATTACTCAACTATGAAAAGGAATGCATTTAAGTCAGTTCTAACAAGGTGTGTGATCCTAGCACCTATTATACTATAGAGCCTATTATATACAGAGTGAGGTAAGTCAGAAATAGAAAGACAAATATTGTATATTAACACATATATATGGAATCTATAAAGATGGTACGGGCAATCCTCTGTGCAGGGCAGCAAAGGAGAGACAAACATAAAGAACATATTTTTGGGCTCAGTGGGAGGAGAGGGTGGGACAATTTGAGAGAAAAGAATTGAAACATACATATTACCATACGTAAAATAGATAGCCAGTGAGAGTTTGATGTATGACACAGGGCACAAAGCTGGTGCTCTGTGACGACTTGGAGGGATGCGGTGGGGAGGGAGGTGGGAGAGGAATTCAGGAAGGAAGGGTCACAAGGATGCCTCTGGCCAATTCCTGTTGATGTATGGCAAAAACCATAACAATATTGTAAAGTAATTATCCACCAATTAAAATTTAAAAAAAAATCTTTTTTCTTTATAAAAATAAAGTTTGTTTTGAAATAATTTACAATCACAAAAAGTTGAAAAAATAATACAGAAAGCTCCTACAAACCCTTCCCTGGAGTACTTTAATGATAGCATATTTCATAATAATAAAAAAGTATAATAATAATCATAAATTACCATAATCATAAAATTATTATAGTAATCATAATTTCTGGTTTTATGAAAATCAGAAAACTGATATTGCTATAATACTATTAAACCATACTATAGCTCTTATTCAGATTTCTTTAGGATTTCAGTCATCAAAACTCATCCACATTTTTTTTTCACTTCTTTAACTGCTTCCTTATCCTTTCTGCTTAAAACATGCTGTTCCATCTGCCTTAGGCACTTATCCCTGTTGCAACAACTCACCTCTCATGTGTGTTAAGTGCATGTTCTAATTTAGCTGTCTGCCTCGTCTTTCAGTTCCAGATCCTGTATCATTTCCAAAGGGAGGTTTTTCCAGGTGCTCCCCTCAAAAGGGTGTATCTGCCTACTGCTGCTAAGTCACTTCGGTCGTGTCCGACTCTGTGCGACCCCATAGATGGCAGCCCACCAGGCTCCCCCGTCCCTGGGATTCTCAAGGTAAGAACACTGGAGTGGGTTGCCATTTCCTTCTCCAATGCATGAAAGTGAAAAGTGAAAGTGAAGTCACTCAGTCGTGTCTGACTCTTAGCGACCCCATAGACTGCAGCCTGCCAGGCTCCTCCGTCCATGGGATTTTCCAGGCAAGAGTACTGGAGTGGAGTGCCATTGCCTTCTCCTATGTACTCTCAAAAGCCTCCTTCTCCTCCTTTCCATTTATTATAATAAAATAAATAATTATCTAATTTCATGGAAATATATGAGGATTGTGATGGTTAATTTTAGGTGTTAATTGATTGAGCTATTGGATGTCCAAATAGCTGGGAAAACATTATTTCTGTGTATGTCTATGAGGATGTCTCTGGAAGAGATTAGCATTTGAATCAGTAAATGGAGTAAAAAGGTCATCCTCACCAGTGTGTGTGGGCATCATCCAATCATTTGAGGGCCTAATGCAGTAAAGAGCCAGAGGACATGGGAATTTGCTTTTTCTGCTTGAACTGAGACATTCATCTTCTCCTGCCTTTAGATACCTGTGCTCCTGGTTCTCTGACCTCTGAACATGGATCTACGCCACCAGTTGCACTGGTTTTTAGGATTCAGACCCAGGCTGCATTATACCACGGGCTCATCTGGTTCCTCAGTTTGCAGACAGCAGATCATTGAACTTCTCTGTCTTCATAATCAGGTAAGCCAATCCCTATAATAAATCTCCTCTCACATATATTTGTAAGTATTCTATTGGTTCTGTTTCTCTGGACAATCCCAATACAGAGATGGAGAAATTAACTATGAATTATTTTAGGGTCTTTCACTTTATTATAAAATAACAAGATGTGATATTCCCTCTCTTTCAAAGTTAATTAGGCAGAACCTCTCTGGTACTTCCTGGTTTCAAATCAGCTCTTCCTTAAAAATCTGTAAATGGCATTGGGACACCACTGGATGAACTATAGAGTTGACTTGGGCTCCAAAATCACTGCAGATGGTGACTGCAGCCATGAAATTAAAAGACGCGTACTCTTTGGAAGGAAAGTTATGACCAACCTTGACAGCATATTAAAAAGCAGAGACATTACTTTTCCAAAAAAGATCCATCTAGTTAAGGCTATGTTTTTTCCAGTAGTCATGTATGGATGTGAGAATTGGAGTATAAAGAAAGCTGAGTGCTGAAGAATTGATGCTTTTGAACTGTGGTGTTGGAGAAAACTCTTGAGAGTCCCATGGACTGCAAGGAGATCCAACCAGTCCATTCTAAAGGAAATCAGTCCTAAATATTCA
>NW_011494939.1:871538-873054 GCF_000754665.1 Bison bison bison
AGAGAACGCACTGATCATAGCAAACACCTTCTTCCAACAACACAAGAGAAGACTCTACACATGGACATCACCAGATGGTCAACACCGAAATCAGATTGATTATATTCTTTGCAGCCAAAGATGGAGAAGCTCTATACAGTCAGCAAAAACAAGACCGGGAGATGACTGTGGCTCAGATCATGAACCCCTTATTGCCAAATTCAGACTGAAATGGAAGAAATGGGGAAAACCACTACACCATTCAGGTATGACCTAAATCAAATCCTTTATGATTATACAGTGGAAGTGAGAAATATATTTAAGGGACTAGATCTGATAGAATGCCTGATGAACTATGGATGGAGGTTTGTGACATTGTACAGGAGACAGGGATCAAGACCATCCCCATGGAAAAGAAATGCAAAAAAGCAAAATGGCTGTCTGAGGAGGCCTTACAAATAGCTGTGAATAGAAGAGAAGCGAAAAGCAAAGGGGAAAAGGAAAGAAAGACGCATCTTTGCATCTGTGAAGAAACTCTGCTATTCAGAGTTCCAAAGAATAGCAAGAAGAGATAAGAAAGGCTTCCTCAGCGATCAATGCAAAGAAATAGAGGAAAACAAGAGAATGGGAAAGAATAGAGATCTTTTCAAGAAAATTAGAGATATCAAGGGAACATTTCATGCAAAGATGGGCTCAATAAAGGACAGAAATGGTATGGACCTAACAGAAGCAGAAGATATTAAGAAGAGGTGGCAAGAATACACAGAAAAACTCTACAAAAAAGAGCTTCACGACCAAGATAATCATGATGGTGTGATCACTCACCTAGAGCCAGACATCCTGGAATGTGAGGTCAAGTTTTGGCCTTAGAAAGCATCACTACGAACAAAGCTAGTGGAGGTGATGGAATTCCAGTTGAGCTATTTCAAATCCTGAAAGATGATGCTGTAAAAGTGCAGCACTCAATATGCCAGGAAATTTGGAAAACTCAGCAGTGGCCACAGGACTGGAAAAGGTCAGTTTTCATTCCAATCCCAAAGAAAGGCAATGCCAAAAAATGTTCAAACTACCGCACAATTGCACTCATCTCACACGCTAGTAAAGTAATGCTCAAAATTCTGCAAGCCAGGCTTCAGTAGTACATGAATCATGAACTTCCAGATGTTCAAGCCGGATTTAGAAAAGGCAGAGGAACCAGAGATCAAATTGCCAACATCTGCTGGATCATCAAAAAAGCAAGAGAGTTCCAGAAAAACATCTATTTCTGCTTTATTGACTATGCCAAAGGCTTTGACTGTGTGGATCAAAACAAACTGTGGAAAATTCTGAAAGAGATGGGAATACCAGACCACCTGACCTGCCTCTTGAGAAACCTATATGTAGGTCGGGAAGCAACAGTTAGAACTGGACTGGTTAGAAGCAACAGTTAGAACAACAGACTGGTTCCAAATAGGAAAAGGAGTACATAAAGGCTGTATATTGTCACCCTGCTTATTTAACTTACATGCAGAGTACATCATGAGAAATGCTGGGCTGG
>NW_011494939.1:873154-875208 GCF_000754665.1 Bison bison bison
GAGTGTTTAATGTCTTTAGTAAAGATTTTTTTTTTACTTTCTTTGACCTTGGAACCCCTTAAATAAAGAGAAATTTCTCTTTATTCAATATTCAGAATTTCTGGTGCATTACTGGAGAATATGGAGTAAATGCACATGGAAGGGTATTTATTCCCATTCGTTTTTTCCTGATGAAGTAAAGAGAAGGTAAGTGAATGTAATTAGCAAGTGCCGTCATTCATTCTGCTATACACCTAGCAATCTGTATTCAACAAATCCTAGTATAGCAAAAGTTCTGGTTTAGGTCATCCTTGGAATAGATGAGTAAAGATAAACACCTTACCAGATAGAACTTATAGCACAGAAGGAATGTGGAAAGTCATGTGGGGTTGTGAGGAGCTGATAAGATCATGAATATAAGGCTATTTTTATGGCACCAGGCATACAGTAAGTACCAGTGTGGCCTGTTGTTATCTGTTGTTGTTCACTCTCTAAGTCATGCCCAGCTCTTTTGCAACCCCATGGACTGTAGCCCATCACACCCCTCTGTCCATGGGATTTCCCAGGCAAGACTACTGGAATGGGTTACCATTTCCTTCTCCATAAAAAAAAAAAAATCTTTCCCAATTCTCCCTTACTGAGATGCTTCCAAGAGTCCTCTGGGGTGGGTTCTCCCTTCCACAGAGAACCAAACAACTTTGTTTGACTCCAGGTGTGTTCCTGATGATTTCTGTTGCATGAACATTGACAGAAATCAGCTTTCTGTGGATTGTTAAGCCCTGTGTGTCTATTTTCCAGGTTCTAAAATGCTGTTGGCCTCTCTCTCTGGGGTGGCCATAAGTTGGATCCTCCTCTTCCACTTGCTGTGAGCCAATATTCTAGTGCCTAAAATTAAATTCGGATTTCCATCACTTGCAACAAGTTTCTGAGTGTGTTAATGGCAAAAAATCCAGGAATGAATAAATCTGAGATAGGACCTCTCATGCTGCATGGATAAGCCATGACTTTGAATGCTGAGCATATGTGTATCTCCAGACCAAGTCCTCGGACGTGGGGTAGCTCATCTTGGCCGCTCCTGTGCCGACGCAGCCTGGCACTCTTGGTCGCTGCCCCTGACCTTGGTAGAGGGGTAGCTCCTCTTGGCCACGCTTCTGCGAGGTCCATCGAAGGTCAGGGGTGGTGGCCGAGAGGAGCTACTGCACACCTGAGGTCAGGGGAGGCAGCCGAGAGGAGCAACCCCATGTCCAAGGAGCGGCAGCTGCGTGGGCACAGGAGGGCGGAGAGGAGCTACTCCACGTTCAAGGTCAGGAGGGACAGCCATGAGGAGATACCCCTCATCCAAGGTAAGGAGCAGTGGCTGCGCTTTGCTGGAGCAGCCGTGAAGAGATACCCCACATCCAAGGTAAAAAAAACCCAAGTAAGACGGTAGGTATTGAGAGAGGGCATCAGAGGGCAGACACACTGAAACCATAATCACAGAAAACTAGCCAATCTGATCACACGGACCACAGCCTTGTCTAACTCAGTGAAACTAAGCCATGCCGTGTGGGGCCACCCAAGATGGGAGGGTCATGGTGGAGAGGTCTGACAGAATGTGATCCACTGGAGAAGGGAATGGCAAACCACTGCAGTTTTCTTGCCTTGAGAACTACATGAAAAGTATGAAAAGGCAAAATGATAGGATACTGAAAAGGGAACTCCCCGGGTCAGTACGTACCCAATATGCTACTGGAGATCAATGGAGAAATAACTCCAGAAAGAATGAAGGGATGGAGCCAAAGCAAAAACAATACCTAGTTGTGGATGTGATTGGTGATAGAGGCAAGGTCCGATGCTGTAAAGAACAACATTGCATAGGAACCTGGAATGTCAGGTCCATGAATCAAGGCAAATTGGAAGTGGTCAAACAAGAGATGGCAAGAGTGAATGTCGACATTCTAGGAATCAGGGAACTAAAATGGACTGGAATGGGTGAATTTAACTCAGATGACCATTATATCTACTACTGTGGGCAGGAATCCCTTAGAAGAAATGGAGTAGCCCTCATAGTCAACAAAAGAGAGCGAAATGCAGTA
>NW_011494939.1:875503-884921 GCF_000754665.1 Bison bison bison
GGAAAAGGAGTACATAAAGGCAGTATATTGTCACCCTGCTTATTTAACTTACATGCAGAGTACATCATGAGAAATGCTGGGCTGGAAGAAGTACAAGCTGGAATCAAGATTGCCAGGAGAAATATCAATAACCTCAGATATGCAGATGACACCACCCTTATGGCAGAAAGTGAAGAGGAACTAAAAAGCCTCTTGATGAAAGTGAAAGTGGAGAGTGAAAAAGTTGGCTTAAAGCTCAACATTCTTAGAAAACTAAGATCATGGCATCTGGTCCCATCACTTCATGGGAAATAGATGGGGAAACAGTGTCAGACTTTATTTTTTTGACCTCCAAAATCACTGCAGATGGTGATTGCAGCCATGATATTAAAAGATGCTTACTCCTTAGAAGGAAAGTTATGACCAACCTAGATAGCATATTGAAAAACAGAGACATTACTTTGCCAACAAAGGTCCATCTAGTCAAGGCTATGGTTTTTCCAGTGGTCATGTATGGATGTGAGAGTTGGACTGTGAAGAAAGCTGAGCGCTGAAGAATTGATGCTTTCGAACTGTGGTGTTGGAGAAGACTCTTGAGAGTCCTTTGGACTGCAAAGAGATCCAACCAGTCCATCCTAAAGGAGATCAGTCCTGGGTGTTCCTTGGAAGGACTGATGCTGAGGCTGAAACTGCAATTCTTTGGCCACCTCTTACAAAAAGGTGACCCATTGGAAAAGACTCTGATGCTGGGAGGGATTGGGGGCAGGAGGAGAAGGGGACAACAGAGGATGAGATGTCTGGATGGCATCACCGACTCAATGGACATGAGTTTGAGTGAACTCCGGGAGTTGATGATAGATAGGGAAGCCTGGCATGCTGTGATTCATGGGGTCGCAAAGAGTCGGACATGACTGAGCGACTGAACTGAACTGAACTGAGACCAAGTCCTTCTACAAAGTATCACATGTGCCTAACAAACTCCATTTGTATGACAAATTCAACAACTGTTGTTGCTGCTCAGTGGCTCAGTCATGTCCAAGTCTTTGTGACCCCATGGACTGCAGCACGCCAGCCTTCCCTGTTCTTTACTATTTTCCGGAATTTGCTCAAACTCATGTCCATTGAGTTGATGATGCCATCCAACCATCTCGTCCTCTGTTGTGCCCTTCTCCTCCTGCCCTCAATTTAGCCCAGCATCAGTTTTCCAATGAGTAGGCTCTTCGCATCACCTGGCCAAAGTATTGGAGCTTCAGCTTCAGCATCAGTCCTTCCAATAATCAGGTTGATTTCCTCTAGGTTTTAACAATATCAAAACCCAATTCATTCTCTGTTGCCATCATACTTGTTCCCCTTTCCGCATTCTCTATGACAGTTAATCTACCATTTAATCAGCCAAACAAGCCAGAACACTGGAAACTCATTCTATATTATTTCCACTTTTTCATCTCCAAACATCCTATCACCATGTTCTGGCAAATTTACCTCTTAAATACTTCTTGAATTTGTCTAGTTCCTCTGTCCTTAACACTCCTGTTTTGTTTCAAAGTCTTTATCATCTACCACCTAGAATAATACAGCTTCTAACTGTTTTCTCTACCTCCTGGGAAGCAACCCTTATTTCATACTGTTGTTGCTAGAAGTTACCATTAAAATGCAAATCTGATGTTTATGCTACTACTTATCAATGGCTTCCTCCTGGCTACAGGATAATGTCTAAGCTCCTTATCAAGACAAGCAAAACCCTCCTGGACCTGGTCCCTGTCCATTTCTCCAGTCTAAAAACACATCCAACTTCAAATTTTACACTTTATCCCAGAAATACCAAATCTATTGTTTCTCTTCTCCTTTGTATATGTATTTCTTCTGGCCAACAAACATCCCCATCTTTGTAACATGGCTGATTCCTACTAATCTTCCAACAAGCCCTGCCTGCCCTGCACTCCCCAGCTCAGATAACATTTGTCTAACCCAGACAGTTTCTCATGGCTGGGGGCTTTCTTTTATTCTTCTTTGTATTTCCCAGTGAGTAGCACACACACAGGCACATAATATGCATTCTGTAAATAATTCTCACTTAAAAATAAAATGTTATAACTATATGATATTTTTTGTAAGCCTCACAGTAACCACAAAGGAAAAACCTGTAGTAGATACACAGAAGATCATAATAAAGGAGTCAAAGCCTACTGTCAGTTATCAAATTATAATAGAAGACAGCAAGAGAGCACTCAAGGAACAAAGGATCTACAGAAAGTCAGAAAACAATTAACAAAATGGAAATAGGAAGTCCCCACCTATCAAGAACTACTTTCAACATAATGGATTAAATTCTCCAGTCAAAAGACATGGAACGGGAGTTCCCTGGTGACCTAATGGTTAGGATTCCAAGCTTTCACTGCTATGGTTTGGGTTTGATCCCTGTTCAAGAAACTGAGATTCTAAGAGCCACAGTCCCACCCCTCCCCCCAAGAAAAGACATGGAAGGGATGAATGGATAAAAGAAACCCAATGATGTGCTGCACAAAGAGTTTCACTTTAGCCTTAAGGACACACACAGGCTGAAAGTGAAGAGATGGAAAAAGATATTCTAAACAAATAGCAATCAGAAAAAAAAAAGCAGAGACAAATTCTAGCAAAAATAGATTCTAAGCTAAAAATAGTCAAGAGACAAAACAGTTATTACGTAAAGATAAAAGGGTCAATTCATCAGGAAGACACAGCAATATTAAATATTTATGCACCCAATATCAGAGCACCTAAATATATAAAGCAAGCAGTAACTGAACTAAAAAAGAAACAAACAGCAATACAGTAAAAGCTGGGGAATTTCTCTTTAAAGAATTCAGCAAAAATTTTTTATTGATGTATAGGTGATTTATAATATTAGTTTCAGGGTACAAAAAATGATTCAATTATATTGTTGTAGATTATTTTCCATTATAGGTTATAAGATATTGAATATGGTTCCCTGTGCATTATAGGTTATAAGATACTGAATACAGTTCCCTGAAAATCCTTACTGCCTATTTTAAGTATAGTAGTTTATATCTGTTAATCCCATACTCCTAATTTACCACTCCCCCTGTCCCTTTGCCCTTTAGTAATCACAAGTTTGTTTTCTATGTCTGTGGAATCTGTTTCTGTTTTGTATGTTGACTCCTTTGTATTATTTTTTAGACTCCACATTTAAGTGATATCATATTTGTCTTGGTCTGATTTCACTAAATATAATAATCTCAAGGTCCATCCATGTTGCTGCAAATGGCATTGTTTCATTCTTTTTATGCCTGAGTAATATTTCATTGTGTGTGTGTGTGTGTGTGTGTGTGTGTATATATATATTTGTTGCTATTCAGTTGCTCAGTTGTGTCTGACTCTTTGTGACCACATGGACTGCAGCATGCCAGGCTTCCCTGTCCTTCACCATCTTTTGGAGCTTGCTCAAACTCATGTCCATTGAGTCAGTGATGCCATCTAACCATCTCACCCTCTGTCGTCCCCTTCTCCTCCTGCCTTCAATCTTTCCCAGCATCAGGGTCTTTTCTAATGAGTCAGCTCTTCTGATCAGATGGCCAAAGACTGGAGCTTCAGCTTCAGCATCAGTCCTTCCAATGAGTATTCAGGGTTGATTTCCTTTAGGATGAACTGTTTTGATCTCTTTGCAGTCCAAGGGACTCTCAAGAGTCTTCTCCAGAACCACAGTTCAAAAGCATCGATTCTTCGGTGCTCAACCTTCTTTATGGTCCAACTCTCACATCCATACATGACTACTGGAAAAACCATAGCTTTGACTATATGGACTTCTGTCAGCAAAGTGATGTCTCTGTTGTATATCTAGATATACATATAGATAGATATCACTTCTTAATTCACTCATCGTGGATAGACATTTAAGTTGTTTCCATGTCTTGGCTATTGTGAATAGTACTGCTATGAACATAGGGGTACATGTATAATTTTGAGTTATAGTTTTGTCCAGGCATATTCCCAGGAGTGGGATAGCTGGATCATATGGTCATTCTATTTTTACTTTTCTGAGGAACCATACTGTTTGGAAAGCAGTTTTTAAGTTGGACGCATTTATGTCTCAAGTTGGGGTTTTGTTCATAACGAAGAAGGTTAGATATATGTATACAGGGAACTGAAAATCTCAGTCTCAATGATTTTAATTTTAACCTCTAATTTTCAGAGGTCCTTACAGAAATAAAAATTAATTAGCCAAAGAAACAAGAAATGTTAATAGTGATAAGCTTAGAAAATGTGACTGAATTACTTGTTGTTGTTGTTTAGTTGCTAAGTCGTGTTTGACCCTCGCAACCCCATGTTCTATAGCCCTCCAGACTCCTCTGTCCATGGGATTTCCCAGGCAAGAATACTGGAGTGGGTTGCCATTTCCTTCTCCACTGAACTACTTAGTTGTACTCAATAATGTTTTGTTTTTCCTTGAGAAATGAGACCTCTCGATCAGTTTAATATTACAGAGCCAGATAAATTAACAAAAGCTCAGTAGTTTCTCCCTCCCACCCCATAAGCCTGGCTGTTTTGTTTTGTGAGTCTTCCTTCTTTTTGTAAGCTAGCAAAGACTAAGAGATGAAAAATTCCTTAAAGTGCAAATTTTTGGAATTATAATTGTAACAAAATTTATAATATTTGAAAATTTTAAAAAATACAAGTTCATCTTCCATAATCAATGAAAGAAAAAAAGTAGGAAGTGGGTTTTTCCAGGTCAATTGTACCTAAAGAAACATGACAAGTAGGCTTGACTATAGACCTTGCTTCAATCTTGTTTTTCAACAAACTGAAAAAAAGGACATGTGCAAGACAGAAATTTGTGTCTTTGATGACATTAAGGAATAACTGTTCTTTTTGCTAGGTATGAAAATGAAATGTTTTTACATAAATGTCCATATTTTATAGAGAATTGTGTAGGAGTTTTACTGGGATTTCCTCAAAAAGCTTGAAAAAGGAAAAAAAAAAAAAAAGAAAGGAGGGAGAGAAGGCAGAACAACCAAAGGAAAAAATAAAAGACAAGTAGTGTATGGTTTGGTAATTATTGAAAATGGGACGATGAGTATATGAGGGTACATTTATTCTTCTCTCTATTCTTATATACATTTGGAAAATCTATAAAAGTCAAGAAAAATATCCAAAAGACATCAGATTAAAAGTAGAAACAATAAATTTAAGTGAGATTACTGTCCAAGTAAACTACCCTTTGAATATGCCAAACCTCATCATTTTTATGAGTAAATCAATGACACACAATCCATAAAAATTCTCAAAGGGATTTTACATCTGTGAAGCACAGAAAAATCATGACTTACATTCCTTTTGATGTTCCTCCTTAAATCATTTTTCTTTTCTTAATGGCTTCAAAGTACCTGAAAATCTTATAGCTTTAAGGGTAATGAGCTAAGCTTGTTTTGATGTTACCCTTCCCCTTAAGACTTCACATCAATTTTCCTGTTTCAAAACAGATTTAACATTTCAAAACATATTTGAGGGGGAAGTTGAATATGAGAGGAATGCCTGGTAAGTAATCTTTACTATTAAACATACTTTGAACACACAAAATGGACTAAATCTTGTACAAATATTCATACTGCGTAAGTATTTCATGCAGCCTTTCCTTTTGTGCTTCATTCCTACAGTAAATGTTAGGTGATCATTCTGTCAGCACTGCACTAGGCAAGCTTTAGGGATTAGCAGTCAATGAGACAGACATTTCTTACCTTCACTAAGCATACAGTCTACTGAGGAAGACCCCAGAGAATTCCTAACCACTACTGCTAGGAGGTGGTGTTTTACTGTGATTAGTGACCATTATAAATAATCATATCTTTTGATTTTTTCACTCCCATTGCCAACAGGAAAAGCAATGCTAGTCAGTTTAGACTAATCGAAGTTCAAAACAGGTAAACTCTGGATATTCCTGATCAAAGTGATGCCATGTAGGGCCCTGTGGGGCTCCTGGGAACAGAGCCTTTCTGTGCCCCCATCCCCACTTCTTTGATCATAGGAAACAGATTTCATTTAGCCTTCATGACCTTCTTTGAGTTTCAGTGGGCAGATTCATGTAGCTATTAATTAAGGAAGGGAGGGGATATAAGACCAGGAGAAACATTCAAGAGCAGCCTTGGGGCAAGGACCTGTTTCCCCAAAACAGATACACACAACAATGTGTTTGAGTTGTTTTGCACATACTGAAACCCTCTCTAGGTGGAAGAAGTTAATGATTATGACAGTATGTTACCTACAAACATGTAGACACCAGATTAATTGGACCTGAAGGTTGACAATGCTGATTCTTACTTACCTCACCAGAACCCATCAGAAGAATGTCCATAAATTGATCACACCCTCTTAGAAAATATAAACCTTCTCACTATCTTCCCCAAGGGAAGGACACATGATTTTGAGGGTGTCTCCCTTTGCCTGGCAAAGCAATAAAATGAGCCTTTTCTACTTCACCCAAAACTCTGTCCCAAGATTTGATTCAGCATTGGAGTACAGAGAAGCTGAGCTTTTGGCATCAAAAGCAGCTCCTATAGTCACCATTTAGAATTTGGTACCACTTGGTATAAGACATGAGAAGAGCTACATGAAAATACTCCAAGAAAATTACAGCTCTAACCAATTTATATAGGTTTTCAGTGTGGCCTGATAAGATTGCTACACACTTGGTGCACTTGGCAGTCCCACGGATCTCTCTTTTGCTTCAACAGTGTTTGGATGGAACAGATGGAGAGATGCCTTTTGTTCCAGCCTCTGACCACCCTCCAACCTTTTTTTCCAGTGGCAACCTCTGGAATCAGCCACTCAGCCAGCTATCCTTGGTCACCAGGACCAGACAACACCATTTTTTGAGCTTAATTCCTCATTACCAATCAACCATGAGCTCCCAGATTCACCAGAATTACTCTACCAAGGTGGAGGCCACCATCAACCATCTGGTCAACCTACATCTGTCCTTCTACAACCAGTCTCTGTCTGGGCTTCTATTGATATTTTGACTGCAAGGATGTGGCTCTGGAGGATATAGGCCACTTTTTCCATGAATTGGACAAGAGAAGCACAAGGACATCAAACCTTGAAAAGGCAAAACCAGCACGGCAGCCACACCCTCTTCCAGAATGTGCAAAAGCCATCTCAAGACGAGTAGGGTAAAACCCAGGACACTATGGAAACCGCCACTCTCAAGGAGAAGAACCTGAACCACCCTTTCAGATCTGCATGCCCTGGGCTCTGCCCCTGCAGGCTCCCGCCTTTGTGACTTCCTGGAGAGCTACTTCCTGGAAAAGCAGGTGAAACTCATCAAGAAGATGGGTGACCACCTGACCAACCTTCACAGTTCTGGCTGGACCCCAGGCTGGGTTGGGCAAGTATTTCTTGGAAAGGTTCACCCTCAAGCACAACTGGGCTTCCCAGGTGGGGCTAGTGGTAAAGAACCTGACTGCCAATGCAGGAGATATGAGACTCGGGTTCAATCCCTGGGTTGGGAAGGTTCCCTGAAGGAGGGCATGGCAACCCACTCCAGTATTCTTGCCTGGAGAATTCCATGGACAGAGGAGCCTGGCAGGCTATAGTCTATGGAGTCACAAAGAGTTGGACACAACTGAAACGACTTAGCACGCAAGCACAGCTAGGAGCCTCCAAGCCCAGAAGCCATTGAGGAGCCCCTCTGCTGTTAGGACTTCTGCCTGAAGCCCCCCTCTGCAGCCACTAGGCAGCTTTGTAACCACCTGGATCCCTCTCCCAAGCCTTGGACCAAATGGAATGGGTGTATAAATTTAGCCCTTGTCTTAGTCAGTGATGAAAAATGATTCTTCTATAAGAAATTATCCCCAAAACTTATCAACTTAACACAACAAAGGTGTGTTTCTTGCTCTCATTACATCTGCTTTGTGTCCTGATAGCTCTCCAGACAAAGGAAGAGAGGGCTAGAGAAACAAGCACCAGAAATGAACTGCCTCCATGTAGGACTAACACAGCATGTCTACTGACATTTCAATGACCAAAGCAAGTTATATGGCTCTACCCAACTTCAGTGATATGAGGGATGAAATATATGCCTTATGTAGAGAGCACCAGAAACTGGGAGATTGTTGACATTAGTAATGCCCACCATAGACCTAAACAATTATTGAGTTTTCTTCCCAGGGATATCAAATATACTTTCTTACTGGGGAAATGCTTTTTTCATCCTTTATTAATTTCAATTTCCCTTGACATGGCTTAGCCTCTTCACAGGAGAGTCACAGGAGAGTCACAGGAAAGTCATCACATTCCAGTGCTGTTTAATTACCTATCTCCTCTAATGTAAAGACTAGCAAGGTAATGACCATGTCCATCTTGCTCATACTGTATCCCCAGTACCTAGCACAGTGCTGGACATAAGGTAGATAAAGAGTGAATAATTTTATTGAGGTTTTATGCAAGACACTGTGCTAAGCAGGGAGATGGAACAGACTGGAATATAACAAAACCAGAATTCAAAGCCTGTGGAGAGATGATATGATAAACAGGGGTGAAGTCAAATTTTGTCAGGACAGAAGCTTATGCAAATTGGGGGGACCAATTTAAGAAAAAGAACAAAATTATAAATGCTAAATTAAGTACCTTATCCTAGAAGAGGTTCCTGCAGTGGCAGGGACTTGAAGCTTAAAGCTTCATCATTTCCACAATAAATGCATCTTTGATGGTAAGAGGACTAATGCACCAAATACTATAAAATCTTAGAAGAGTGATCAGAGATCTCTGCTGCTGCTAAGTCGCTTCAGTCGTGTCCCACTCTGTGCGACCCCATAGATGGCAGCCCACCAGGCTCCCCTGTCCCTGGGATTCTCCAGGCAAGAACACTGGAGTGGGTAGAGATCTCTGCTAGGAAAAATCAAAGATTTCATAGAAAGGAGATAAAGTGCAAGCTTGATCTTATAGATATAAACAAAGGAAAGGAATTGCAGGTGGAAGAAACATACTGAAACACACAAAAGAGAAAGACCTATTTAGTTCAGTCGCTCAGTCATGTCTGACTCTTTGTGATCCATGGAATGCAGTACACCAGGCTCCCCTGTCCAGCACCAACCCCCAGAGCTTGCTCAAACTTGCTCACACTCATCCTCCAATCGGTAATGCCATCCAACCATCTCATCCTCTATGGTCCCCTTCTCCTCCTGCTTTCGATCTTTCCCAGCATCTGGGTCTTTACAAATGAATCAGTTCTTCGCATCAGGTGGCTAAAGTATTGAAGCTTCAGCATCAGTGTCTATCTATGGAATAGTGAAAAGTACTGTACTGTTTAACTAATGAGAGGTTGGGTGGGGAAAGCCTTAAAGGCTAGTGGTTCTCAGAGTGTGATCCTGCACCAGCAGCAGCAGCATCACCTGAGAACTTGTTAGAAACTCTTAATTGATGCTTTTGAACTGTGGTGTTGGAGCTG
>NW_011494939.1:885021-885419 GCF_000754665.1 Bison bison bison
TTTAACTCAGATGACCATTATATCTACTACTGTGGGCAGGAATCCCTTAGAAGAAATGGAGTAGCCCTCATAGTCAACAAAAGAGAGCGAAATGCAGTACCTGGATGCAATCTCAAAAATGACAGAATGAGCTCTGCTTGTTTCCAAGGCAAACCATTCAATACCACGGTAATCCAAGCCTATGCCTCAAAACACTAATGCTGAAGAAGCTGAAGTTGAATGGTTCTATGAAGATCTACAAGACCTTTTAGAACTAACACCCCAAAAAGATGTCCTTTTCATTACAGGGGACTGGAATGCAAAGTAGGAAGTCAAGAAACACCTGGAGTAACAGGCAAATTTGACCTTGGAATATGGAATGAAGCAGGGCAAAGACTAATAGAGTTTTGCCAAGAGAA
>NW_011494939.1:885519-886579 GCF_000754665.1 Bison bison bison
AGTCCCTTGGACTGCAAGGATATCAAATCAGTCAATCCTAAAGGAAATCAACCCTGAATATTCATTAGAAGGACTGATGCTGAAGTTGAAGCTCCAATACTTACTTCGGCCACCTGATGCAAAGGGCCAACTCATTAGAAAAGACCCTGATGCTGGGAAAAATTGAAGGTAGGAGGAGGAGGGGACAACAGAGAATGAGATGGTTGGATGGCATCACTGACTCAATGGACATGAGTTTGAGCAAGTTCTGGGAGACGGTGAAGGACAGGGAAGCCTGGCATCCATGGGGTCACAAAGAGTCAGGCACAACTGAGCAACTGAACAACAATAGGCTCCATCTCAGACTTACCCAACTAGACACTCCCAAGCTACAGCACAGGCCTCTATATTTTAACAATCACCTCCTAGTGATGCAGATGCAGTTAAAATTAGAATGCCTTAGGAAGTTACTTGAACGTCAGATGAAGTTATTCTCAGAAATTTTATTTCAGGCTGTTATACAAAATGGAGAGAAATAAGAAAAAGAAATATGACAGAAAAAGTTTTCCTCATCTCACATCACATCTCACTAAATAAATTACAGATCAATTAAAAAGTTAAAGTAAAAAATGCAACCAGATCTTGTGTAGGACAAAAGGTTATTTCAATGTAAGGCAACAATAGAACTTGGAAAAGAATAACAGACTTGATTTTACAATTTTAAATGTTTGTGCCATTAAAGAAAGTAAAAACAAACCAGGAAGAAACACACGTAACATACATCTCAGATAAAACATTTAAAACCTTAATTTTTTTAAAAAAAGACAAACTTCACATAGTTTTGGAAGTTTTGGCCACAGCAATCAGAGCAGAAAAAGAAATAAAAGGAATCCAAATTGGAAAAAGAAGTAAAATTCTCACTGTTTGCAGATGACATGATCCTCTACATAGAAAACCCTAAAGACTCCACCAGAAAATTACTAGAACTAATCAATGAATATAGTAAAGTTGCAGGATATAAAATCAACACACAGAAATCCCTTGCATTCCTATACACCAATAATGAGAAAATAGAAAGAGA
>NW_011494939.1:886679-887107 GCF_000754665.1 Bison bison bison
AATATAGTGAAAATGAGTATACTACCCAAAGCAATCTATAGATTCAATGCAATCCCTATCAAGCTACCAACAGTATTCTTCACAGAGCTAGAAAAAACAATTTCACAATTTGTATGGAAATACAAAAAACCTCGAATAGCCAAAGCAATCTTGAGAAAGAAGAATGGAACTGGAGGAATCAACCTATCTGACTTCAGGCTCTACTACAAATCCACAGTCATCAAGACAGTATGGTGCTGGCACAAAGACAGAAATATAGATCAATGGAACAAAACAGAAATCCCAGAGATAAATCCATGCACCTATGGACACCTTAGGAGGCAAGAATATACAATGGATTAAAGACAATTTCTTTAACAAGTGGTACTGGGAAAATTGGTTAACCACTTGTAAAAGAATGAAACTAGAACACTTTCTAACACCATACA
>NW_011494939.1:887207-889902 GCF_000754665.1 Bison bison bison
AATAAAAGCAAAAATAAACAAATGGGACCTAATTAAAATTAAAAGTTTCTGCACAACAAAGGAAACTATAAGCAAGGTGAAAAGACAGCCTTCAGAATGGGAGAAAATAGCAAATGAAGCAACTGACAAACAACTAATCTCAAAAATATACAAGCAACTCCTACAGCTCAATTCCAGAAAAATAATTGACCCAATCAAAAACTGGGCCAAAGAACTAAATAGACATTTCTCCAAAGAAGACATACAGATGGCTAACAAACACATGAAAAGATGCTCAACATCACTCATTATCAGAGAAATACAAATCAAAACCACTATGAGGTACCATTTCACTCCAGTCAGAATGGCTGCTATCCAAAAGTCTACAAGCTATAAATGCTGGAGAGGGTGCAGAGAAAAGGGAACCCTCTTACACTGTTGGTGGGAATGCAAACTAGTACAGGCACCATGGAGAACAGTGTGGAGATTCCTTAAAAAACTGGAAATAGAACTGCCTTATGACCCAGCAATCCCATTGCTGGGCATACACACTGAGGAAACCAGAACTGAAAGAGGCACGTGTACCCCACTGTTCATCGCAGCACTGTTTATGATAGCCAGGACATGGAAGCAACCTAGATGTCCATCAGCAGATGAATGGATAAGAAAGCTGTGGTACACATACACAATGGAGTACTACTCAGCCAATAAAAGGAATACATTTGAATCAGTTCTAATGAGGTGGATGAAACTGGAGCCTGTTATACAGAGTGAAGTAAGCCAGAAAGAAAAACATCAATATAGTATACTAACGCATATATATGGAATTTAGAAAGATGGTAACAATAACCCTGTATACAAGACAGCAAAAGAGACACTGATGTACAGAACAGTCTTTTGGACTCTGTGGGAGAGGGAGAGGGTGGGATGATTTGGGAGAATGGCATTGAAACATGTATAATATCGTATATGAAACAAGTCGCCACTCCAGGTTCGATGCATGATACTGGATGCTAGGGGCTGGTACACTGGGACGAACCAGAGGATGGTACAGGGAGGGAGGAGGGAGGAGGGTTCAGGATGGGGGACACGTGTATACCTGTGGTGGATTCATGTTGATATATGGCAAAACCAATACAATATTGTAAAGTTAAAAAATAAAATAAAATTTAAAAATAAAAAAAGACAAACTTAGAAAAGTGGACAAAGGACATAAACTGATCATTCACAAAAGAAATAAAAATGGCCAGGAATCATATGAGAAAATATTCAAGTTTACAAAAAATAAAGTGCTCAGGTTTTTGGCAAATTATGCTCAGAGCGTGAGACTCTTTGCCAGTAATTTATTTAACAGAGGCTCACTGTGGGAATTATCTTATTATTCACAAACCAATAGAAAACAGGTTAATATCTCTTAAGTCAATAAAGAAACATACTCCAAATCAAAGATAGATTCATTACACTACTGTCCCAGGCAGAGAAGAGGTGAAAGAAATAAAGTCCACATTTAGTTGAGGTGTACCTTTTCTATGAGCTTGTTCTCAGAAGAGTCGGCTTAGCCAACAGTGAGCTGATGTCCAGCTGCTGCCAGCGCGAAAGGCTCTCGAGGCCAGAGCACGACGCTAGCGGAACCAAGGCGTTGGCGGGCAAAACCACCTCCTCTTACCCAGGACCTTCGCCTGGTTTTCATCTCTGCAGGCAGAGAAGGGGCCTTAAAAGTGGTTCCATACCACCCCCTTGTGGCCCCCACAGTATCTGGTCAAGAAACAACCCTCCAGGAGAGGGGGGAATGAAACTCTGTTCTTTACAAATTCCAGAAACCTGTGTCAATTCCCTATTCCGTGCCATAACTAACTATACTAGGATTAAAATGTGCCTCTAAACCTCTTCGTACTTTATTCAGGCCATGTCAGCATTCGTAAATATTTATTTGAGCTGAGCACACACGTAAACGTTATGAGATTGTAAAAATTGTCTCACACACTAGTGTCTCTTTCAAATATGATTTTATCTCCTGGGAGTTAGCTGATGGGGTCCAATTAAGGTCTATGATTATTACTATCTGGTGGTTGATTGGTTAGTATGTGATAACCAAGAAAAGCACACACACGATGAAAGAAAAAAACACGTATTGCAGTCCTACTAGTGACCTTGGGCACATGATAATCCAGAAGGGCCGCATCATCCACTTAACAATCATTAATGAATAAAACCTAGCCTCTACACCCTCACAAGCTCACTTTACTAATTTGTAAATTTGGACTAACAACCTTAACTCTTTGTCAAAAATATTAAACGTATGATCACATCCCGTTTCCAAGTTTACTTCAGTCAGTTCAGTTCAGTTCAGTCGCTATCCTCTCTACATCTGCTCCTAGAAACTCAAGGTCAGAAAAAGTGAAATCATCTAATCCAATCCGCCATCATGTCACATTCATTCCACCAACATTTTTTGAGGCAGGGAATTAGGATAAAGACTAAGAATGATCCGCGATCTTTTAAATTTCCCCTCCTGCATTGCGGACGGCTGCCCTTTTCGTCCCCAACAGGCGGCATTCCACTCTTTGCGGTTTGAAATGCCACATGCCTTGCCTAACCCGACCAAGACCATTCTCGCCTGTCCCCGTGGAGGAACTTGGTGGGAAAAGGGCGTCTGGCGCGCGTTGCTGCTCCCCCCACTTCCTCTGGGCGGGAGGGAGAGCAGGGCGGTGGGGGT